>NC_133335.1:45521620-45833914 GCF_042186555.1 Aquarana catesbeiana
CATCCTACATGCATCTAGTGCACACCCCCAACCACTTATACAACAAATCCCTTATAGCCAGTATTTAAGGCTGAGGAGAAATTGTTCGACAGAGACCTCTTTCATTACAGAACCAAGCCTCTTAAAGATAAGACTTCTAAATCAAGGGTATTCACTCACATGCCTTAAAAAAGCCTTCAGGCGTGCAAATGGGCAATCCAGGAGCAGCCTTTTGTTCTCTACAAATGTTAGAAAAAATCAAAAACGACCAACAACTCGGGTTATAACAAAATATAACAATCAACATAAACTAATCAGGATGTCATTGGAAAGGCATCCTACCCTGGGTCCCCACATTTTGGAATTTCCAACAATCACCTTCCATAGAACAAAATCTATTAAAAGACCAGCTAGTTCAAAGTGAGTTTGTAGGCAATTTTAGATGAGATCCATGTAAAAACGTGGGCACATTCACATGTAGTGGTTGTACCATCTGTCAGTATATGAATACCCAATCAGCTACTATACTTCAACGGCTTATCCTTCAAACCTCAAGATTTTGCTAATTGCAAAATGGCAGGGGGTGGTATATTTACTTACCTGCCAGTTTGGTAGTTTTTACACTGGTAAGACCAAGTTGCAATTTCGTAAACGTGCAAGATGCCATGTTATCAGCATGATGACAGCCAACCCTGAGCTCCCCTTGGAGAGGCATGTTGGTCACTATCATGCTAGAATATGTACCAATTTTCAATTTCTAATCCTTCATTGTATTCACCCCAATACAAGGAGACTGGAACAAACTTCTGCAGCGGGAAGCCCGCTGGATCATGGAGCTTAATGCTACTCACTTAGCTATAGGCCATTTTTGGAAGGGTTCGAATCTGGGGTTTGTGAAAAGGATCTCTGATTGAGGGGTCTCGGTCTAGGCATGATGGTTATTCCATACATGAGATCCTACTATGTTACCTATTTTTACATTCAAATTTGATATATCTGTTACGTATTTTTGCCTTCTAGTCCTCCTTTTTAGTCAACATCTATATGTATCTTTGTTTATAGGAGATTGTTTTCTGTCTGCTTATGTGGTGGTCATATAATCCCTTGAAGCAAAGCCTGGAAACAGACGACCGATCTTTCTTCATTACTTTTCTGCACAGGACTCCTCCTCTAGGTAGTATGTACTACTATGCTGTAGGAACGGTTATGATCAGCCTATCCAACCTATGGACATCACATTCTAACGGGCGTCTTGTATCTTATATTGTGCCCCTCGCTTTCTGTGACCATCCCAGCAAGTCTGTACCTTTCTGCACAGTTCCTATTTATTCCCTCCCCGCTTACTATTCACAGCTGTATGCTTTCATTCTGTCCCCTATCAGTTAGGGAACACCTAGCACAGCGTGTGACTCAAGCACCAGGATTATCTTTAAATTCAATCTACTTTTCACATGAGGTGGTTATGTCAGCTTCAATGATGCCTCTCTTCCTTATATGTGGTTATTTGACGGCTATCTGCGCGTGTGGCCCCTTTTTGGGATCGCAGGCGCTGTTCCTCTAAATGTTGGTCCTGTGGGCGCATGTGGGAGGTTGTGGGGTCATTGGCCAGGTGGAGGTGCCGTTCCATCTCCTCCATTGCATTTGCTGCCTCCCGATCCCTGCGTCATATGACACGGCAGTAACCACGCCTCCAGCCAATGTCACACACCATGCCGTACAATGAGTACAATGATTGACGCACGAATCAGTGCGCATGTGCAGGAGTCTTTGTAGAAATAAATGAGGGAATCTCCATTCCCCTACTCTGCTTCCACCTACATGACAGGAAAAACTGTCTTTTTATTGTGGGGCCTGGCTGGATATCTTCTCAATCTATAAAAGGTTAGTATGCAGTCACTATGCCCTTTTGCATGGCTGCTGCTAGCTTTTATGTGCACTTTTATGGGACTGTTTCCTTTGATATAAATTTATTGATTATAGCCTCCCATAAAGAGGTATATACTTTATATTTATATTATTGGTATGCACATGTTTGTGCTACTTTCCTGTATGTGACAGCCTGGTGATGCATTTATGCTTATGCATTCTATGTTGGTATTTACCTTGGCTTTCTGAGGCCAGAGCTTCTCTGTCAATTGATAGTGCTTTGGAGGACTACCTGCCCAGCTGCTTGTGTTATCATACCATGATGACTACTGTTGTGGACATGTAGACTCTCTCTGGAGGAATGGTTCTATCTGTTTTGTCAGCTAGACAGTTGATAGTACAAGCTCTCTAAATCAGTGTAATATATTTTCTCATTCAAGTTCCATACTCCCTACGGTGATACAGCAGATATAAACACTGAATTTACTCCGTCCTAACAATGACTTTGTCGTTAAATACATTGCTATATTCGTTATCTTGCAATCATATATATAACTATGGGGCTAAAAACAATCAATTCATTCTATTTACAGAAATATCTGAGCCCTGTTTGGTTTTTGCCAACGCTAACAAAATCAGCAGTACCATCTAAGCATGCGATTTGGTTAAGTGGTTTACTTACGCCAACTCACCTGAAGCTCCTAACTTCCAACCTATGATGACCTTGCCGGGTCTCATACTAGCCAATTCCTCCCTGTAATGCTTGAGCCTTACTTTACATCTGGCTCGAGATTAGGTGGTATCCATAGTGCAGACCACATTTCAGATTGGTATGTGTCTCTTCCAGACTTTGCTTCAACGATGCTCCTGTATATTCCTGCATCCCTGATTCTGATTTTAATCTGTAACTGTGTTTCATTGTAGAATATTGTATAGCAGTAATACCCTACATGGAATGCTCCTGAAGAAAGGACTCTATCGGAATTGAAACGTGTCGGACTCAATACTAAAGGAACTGCATTTACATATTCTGTTCTGCCTTTTGTTTTTATGTATTCTAGTCGTGGCGATGTATGCACCACACTTTTTATACTAAATAAATATATTTCTATTTTCTGATAGTGTTACTGTTTATGTGTGTGTCACTGGCGCAAAACCTGTCCTATCAATCAATATAAAAGTGATATCTATAGCTGCTGCATCCAAAAAATTCTCAAAAGAAAAAAATTAAAAGTGCTATGTGTGTGGATGCGCTGCTCTCATTTATACTCTCTTTCCTATCTATGTATATCCTATCTGTTAGACATAATCTTATTCACCATCCACCTATTTAAATATATCACATTAAACAACAATCATATGCAAATTGTGTAAATCATATATAAGTCCGGTGACATGTATCACATGATAATAAAGTCCCTTCATATATGCTTGCAAATCTTCCGTTAGTTTGCCGTGATCGGCGTGCTCTTGTGTTTAATCAATTTAAAGTGACTTAGTGCTTCACCACCACCTGTGAGATTGGCCACTCACCAGATATTTCTTTAAAACTGCACCTTTGGTTCATTCATAGGGATAACCACTCCACTCAAAGGGAACTTCTCCAATAGCTATACTAGGGCCTTAGTGTTCCTCATAAAAATGGATGAAAACGATCATCGCACAATAACGTTTAAAACCTTTATTTCATAAAACACAAAAAAAAAAAAAAAAAAAAAAAAACTATGCACTCACATTTCCAAGTGCCATTATGCCGGCACAGAGCTTTTCCAGCAGTTAGGGACAGGGTGGGCGCTGCAGCCCGGTTCGCCTGGTGTATGCTATGCTGTCTCCGTGTGCCGCTTGCGTTCCCCCCTTGTGTTCGTTCGCGTCCTCACCAATCACGCTCGTTCCCGGTCACGTGGGTGCAAAAATCTCCCAGCAGCCTCTACGCGTTTCGCATTCCAATGTGCGTCATCAGGAAGCTGCCGTTTGATTGGTTCTCGTTCTATTTATGTTGAGCCCGGGCGGAAATGACTCTGCCGCCATCTTGGATGTGGGTATTCCCTTAGTTCTATTCTATTGGGACTTCCTCCCTCTTGGCGCCATTTTAACTATGGGCGATTAGCCCATTTCGTGGTTATCCAGTGTACACGCCGTTTCCCCCACTCTACCATTATTCGTTCTTGTTCCGATTTGCCCATTAATATGCTAAAATTTTAAACCAACCCATCTGTATCTGCTGGAGAGGCCTTCACATATTAGTAAGTTAATGGCCCTTGTTGGCCCTTAGATGCTTTGGCATTATGAACATCTTATACATATTTTTATTCTTATTCCATGGCTGATTACCGCACAATGTGTAATATGGAACAGCAAATCCTTGCTACTTCCAAAAAATTTTTTTTTTTAAAAAAATACTAAATATGGAAATAAACAATATAAATTAAACTAAACTGGGAAATTAAAATAAAAATAAAAATAAAAATAAAAATAAAAATAAAAATAAAAATAAAAAAATAAAAAAAAAATAAAAATAAAAAATAAAAAAATAATAAAATAAAAATAAAAATAAAAATAAAATTAAAAATAAAAATAAAATTAAAATAAAAATAAAAGTAAAAATAAAAATAAAAATAAAAATAAAAATAAAAAAATAAAAAAATTAAAAAATAATAATAAAAATAAAACTGAAAATACCAGGGATGGAAAATTAATTTTAATATTAATAGTCTTCCAAAAAGCAGTTGATGTCGAGTTCCACGTTCAACCCCTGTGGCCTCATCGTGTCCATTTTAAATATCCAGTGGGTTTCGTTCTTTGAAACCTCCCTTCTCATGTTGGTGTTCCTCCAATTTCGTTCTATTCTATCTATTCTGTAAAACTTTAAATGTTGGGGATTTCTACCATGTATGTCCCTAAAGTGTTTTGATACACTATGGTGTTTAAATCCTTTTTTGATATTTCTGACATGTTCGCCTATTCTTACTGACAAGGCTCTGGTTGTTCTGCCCACGTACTGTAGTCCACAATTGCACTCCAGTACGTAGGTGACATGTGTACTGCTACATGTTATCAACTTATCTATTTTATATGTCTGCTTGTTAGTGTTCGACATGAAACTTGTTACTTTCCTGTCTTTCTTATTAGTGGACCTACAGGCTTTACATTTTCCACACCTGAAGAATCCCTTCTGGTTGAAAAAAGTTGACAAACTTTTGGGGGGATCTGGCACATTTTTTACTATTTTATCCCTAATCCTTCTTGCTTTTCTGTATACGAATGTTGGTTTTCGGGGTAGTATCTTGCTTAGTTGTGGGTCACTACTGATGATGGACCAGTTCTTCCTTATAATATTTTCTAATTCTTTATATTGTGTATTAAAACCCGTGATAAATGGTATGTTATTATCCTGGTTGTTCTTCCTTGTTGTATTGCTGAGAATTACTTCTCTGTCCATATTGGCTACTTTTTTGCGTGTGTCCTCCAGTATATTTCTTTTATAGCCCTTTTCTATGAACCTGTCTATCAGGATGTCCGTCTGTCGGAAATAGTCCTCCATTTGGTCACAATTCCGTCTGATCCTGATAAACTGGCTCTTTGGAATGGATATTTTCCACTGGGGGTGATGACAGCTCCCCATTGGTATATATCCGTTCCGGTCTGTTTCTTTGAAGTGTGTTCTAGTCCCGAGCCTATTTTTATTTTTATATATTTCTAGGTCCAAAAAGTTGATTGTTTGTTGATGTACTGTGGCAGTGAATTTTATATCATACTGGTTACCGCCAATATGTTGGATAAACTGTTCCAACTGTTCTTGGCTTCCCTTCCATATTATCAGGATATCATCGATATACCGTTTGTATAGCAGCAAATGTGGCCAGCATCTTCCATAAATTTCTTCCTCCTCCCATTTACTCAGGAAGATGTTGGCCACACTCGGTGCATACTTGTTTCCCATACCCACCCCTTTGATTTGTCTGTAGTATTTATGATTGTGCCAGAAAAAAATATTCCCCATGGCCATTCTTAGTCCCTCCAAAATAAACCTCCTTTGTTTTAATTTTAGATCCGATAAGTTTTTCATTCCCCATGCTACTGCTGCCAGGGCATCGGTTTGTTTAATATTGGTATACAACGACTCCACATCTAGTGTTACCAGTAGTGTGGAGTTGTCTACCTTTAAATTTTTTAGATTGTTGATAACATCTTTGCTGTCTTTGAGAAATGACTTTCCCTCTCCTGCTATAGGTTGGAGGAATACATCTAAGTACTCCCCCAACCTAGAGTGTACCGACTCAATGCCACTGATTATAGGCCTTCCTGGTGGCTTGGTTTTACTTTTATGGATCTTAGGGACTTGGTATATCACTGGTATTCTTGGGGCCTCTGTCAATAGGTATCTTCCTTCCTTCTTACTCAGGATTTTATCTGCTATGCCCTTGTCCAGGTATTCTTTTAGTTTCTTTTTTAACTCTCTGTTTGGATTCTTTTTGAGGGGTTGGTATGTGCTTAGGTCCTTGACTAATCTTTCCAACTCCTTATAGTAGTCCTCTTTTGTTAGGATCACTACACCTCCCCCCTTATCGGCTGGGCGTATTACTATGTTTTTCCTAGTTTCTAGTTTCCTTAATCCCTGCCATATTCTGTCCCTGTTGCATTTTATTGGTTTGATATTTTTTATCTCCTTTTCCACTAACCTTTTAAACACCTCTATATGTTGGTTAGTGGTGGACCTGGGGTTGAACGTGGATCTGTTCCTCAACTTGCTATGCTTATATACCGTGTCGGTTTGTTGGTATTGGGGTTCTCCTTTTTCCAAAAAGTGTTTCTTTAAACTTAATTTCCTAATAAACTTTTGCAAATCAATGAAAGCTTCAAACTGATTAAAAATTGCCTTAGGTGCATATTTAATACCACTATCTAATACTAATAATTCTTCCTGAGTGAAAGTTACATCTGTTAGATTAAAAATGCCCTCACCTAATTTTCTCTTTTCCTTTTTGCCTCCCCCTCTACAGCCTCTTTTTCTCTTTGGTTTATGTTTTCTCCAGGTTCCTGGGGGTTCCTGTTCCAACTCCCCCTGCTGGTTTGAAATACCGGCATGGGTGGTTTGTAGGGTTCTCTCCAGTCCCGCCATTCCCCTGCCACATAGGTGGACCATAGTTGGGATTGTAGTTTGAATTGTAATTATAATATCCTCTCCCTCTACCCCTATATCCTCCTCTCCAAGGTCTGGAATATTGACCCAAAGGTGGTATACCAACATTCGTATACAGAAAAGCAAGAAGGATTAGGGATAAAATAGTAAAAAATGTGCCAGATCCCCCCAAAAGTTTGTCAACTTTTTTCAACCAGAAGGGATTCTTCAGGTGTGGAAAATGTAAAGCCTGTAGGTCCACTAATAAGAAAGACAGGAAAGTAACAAGTTTCATGTCGAACACTAACAAGCAGACATATAAAATAGATAAGTTGATAACATGTAGCAGTACACATGTCACCTACGTACTGGAGTGCAATTGTGGACTACAGTACGTGGGCAGAACAACCAGAGCCTTGTCAGTAAGAATAGGCGAACATGTCAGAAATATCAAAAAAGGATTTAAACACCATAGTGTATCAAAACACTTTAGGGACATACATGGTAGAAATCCCCAACATTTAAAGTTTTACGGAATAGATAGAATAGAACGAAATTGGAGGAACACCAACATGAGAAGGGAGGTTTCAAAGAACGAAACCCACTGGATATTTAAAATGGACACGATGAGGCCACAGGGGTTGAACGTGGAACTCGACATCAACTGCTTTTTGGAAGACTATTAACATTAAAATTAATTTTCCATCCCTGGTATTTTCAGTTTTATTTTTATTATTATTTTTTAATTTTTTTATTTTTTTATTTTTATTTTTATTTTTATTTTTATTTTTATTTTCATTTTTATTTTTATTTTTATTTTTATTTTTATTTTTACTTTTATTTTTATTTTAATTTTATTTTTATTTTTAATTTTATTTTTATTTTTATTTTTATTTTATTATTTTTTTATTTTTTATTTTTATTTTTTTTATTTTTTTATTTTTATTTTATTTTTATTTTTATTTTTATTTTTATTTTAATTTCCCAGTTTAGTTTAATTTATATTGTTTATTTCCATATTTAGTATTTTTTTAAAAAAAAAAAATTTTTTGGAAGTAGCAAGGATTTGCTGTTCCATATTACACATTGTGCGGTAATCAGCCATGGAATAAGAATAAAAATATGTATAAGATGTTTATAATGCCATCTAAGGGCCAACAAGGGCCATTTACTTACTAATATGTGAAAGCCTCTCCAGCAGATACAGATGGGTTGGTTTAAAATTTTAGCATATTAATGGGCAAATCGGAACAAGAACGAATAATGGTAGAGTGGGGGAAACGGCGTGTACACTGGATAACCACGAAATGGGCTAATCGCCCATAGTTAAAATGGTGCCAAGAGGGAGGAAGTCCCAATAGAATAGAACTAAGGGAATACCCACATCCAAGATGGCGGCAGAGTCATTTCCACCCGGGCTCAACATAAATAGAACGAGAACCAATCAAACAGCAGCTTCCTGATGACGCACATTGGAATGCGAAACGCGTAGAGGCTGCTGGGAGATTTTTGCACCCACGTGACCGGGAACGAGCGTGATTGGTGAGGACGCGAACGAACACAAGGGGGGAACGCAAGCGGCACACGGAGACAGCATAGCATACACCAGGCGAACCGGGCTGCAGCGCCCACCCTGTCCCTAACTGCTGGAAAAGCTCTGTGCCGGCATAATGGCACTTGGAAATGTGAGTGCATAGTTTTTTTTTTTTTGTGTTTTATGAAATAAAGGTTTTAAACGTTATTGTGCGATGATCGTTTTCATCCATTTTTATGAGGAACACTAAGGCCCTAGTATAGCTATTGGAGAAGTTCCCTTTGAGTGGAGTGGTTATCCCTATGAATGAACCAAAGGTGCAGTTTTAAAGAAATATCTGGTGAGTGGCCAATCTCACAGGTGGTGGTGAAGCACTAAGTCACTTTAAATTGATTAAACACAAGAGCACGCCGATCACGGCAAACTAACGGAAGATTTGCAAGCATATATGAAGGGACTTTATTATCATGTGATACATGTCACCGGACTTATATATGATTTACACAATTTGCATATGATTGTTGTTTAATGTGATATATTTAAATAGGTGGATGGTGAATAAGATTATGTCTAACAGATAGGATATACATAGATAGGAAAGAGAGTATAAATGAGAGCAGCGCATCCACACACATAGCACTTTTAATTTTTTTCTTTTGAGAATTTTTTGGATGCAGCAGCTATAGATATCACTTTTATATTGATTGATAGGACAGGTTTTGCGCCAGTGACACACACATTTCAGTTCATTTATATATATATATTTATATATAATTTTTTTCACGGGCAGCATAACATGGAGGTTTTCTCATTTCTGGCCAATCGCAAGCTAGATCTGGGCGAACTATTCCATAATTATGATAACACCGCAGCACTTAATTTGGAGCAAAGTTTTAAACACTTAAAGAATGCCATGGACAAGCAAATTAGAATATGGTGGGACATCCACACATTAGATCAATATAGAGAGGCCAAAATCACCCCAAGAAGGCTCAGATGGGACCTAGGTCCCAACGATGGAATAATAGACGAGAATCTATCCAGAACCTGGTTTGATTTTTTCAATAGTTGTGAAAATAAATTGTTGGATATCATAATTGAAAGAAGGAGAACCAAATTAAAAAAGATAGAATCCACCATTGGCACCATTAGGGATAATATGATACCACATGTAGAAACAAATGAGTATAAAACCAGAGTGGTGAAACTACAGGAGTTTTTAACCAAATTGGATAATGAAGTAAAGAACAAAAAGGTTAAGAAATACCAAAGGGACAAAAAAGATTACCTAGAAGGGAAAGTGTATAGGTGGCAAGAGGAGGAAACACCTACTAACTCTGCAAACACATCCCTGAATGAGGAGGTGGACACCAGAGATGTGGGTGCAGACAGAAGGGCCCATGGTACACCAGGCACCCCAATCGCCAACTTAATAAGAAGAGAAACTAGGATGCCAACACACACCCCAACCACGAATCAGAAAAAGATAAACAAAAAACCTGAACAAGAGAATCGAACTATGAATGGACCTACCTACCCACCACCTTTGGGTCAATATTCCAGACCTTGGAGAGGAGGATATAGGGGTAGAGGGAGAGGATATTATAATTACAATTCAAACTACAATCCCAACTATGGTCCACCTATGTGGCAGGGGGAATGGCGGGACTGGAGGGAACCCTACAAACCACCCATGCCGGTATTTCAAACCAGCAGGGGGAGTTGGAACAGGAACCCCCAGGAACCTGGAGAAAACATAAACCAAAGAGAAAAAGAGGCTGTAGAGGGGGAGGCAAAAAGGAAAAGAGAAAATTAGGTGAGGGCATTTTTAATCTAACAGATGTAACTTTCACTCAGGAAGAATTATTAGTATTAGATAGTGGTATTAAATATGCACCTAAGGCAATTTTTAATCAGTTTGAAGCTTTCATTGATTTGCAAAAGTTTATTAGGAAATTAAGTTTAAAGAAACACTTTTTGGAAAAAGGAGAACCCCAATACCAACAAACCGACACGGTATATAAGCATAGCAAGTTGAGGAACAGATCCACGTTCAACCCCAGGTCCACCACTAACCAACATATAGAGGTGTTTAAAAGGTTAGTGGAAAAGGAGATAAAAAATATCAAACCAATAAAATGCAACAGGGACAGAATATGGCAGGGATTAAGGAAACTAGAAACTAGGAAAAACATAGTAATACGCCCAGCCGATAAGGGGGGAGGTGTAGTGATCCTAACAAAAGAGGACTACTATAAGGAGTTGGAAAGATTAGTCAAGGACCTAAGCACATACCAACCCCTCAAAAAGAATCCAAACAGAGAGTTAAAAAAGAAACTAAAAGAATACCTGGACAAGGGCATAGCAGATAAAATCCTGAGTAAGAAGGAAGGAAGATACCTATTGACAGAGGCCCCAAGAATACCAGTGATATACCAAGTCCCTAAGATCCATAAAAGTAAAACCAAGCCACCAGGAAGGCCTATAATCAGTGGCATTGAGTCTGTACACTCTAGGTTGGGGGAGTACTTAGATGTATTCCTCCAACCTATAGCAGGAGAGGGAAAGTCATTTCTCAAAGACAGCAAAGATGTTATCAACAATCTAAAAAATTTAAAGGTAGACAACTCCACACTACTGGTAACACTAGATGTGGAGTCGTTGTATACCAATATTAAACAAACCGATGCCCTGGCAGCAGTAGCATGGGGAATGAAAAACTTATCGGATCTAAAATTAAAACAAAGGAGGTTTATTTTGGAGGGACTAAGAATGGCCATGGGGAATATTTTTTTCTGGCACAATCATAAATACTACAGACAAATCAAAGGGGTGGGTATGGGAAACAAGTATGCACCGAGTGTGGCCAACATCTTCCTGAGTAAATGGGAGGAGGAAGAAATTTATGGAAGATGCTGGCCACATTTGCTGCTATACAAACGGTATATCGATGATATCCTGATAATATGGAAGGGAAGCCAAGAACAGTTGGAACAGTTTATCCAACATATTGGCGGTAACCAGTATGATATAAAATTCACTGCCACAGTACATCAACAAACAATCAACTTTTTGGACCTAGAAATATATAAAAATAAAAATAGGCTCGGGACTAGAACACACTTCAAAGAAACAGACCGGAACGGATATATACCAATGGGGAGCTGTCATCACCCCCAGTGGAAAATATCCATTCCAAAGAGCCAGTTTATCAGGATCAGACGGAATTGTGACCAAATGGAGGACTATTTCCGACAGACGGACATCCTGATAGACAGGTTCATAGAAAAGGGCTATAAAAGAAATATACTGGAGGACACACGCAAAAAAGTAGCCAATATGGACAGAGAAGTAATTCTCAGCAATACAACAAGGAAGAACAACCAGGATAATAACATACCATTTATCACGGGTTTTAATACACAATATAAAGAATTAGAAAATATTATAAGGAAGAACTGGTCCATCATCAGTAGTGACCCACAACTAAGCAAGATACTACCCCGAAAACCAACATTCGTATACAGAAAAGCAAGAAGGATTAGGGATAAAATAGTAAAAAATGTGCCAGATCCCCCCAAAAGTTTGTCAACCAGAAGGGATTCTTCAGGTGTGGAAAATGTAAAGCCTGTAGGTCCACTAATAAGAAAGACAGGAAAGTAACAAGTTTCATGTCGAACACTAACAAGCAGACATATAAAATAGATAAGTTGATAACATGTAGCAGTACACATGTCACCTACGTACTGGAGTGCAATTGTGGACTACAGTACGTGGGCAGAACAACCAGAGCCTTGTCAGTAAGAATAGGCGAACATGTCAGAAATATCAAAAAAGGATTTAAACACCATAGTGTATCAAAACACTTTAGGGACATACATGGTAGAAATCCCCAACATTTAAAGTTTTACGGAATAGATAGAATAGAACGAAATTGGAGGAACACCAACATGAGAAGGGAGGTTTCAAAGAACGAAACCCACTGGATATTTAAAATGGACACGATGAGGCCACAGGGGTTGAACGTGGAACTCAACATCAACTGCTTTTTGGAAGACTATTAATATTAAAATTAATTTTCCATCCCTGGTATTTTCAGTTTTATTTTTATTATTATTTTTTAATTTTTTTATTTTTTTATTTTTATTTTTATTTTTATTTTTATTTTTACTTTTATTTTTATTTTTATTTTATTTTTATTTTTAATTTTATTTTTATTTTTATTTTTATTTTATTATTTTTTTATTTTTTATTTTTATTTTTTTTTTATTTTTTTATTTTTATTTTTATTTTATTTTTATTTTTATTTTTATTTTTATTTTTATTTTAATTTCCCAGTTTAGTTTAATTTATATTGTTTATTTCCATATTTAGTATTTTTAAAAAAAAAAAATTTTTTGGAAGTAGCAAGGATTTGCTGTTCCATATTACACATTGTGCGGTAATCAGCCATGGAATAAGAATAAAAATATGTATAAGATGTTCATAATGCCAAAGCATCTAAGGGCCAACAAGGGCCATTAACTTACTAATATGTGAAAGCCTCTCCAGCAGATACAGAAGGGTTGGTTTAAAATTTTAGCATATTAATGGGCAAATCGGAACAAGAACGAATAATGGTAGAGTGGGGGAAACGGCGTGTACACTGGATAACCACGAAATGGGCTAATCGCCCATAGTTAAAATGGCGCCAAGAGGGAGGAAGTCCCAATAGAATAGAACTAAGGGAATACCCACATCCAAGATGGCGGCAGAGTCATTTCCGCCCGGGCTCAACATAAATAGAACGAGAACCAATCAAAAGGCAGCTTCCTGATGACGCACCTTGGAATGCGAAACGCGTAGAGGCTGCTGGGAGATTTTTGCACCCACGTGACCGGGAACGAGCGTGATTGGTGAGGACGCGAACGAACACAAGGGGGGAACGCAAGCGGCACACGGAGACAGCATAGCATACACCAGGCGAACCGGGCTGCAGCGCCCACCCTGTCCCTAACTGCTGGAAAAGCTCTGTGCCGGCATAATGGCACTTGGAAATGTGAGTGCATAGTTTGTTTTTTTTTTTGTGTTTTATGAAATAAAGGTTTTAAACGTTATTGTGCGATGATCGTTTTCATCCATTTTTATGAGGAACACTAAGGCCCTAGTATAGCTATTGGAGAAGTTCCCTTTGAGTGGAGTGGTTATCCCTATGAATGAACCAAAGGTGCAGTTTTAAAGAAATATCTGGTGAGTGGCCAATCTCACAGGTGGTGGTGAAGCACTAAGTCACTTTAAATTGATTAAACACAAGAGCACGCCGATCACGGCAAACTAACGGAAGATTTGCAAGCATATATGAAGGGACTTTATTACCATGTGATACATGTCACCGGACTTATATATGATTTACACAATTTGCATATGATTGTTGTTTAATGTGATATATTTAAATAGGTGGATGGTGAATAAGATTATGTCTAACAGATAGGATATACATAGATAGGAAAGAGAGTATAAATGAGAGCAGCGCATCCACACACATAGCACTTTTAGTGTTACTGTTTAGTTGCCCTTAAAGTCCCATATTATTCTTTTGGGGGATACTCCCTTTACATGATCCCAGGCTCCATCCCTGCTTCTTCCACCCAATGGCATGTGTATGTGCCACCAGCCCACACAGCTGGGAAAGTCTTTGTTTGGGAATCAGGCTTGCATTCCTGAGGGGAATGGGGAAATAACTTTTCAGGGCGGATGTTTTGCTGATTCTGTAAAAAATCCCCCTTGTCAGACATCAAGAGGACAGGTTTTCTCATTACATTTGGGAGAATTAGAAAGCAATGAATGATGATGTATGTGTGTGTCATCTGTATAATGACAGTTCCCACAGCTGGATTGAATCTGTGACCTGTGCACCCAATCTCATCCAATCATCATCATGTCATAGTTATTGCCAAAGTTCTTTTCAATCTTTGCAAATCTGCAGCCGTCATTATAATACCCAGTGATCCTTCTGTGAAGGTCCATGTTCAGGCATTTCCCGTTATAGTGGTAACGCTCTGTCCCCCTCTGCCAATTGTTTTCCTGGGTTGTCACCTGGTGTCTCATATTTTTGGTGGAGACAGATGTGGCAACATGCATTGTGCAGAAATGTCCTGCCAACTAATCACATGCAGCTGGTGCAGGGGGCATGCATATAAATGGGAAGTGGCTGCTAAGAGGCTGCGGGAGATCAGAAGTGCTAAGATATACAACTGCATGAAAAAGAAAAAGGTTTTCCAGAAAAAAAAAATTAATTTGCTATGATAAACAGTGCTTTAGCAAGCTAAATGTCATTGTCATAGTAGTTAACATCTACCTTAGGTGTGTTAGGTATAGAGACAGGTAAGATAAGATGAGAGTTGTCCTATATCTCATGCACATGGCCAATAAGAGCCGTATACCGCCCAGATCAGCATATGTCTGCAGCGGGCATGGCCAGGTGTTTGTGATCAGCCACAGATAGGAATCCATTTTTTTTTTGCATCGCTTTAACTGAGAATTGCGCGGCTGTGCAACGCTGTACACAAATAAAATTGATGTGTTTTTTTCCCACATACAGAACTTTCATTTGGTGGTATTTGCACCCCCCCCCCAAAAAAAAAATAAAAATTTGAGCACCAGCCGCCACTGGGTGATCAATATTTTGTGTGTATAGCTGTGTGAGGCTTCTTTAGGCTCTCTCTCTGTAATCCCTGTGAGATCCTCATCTAGGGTTGGCACTTTTTCTTCAACCCAAACTTTTTAGCGATGCATACCATTTGTTTTTATTTTTTTTTAAAAGGGGGGGGGGATGCTGTGGACTATGATGTATGAGGGTTTGTGATCAGAGGAGCAGATTGAGCCTGCTCTCCTCTCCCGTCTGTTTTTGTGGGGAAGGGGGTGGTTGAGGGGACTATGCTGTCTCTGGACAGTGTGAGAGAGAGTGTCACAGGCACACAGCTTAGACAAATGCAACCAGCCTTTGCGCACGCCTATGCACTCGGCGGTTGTGGTACTCGGCCACAGTCTAGTCTGAATATTGTGTCTGGGATTCAGGCGGTCTGAAACTTGGATGCTTAATTCAAAAGCTGGACTCTCTGGATGTCAGCCCTATCCCCATATGCTTTTTACACCTAGTCCTAGACTAACTTGACCCAAAACAACTAATTTATGAACATCTATGAGTAATAATAAGGCTCACAAACTAAAGTGGTCTTAAAAATTAGCATGACATGGGTACTATCATACCTCTGGTCACTGCTCAAACGCAAAGACACAACTATAGGAGACACCTGCTACTCACCTCATAAGGTCAGTGGCCCCATGCAGAAATGCTACTCTATTTTTTTCCACGCGGGTGGTCAGTCTAATTTTCCCTCTTATATGTGGAGCCTCCACAAGCTTTTTTTTAAATGCATCTATAGCAGGTGTGTACAATTAATTTTCCCAAGGGGTCACTTGAGAAACTGGGACTGTTGTGGAGCGCTGAACCAATAGGCTGAACTTAACTCTGTTCATTGTTAATTTTATCTCTTTATAAAAGTAATACTTCCCTCCCATCAAGAGTACATAATCTTAACTTTAATAAGTGCAGGGTATACTATCCAAGTCCAGGTAACTACAAACTTCCACAGGAATTACCTAAATATCCC
Organism: Aquarana catesbeiana; assembly: GCF_042186555.1. Taxonomy (NCBI): domain Eukaryota; kingdom Metazoa; phylum Chordata; class Amphibia; order Anura; family Ranidae; genus Aquarana; species Aquarana catesbeiana. The sequence goes on from NC_133335.1 coordinate 45,537,771, forward strand.
AGGTATACAGTATGAGTGCACATAACTAGATATGAGATCCCCCTTAAACAAATATAAAACACAAATCCATATAGGGAACCAACCTTATGCAATGTGGTAAGCTAGCACCTCCTTGGGCAAAACATAACAGCCTGTCTTTAGGAACCTCATGAGGGTGGAAGTTTGGCTGCCGCCATTTATTGGAGACGCCTGCTCTCCAATACATTACTGTGAATAGGCATATACAAACCTACTATATGCAAATTGGAATAAAAAATAGCAGTCACCTTCAAAATAAAAGCAGTGAATTTGTACTGTGTGAATAGCATTCTCCCTTTTTATATTTGATTTCTACTTTCTGATTGACCTCACATGGACTGGGGACAGCCAAAGGGCTGAATGTGGCCCACGATCATAAGATGCCCAGGTCTGATCCATAGCCAAAATATTTTTTTTGAGTAGAGAAGGGTTAGAATTTGTCAGGTATTTATTACAGTCTGTGCCCCCACCAATGGGAATCACCCTTTTTATCTACCTTAGTGGCCACTGTCACTAACATCCCAAATGTTATTGCGGTCACTAGGTCAGGGAGTTTGAGGAAATCATCCAACAGGAATGGAGCACTGATTACTGGCATGGGTGGAAAGATGAGGATCTTCTGGTAAGGAAGGGATGGCCTGTCACCTGTATGTAAACATCAGTGTGGAGACAAAGATGGCCCCATGAGAGTGCACAGCAGAGTTCTGACTGCACTACGGTCTTCCCCATCTGGTTGGTGTAGCTTCAATGGAAGTTGCACAACTTTTATCAAACAGATTGAGTTCTTTCAAAAAGGTACAGATCCTCTTTAAGCAAGTACTAATAATACAACCAATTAAGTTTATATGAAGTAAAAAATGTATGTAAACTTCAACAATCAACTTTTTGTTCATTTGAGCTCATTTTCGAGCTTTTTGTTATATCGGTTTTACAACAAAAAAAAATATCTGTTGATCCTTTAAGAATTCTTGTGAGCATATGACTTTCTTTACTCTTTGACTTCCTCTTGACCACACAACATTTCTCCATAAACCCTTTTTCATGGAGACGAGTGGAAGGCTTTCAATAGTCTTGTCCAAAAGGTGACCACACTGCTCTTTTAACCCCTTGCCAATGAGCATACACATATATACGGCTTCACAGAAGTGGGTTTTTAGCTATGGGGCTGCATATTTGCAGTGGCGCTGCCAGCACAGAGACCATGATCTCACAAACAGCTCCAGGTCTCCTACTAACAATTGGAAACTGGAAGGCTTGGTTTCTGATCACCTGATCATTGTGATAGCCTCCTCTTGAATGAGAAAAGGATACATTGTATCTTTTCCTCTTTGCTAGAGGAGAAAAAAAAAAAAAAAAAGTGTGTATATATAAATAAAAAAAAATAAAGGTAGAACAAGATTTGATCTTGGTCAATGTCAGGGTAATGCCCCGTACACACGGTCGGATTTTCCGATGAAAAATGTCCGATCGGAGCGTGTTGTCGGAAATTCCGACCGTGTGTGGGCTCCATCGGACATTTTCCATCGGATTTTCCGACATACAAAGTTGGAGAGCAGGAGATAAAATTTTCCGACAACAAAATCCGTTGTCGGAAATTCCGATCGTGTGTACACAAATCCAACGGACAAAGTGCCACGCATGCTCAGAATAAATAAAGAGATGAAAGCTATTGACCACTGCCCCGTTTATAGTCCCAACGTACGTGTTTTACGTCACCGCGTTTAGAACGATCAGATTTTCCGACAACTTTGTGCGACCGTGTGTATGCAAGACAAGTTTGAGCCAACATCCGTCGGAAAAAATCCTAGGATTTTGTTGTCGGAATGTCCGAACAAAGTCCGACCGTGTGTACGCCCTATTAGAGTCAAAAGTCAGGGTCATTATCTTTTACTATTTTGTGCCAGTTTTCCTTTGATTAATAATAGTAAAAAAAAAATCAGGAGATATCCATTACCATTTACCACCAAATTAAAGCCCAATTTGTCCCAAAAAATTCACCTGTATACAGAAGTAGTTGCGATATGTTCAAATTTTACCAACACAGGTCAAAGCTGCAAAAATGTGTTCAGGTGTTAATTTTTTTTTACCTTCATCAAGAAGGTGTTAAAGATACAGTTTACTGAGGTGTTCTCACCCTAGGACTGAAACTGTGTCACTGGCAGGATCACCAGGTGAAAATACACCTGAAAAAATAAATGTAGCCACCACATCTAGGGACTGGCAAATTGCAGTATATTACATATTTGCTCTTTGGTTTTTATATGCTTTAATATAGATCTTACATTTCAATAAAAATAAGCAAAGCTGAGCACAAAGCTACATATCAAGGATATAGTCTGCTTCTATAGCCAGTTCTTTTACTGACATTGAAGCAGTATTGTAAAGCACCAAATTCCCCATCCACTGAGAAGTAATTGTGAGATCCATCCACTCTTGTTAAGTCATTAGACAAAATACAGAGTAATATCCATCTTTTCCTCACTAGCCCCTGGCAAATGGGTCTCTCTGGAGAAAAATCTGCATTCTGTTCCTAAATAAACACATTGCGGAAGCCATCTGGACACCAGGTCCCCTGAGACGTTATCTGCTTGGTTGGCAGCTATGCCTGCTCCATAAAGATAATGGGTGGACTTTATGGGCTAATTAGCACAAAAGGCTTGCTTGCTTCAAATAGGTAGCATTAATTTGTCATTGGGGTGCAGAAATGCAGGGATAAGAAAGGCCAATATGAACTTTGTTTTACAATACCAGAAGCTTGATAACATTCTGCAAATCACCATGCTTTGAACAGAGAAGAAAGAAGGAACGTACTTCAGGCCACCCAGTTAGCCTTTCGAAGGGAACCTGTGCAGATAAAAATATGGTAGATGCCATAGTTAAATTGGTTTTAAAGGTTCCAGAGTGGTCATTCCGATTCAGTCTTCCCTACCAGGATCACTAATGCAGAAAAACATGCAGCAAAGTCCAGACTTCTGGCTACATTAAGTCCGAATTAAAATAACAACCTCGAATAAACATGCTCCTACAGCTGAGGCAAAATATAATTTTATCATTGACATAGATCAGAGGTCTCCAAACATTCTGAACAAAGGGCCGGTTTATTGTCCTTCAGACTCTAGGAGGGCTGGACTGTGGCCAGCGGGAGTGGAAATTTTCCTGGCATCAGTGGGAGTAAACATTTGGTATTAGGTGGAGGAATAGTGCCTCATCGTTGGTATCATAGGGAGAAATAGTGCCACTTTAGTGGTGTCAGTGGGAGAAATGGTGCTCCATTGCCAGTATCAGATGGCAGAATAGGGTCTCGTATCAGTGGAAAGAATAATACCCCAAGGGCCGGATAAAGGCAAGCAAAGGGCTGCAGTTTGGAGACCACTGACATAGATGATCAAATACAGAGGAATATTTATCTTAATTCAAGGTCCTGCATACTGCCCTACCTACCTTACATTCTGCATCAACTGGGGAAGGGGGAGGGGGGGAGTTGTTATTTATTTTTTTAATGGCTGGAGTTCAAAGAAAATATAAATGTTAGGCCACATTCACATTTGCACAAATGTACCATGATCAGTACAATAAAGCACAGTGCATGCGCCACAGCATATATTGCGGTCCATTTTTGATGGTACTCCAATGTGCATAAAAAAATTAATTAATGGTTTCATTAAATACAGCCCCCAAATACAGTGCACAAGTGTGAATGGGGCCTAAAGATATACTTTGGAAAATCACTTAAAATTAATAGACTCCTAGTTTTGGAAAATCTATTTGTGCTTTTTAAATCAATATTATTGTTTATTAATAGATTACTAATACAATTTAAATTGCACACCGTAGGAAGGACACTTTACCATTTCTGTATGTCTTATGTGACCCCTTCATATAACCTTTATTATAAAAAATGGTAAAAAATGGTACTCACAAACATTCTTTATAGACTCGCTCTATCACATAAAATAGCATCCAAGAAGAGACCTGCTCAATTCATTATTGCACAGAAGAAATCCCTGTAGTGAATCCTGTTAGGCAGCCATTGTCTCTAGCATGCATAACCACTGACCGGTTTCAAGGGCGGACAGTCTTCATCAGAGCTTGGATGACATTGACTAGGGCCTGGCCTTAAAACCGATAAGCAGTTATGCATGCTCTCAAACAGGATTCACTACACATTCACTCTTCTGTCTGTAAGGGTTGAGCAGGTCTCTTCCTAGATGTGATTTTTTATGAATGTTTTTGAGTACCACATTTTAATTTTTTTTTAATAAAGGTTATTTGAAGGTGTCACACAATATTTGTGTACAGTTTGTTCAGCAGTGTTTTAAAAAAAGATACCCAGTCTAGAGAAAGCAGCAGAACCATGGATACTGTGTATTATGAAGTAACAAAGTGGTGGATTTGGTCTATTATTAAAAAAAAAAAAAAAAAAAAGAAATTTTACCTGGAAAGGACAGATTACTGCATTTCTTTGCAGCAAGACTGTGCCCTTTTTTCCCACTTGAGTGCTGACTGCTTGTATCTAATATCATTATGTCTGTTTAAATATTACCAATTACCAGTACTGTACCTGCTCTGAGCATTGGTACTGCACAGAGCGATCCCTTACCTCCTCTCCTGGAATCTCCCTCAGAAGATCCTCCTTTTCTGTGGGCACCCCCTCAGCAAGCTGTGTGCAATGGGGGCACCCACACAGGCACACTCTGGATTCCAGGCTGTGTGTACCTATAGACACACACAGCGTGGCTTACCCATGCCCCCCCACTCCCTCCTCACATGATTTGACTGACAGCAGCAGGAGCCAATGGCTCCTGCCTGAGTCTCCTCTGAAGAGAGAAGTCTTACAGTAGGGCAGAGCTCTGAATTGCTGACTGGACCATGACTGGAAGTGTGAAAGGGTGGTTTGGCCTGACCCATCCTATCCAGGATCCAAAGTCATCTCCATTCACCAGACAGGACACCAAGCCAAAGGGTTCCAGGAAAAGTGGTGAGAACCAAGTTAACCAAGGGCTAGACATCAGGTGTTTTTAGGTCTGAGAGTGGGTGTGTTTTCAGCAATACCACATACCTGTAGTGGTATACTTTTCCAGATTATCACTGAACATCAATCCCTTCATCTCACAGAGGGGGGATTCCAGGACCTATCAATTTGGCCTGGAAGGGGCCCAGAATGGGCCCAGAATAACCACCAGTGCCTCAGGATTATTGCATGCATTGTATTTATCAAAAGGTTTATGCAAGGATTTTAGGGAAGAGGAGTCCTTCGGTTCTTTTGAATGTAAAGGATATGTCTCTAGAGTAAATCAACGCCCCACACCTGTAACGGCAATTATAAATTTGTGTAATTTCTGCCAATGGGGTTGAAGCACTGAGCATAACCAAAAGATAAAAGAGCTGAAACACACTCCTATGTGACCTCCCTAGCATATTGGAGGTAAATTGGAGTAAATCTTATGTAGGGACGGCAAGGATAAGATGCTGCCAGGTTTGGCTTTAGCGTAATTCTGTTTTTTCTTGTATGGTCAAAGCCAACAGGTTTAATTTAGAATTCATGGCACACTTTATAATAATAAAAGCAACAGAATCCATGCAATTCATATGTGTCTATAAGTAAAAAAAAACAATTGAGTACTGTGATGATTTTTTTTTTTTTTTTTACCAACATTAAAATTTTGTTCTGAAACTTTTATTGTTTGTGCAGATAATAAAAAAACGTATATTACAGACAGTACTCAATTCGTTTTTGTTGCAAGTGCACCAATACGGCTACAATCACCTCTTTAAATAAACAAGCCTTCAATTAAAAACCTTCAGAGAAACAAGAGAGGAGTTATTACAAAGAGGCAAGAAACATTCCAGCAACACCCATATAACCCTTCAGTCCTAGAGTGACCTGCAAATGTCCAGAGGTGTCCAGACAAGGCAAACAGGAAAATAAAATCAAATCAATAATTGCTGCTAATCCCTCATACTCTGCAGTGCACTGTATGAGCTCATGAACGTCTTATGATAAAAACAGCACTGTATTACTCAACAGGGATAACGGGCATTGTGGAGACACACTTCGGATCCCAGCAGGAATTTTGAAAGGCAAAGCAAACATTTTATTAAAAGTCATTTCCACGTGTTATTGTTCTCAAAGGAGCTGAAAAAATGCTTCTGACTTACACATGACGCAGAAATTCAAGATTAGCTGTAGCAATAAAAGATGCCTGACGCTGGTAATAAACATCCATGTTATATGTTTTGAAGCAAATCCAGAGTGATAAATAGTTACATAGTTACATAGTAGGTGAGGTTGAAAAAAGACAAGTCCAACCTATGTGTGTGATTATATGTCAGTATTACATTGTATATCTCTGTATGTTGTGGTCGTTCGGGGTGCTTATCTAATAGTTTCTTGAAACTATAGATGCCCCCCGCTGAGACCACTGCCTGTGGAAGGTAATTCTTACAGTAAAGAACCCTCTACGTAGTTTAAGGTTAAACCTCTTTTCTTCTAATTTTAATGAGTGGCCACGAGTCTCTAAACTCCCTTCCGCGAAAAAGTTTTACCATTATTGTGGTGTCACCAGTATGGTATCTGTATATTGAAATCATATCCCCTCTCAAGCGTCTTTTCTCCAGAGAGAATAAGTTCAGTGGGGAACTGTGTCAAATGCTTTTGCAAAATCCAGATACACCACGTCGACGGGCCTTTATCTAGATGGCAACTCACCTCCTCATAGAAGGTTAATAGATTGGCAAGAATAATTCTTCATGAATCCATGCTGATTACTGCTATTGATACCGTTCTCATTACTAAAATCTTGTATATAGTCCCTTATCATCCCCTCCAAGAGTTTACATACTATTGATGTTAGGCTTAGGATCCTGGGGGACCCCACTACCCACCTCTGACCATTCCGAGTACTCCCCATTTATCACCATCCTCTGAACTCGCCCTTGTAGCCAGTTTTCAACACCACGTCTACGGGCCTTCCTTTATCTAGATGGCAACGCACCTCCTCATAGAAGGTTAATATATTGGTTTGGCAAGAACGATTCTTCATGAATCCATGCTGATTACTGCTAATGATACCTTTTTGTTAGTGTCAGCTTTTCTGTAGCCCGAAAGTTAACTATATCTAGAGTCACTTTCCGCCAAATTGGACTTTGCATGCCTTTATGACACTGTAAATGAGAATTGCTCTTCAGATAAAACATCATTACAGATCTGACCTTATTGCTCTGTCTTTGAGGAGTAGCATTTTTAAGATTTTTGTATTCACTGTAAAATCCTTTTCTTTATCAACAGAGGGACACAGAAGTAATTTACCCTCAAACTATGCTGCCACCTAGAGGATGACTGGGCCCTGGCAAAATTATGGACCTACCCAGGATAATCCCTTTTACTACCAGTGATGGTAGTACCAACGTTCCTTAATGGATTTTTACAGCAGATCCAAAAATCCTATTTTCTTTATTTTCAGTTGAGGGACACAGGAAGGCATTCACCTTTGGCATTAGAAAGGTTTTTCCTGGGCTGGCCTACAGCTTTTTTTTTTTTTGTTCACCAGTGCCCAATCCTCCTGTACAGTGAGGGGAAAAAGTATTAGATCCCCTGCTGATTTTGTACATTTGCCTATTGACAAAGAAATGATCAGTCTATAATTTTAATACATTTATTTTAACAGTGAGAGATAGAACAACAACAAAAAATTCCAGAAAAACGTATTTCAAAAAAGTTATAAATTCATTTGCATTTTAATGAGTGAAATAAGTATTTGACCCTGTTGCAAAACATTACTTAGTACTTGGTGGCAAAACCCTTGTTGGCAATCACAGAGGTCAGACGTCTCTTGTAGTTGGTCACCAGGTTTGCACACATCTCAGGAGGGATTTTGTTCCACTCCTCTTTGCAGATCCTCTCCAAGTCATTAAGATTAATGCCCCGTACACACGGTCGGATTTTCCGATGGAAAATGTCCGATCGGAGCGTGTTGTCGGAAATTCCGACTGTGTGTGGGCTCCATCACACATTTTCCATCGGATTTTCCGACACACAAAGTTGGAGAGCAGGAGATAAAATTTTCCGACAACAAAATCCGTTGTCGGAAATTCCGATCGTGTGTACACAAATCCGACGGACAAAGTGCCACGCATGCTCAGAATAAATAAAGAGATGAAAGCTATTGGCCACTGCCCCGTTTATAGTCCCAACATACGTGTTTTACGTCACCGCGTTTAGAACGATTGGATTTTCCGACAACTTTGTGTGACCGTGTGTATGCAAGACAAGTTTGAGCCAACATCCGTCGGAAAAAATCCTAGGATTTTGTTGTCGGAATGTCCGAACAAAGTCCGACCGTATGTACGCCCTATTAGAGGCTGACATTTAGTAACTCGAACCTTCAGCTCCCAAAACACTCCACTTGGCCATGTGTTTTGGGTCACTGTCATGGTGGAATACCCATCCACAACCCATTTTCAATGCCCTGGCTGAGGGAAGGAAGTTATCACCCAAGATTGGATGGTACATGGCCCCGTCCATCGTCTTTGATGCGGTTGTCCTGTCCCCTTAGCAGAACCCCCCCCAAGCATAATGTTTCCACCTCCGTGTTTGACAGTGGGGATGTTTTTCCTGGGGTCATAGGTAACATTCCTTCTCCTCCAAACATGGCCAACTGAGTTGATGCCAAAGAGCTTGATTTTGGTCTCATCTGACCACAACACTTTCACCCAGTTCTTCTCTGAATCATTCAGATATTCATTAGCAAACTTCAGACGGGCCTGTACAGGTGCTTTCTTGAGAAGGGGGGCCTTGTGCGCGCTACAGGATTTCAGTCCTTCATGGTGTAGTGTGTTACCAATTGTTGTCTTGGTGACTATGGTCCCAGCTGCCCTGAGATCATTGACAAGATTCTCCCATGTAGTTCTGGGCTGATTTCTCACCGTTCTCATGATCATTGAATCCTACATGAGATGAGATCTTGCATGGAGCCCCAGACCGAGGGACATTGACAGTTATTTTGTGTTTCTTCTATTTGCAAAAAATCGCACCAACTGTTGTCACCCTCTCACCAAGTTGTTTGGCGATGGTCTTGTAGCCCATTCCAGCCTTTTGGAGGTCCACAATCTTGTCTTTGACATCCTTTGACAGCTCTTTGGTCTTGGCCATGGTGGAGAGATTGGAATCTAATTGATTGCTTCTGTGGACAGATGTCTTTTATACAGGTAACAAGCTGAGATTATGAGTACCCCCTATAAGAGAGAGTGCTCCTAATCTCAGCTCATTACCTGTATAGAAGACACCTGGGAGCCAGACATATGTATTTGATCCCCTATCAATCAGCAATATTTCACTCATTAGAATGCAAATCAATTTAAAACTTTTTGAAATGTGTTTTTCTGGATATTTTTGTTGTTATTCTGTCTCTCACTGTTAAAAGAAACCTACCACCATTAAAATTATAGATTGATCATTTCTTTGTCAGTGGGCAAACATACCAAATGGGCAGGGGATCAAATACCCTTTTCCCGAACTGTATGAGGAGAAGATGAATGACTTCCTATGATCCCCAATGGATGAGAAAGAACAATATTTATAAACAAGAGCTGGACAAAAATGCTATATCAGCTGCATTACTGCTAATAGCAGAAGCAGGCCTACTGCAATTTGGGTCAACGTGTGAGATATTACTGTAGTTTTGCAATTTGTAGAGAAGAAAAAATGTATGCAGCAGTTACACATCCAATAGGAACACTGGCACAATAATACAAACCATGAACAACTTGTAAAACCCTACAACACTTTCAGAGCAGTGTGATTCAGGTGGGAGTACCCAATAACCAGGAGCTTTCATTTGTGTTGCTGCGCATGGGGATGCCCCGATTCAAAAAAATGATAATACGCAGAAAAGCTAAGCCAGAATGAAGTGAGCAAATCAGCCTTTGTTCTAGCTACCTCTTGTAGCACAAGTGCTTATGTCAGTGACTAAAGCCAAGCCCAGACAATCCAGCAATCTGGCAATTCTAGCATATAAAAAAAGGTCTTGGTGTGCCCTCTTATTCAGGCTGCTTATCCTCTATGCCACATTTAATCAAATGGAAAAGCTAAATACAGCAATACAACTGTTAAACCCCTTCGCTGTATGACATGGCTCTGTTGGTAAAAAAATAATTGTGTCACGGACATGGCTTCGTTTGTAAAGAGAATTGTGTCACCGACATGGCTTGGTTTATGGACAATGAGATAGCACTAAGACAGTGACACATGACTGTTTATACACAAAGGGTCATTGCTAAGATTAGGATTATAGTTACTGTTGTGGTTAGGGTGTTTTTTTTTCACACAAGAACAAGTATAGGCTAGTTTTAAAAGAGCTTCATTAATTTTTAATAAGTTTTGTCGGTTCAGATATTCTGGACTAACATTTTCTTACTCCCTACTCTTAAGATAGACAATCCCTCAGACTCCCAAAATAGCTCTCCTCTACGTCAAGCCACCAGGTCTATATAAAGCCCAATTTAGACTCGTAAATCAGGTTCCCACTGCAGCGAAACAAATGGTCTCTAAGCAAAGAAATTTCCTACCATTCCTGAGACTGAAGTAAGGTCAAAGGGCATGCAGGCTATGCTTCATGAAAAAAAATAGAGGAGAGGATGACAGATATGATGGAAAGATACATCTCTACCTGGTACCCTTGGTTTACGCAATGTCTTTAATGGAACTGATGCTTCCTGTCTCCTTGCTAGGCCTATAGGTGTGTGACCACCATGGCCCTGGTCACTAATCCCCTTCCACCTAGACCCCCCTTTTATGTACTTCCTTACACATCACCTTCTTCCACTTCTACCCTTCCTTTTTTCCCTCCTTGTATGCTCTATTTCTGCCTTTTTAAGGAGAAATATAATATATACACGCACACACACAGTATGTTGTGACCTTTATATTTGGACAAAATATGTTGCCGATTCTTCTTGCTTACATGTTTGGCATGACATGATATGGCCATCTCTAATATTTTGAACACCATGATAATCTTGAATGCATCTGTTACTATGCATAACTTTTCAATAAAAAAAACTATTGAAAACAATAAAATACATGTGAAATTTTCCAATGGTACTAATCTCGAATTATTACTTTGTTGAGCGAAGTGTGGTCAAGTTTTCATATAGTATATATGGGTCTGGACTGACATTAACCACTTGCCGACCAGCTCACGCAGATATACTGTGGCAAGTCGGCTCTCCTGCGCAAACCGACGTACCTGTAGGTCGGTCCGTGCAAGGAGGCTAGCAGGCGGGCCCGCGGGTCCCATGGACTCTGCCGGCAACCTGCGATCGCTGTGTACAGAGGCAGAACGGGGAACTGCCTTTGTAAACAAGGCGATTGCCTGTTCTACCTAATGACATGTCAGAGATCTTCTGTTCCCAGTGATCGGGAACAGTGATCTCGGTCATGTCCCAGTGAGCCCATTCCCCCTACAGTTAGAACACACCCAGGGAACACACTTAACCCCCTTCATCGCCCCCTAGTGTAAACCCCTTCCCAGCCAGTGTCATTTTTACATTGATCAGTGCATTTTTATAGCATTGATCAATGTAATAATGTCACTGGTCGACAAAAAGTGTCATTTGGGGTCATATTTGTCCACCACAATGTCACAGTCCCGCTAAACATCACATTACCAGTAAAAAAAAAAAAAATATGGAAGTCCCTAAATCTATCCCGTAGTTTATAGATGCGATAACATTTGCGCAAACCAATCAATATACGCCTATTGCGATCTTTTTTACCAAAAATATGTAGAAGAATATATATATATATATATATATATATATATATATATATATATATCGGCCTAAACTGATGAATACATTTGTTTTTTTATATTTTTTTGGGGGGATATGCATTATAGCAGAATGTAAAAAAAAAAAAGTTGGTCTTTTTTTGTTTATAGCGCAAAAAATAAAAACTGCAGAGGTGATCAAAATACCACCAAAAGAAAGCTCTATTTGCGGGTAAAAAAGGGGCGTTAATTTTGTTTGGGTACAGTGTCACACGACCGCGCAATTATCAGTTAGAGAGATGCAGTGCCGTATCGCAAAAAAATGGCCTGGTCATTAAGGGGACAAATCCTTCCGGGGCTGAAGTGGTTAATAAATGAGCATTTACAGTGGATCCAGATGAATAGTCTGATAAAAGATTTTCATGAAAATTGTTATCACTGTGATAGACCTAACCAGGACAGGGGCTTTTGGAGAGGACTAGGGGCAAGCCTCTTACCCACTATGGAGCCCAGGCTTTTGGGGGGATAGGAACTTGAAAACCACTCCAGGGGCCCCCCAGGCACACACCTCCCAAAGAGCAGTGTTCCTCCAAAAGCAAGGGATCATAGTCAGCGGGTAAGAGACTAGCCCCTAGTCCTCTCCAAAAGCCCCTGTCCTGGTTACGTCTGTCACAATCGCCCAATATCATCTTTATGACTGGCTGTAATATATAAGAACAAGATGCACTGTAGAAGACCTACTTAAAAAAAAAATGGTTTGTATTATTCATCCTATAATATGAATACTTGTTGTTCATAATAAACATCAAAGAACAAATTGGTCTGCTACTTTAGTGTGACTAGTGTAGTTGTGTGCTTGTTAAATAGGGATTATGCAAACATCCTGAATGAGAAAGAGATATATCACACACACATTGTGAATTGTAATTTATCCTTGATACAATTGAGTGCCCATGACTGATATTTGTTCTTATAATTGGTAACAGCACATAAACAGAGGTGGGCTGTTCTTCATGTTAGGTTTTTCTTAGTTAGTCTTTATGTGAGCCTTCGTGTCAATTATTTTATTCCTGGTATTTAAACCCCGACACGCCCACCTGCTCTCGTCTCTTTAATACTGATCCTTGCTTGAAAGTATCCATGTAGGATTTCAAATTTGGACTTGATCACTATTATTCACCTCAATCCTAGGCATTTGATCATGCACACTGGGCGTTTTTACAGCTACTGTTTTGGGTGTCAGGTGTTTTTTTTCTACAGCCAATAAACTGTGTCCATGCACACGTAGGCTTTTATCAGCGTTTTTTGGCAGAGGCGTTTTCAGGCTGGAAAAACCCCCCAGAACTACTGCGTTTGAAGAGGAGTTTTTTTAGCTGTTAAAATGCTCTAACCCTGAAAAACAATGAAAAATGGGGTAAACCTTAGCAAAAAGCTGCTATCCGGCGTTTATGAGCATTTTTGAGCCCCAAGCTCAAAAAGTCAAAAGCTGCTATCCGGCATTTGAGCATTTTTGAGCCTCAAGCTCAAAAAACCAAAAGCTGCTATCCGGCGTTTATGAGCATTTTTGAGCCTCAAGCTCAAAAACCTCAAAGTGAAAATGGTGGGTTCTCCTGGAGGTGCCCAACTGCGCGCTGGCCCCATCTCTGCCTTGCTGTGGCTACCTCCTAAACAGCGAACCCCTTCTGTCAGCCCCCTCATGACACATAGTGGTTGATTTACTAAAACCAGAGAGTGCAAAATGTGGTTCAGCTATGCATGTTAGCCAATCAGCTTCTAACTTCAGCTTGTTCAATTAACCTTTGACAAACAAAACTGGAACCTGATTGGTTTCTATGCACAGCTGCACCAGATTTTGCACTCTCCAGTTTTAGCAAATAAACCCCATAGTCTGAAATTTTGGGACTCAATACGGTACTCTGGCAAGCTCATGTCTCCGTTCCTACCGATACTCCCTCTCCTGAATAACCTCATATTTCCACCCAGCTTAGAACTTACATTAAACAAGTAACAAAAAAAGAAAACCAGAATAAGCAACGGGACATATGAATATTGCACTCATGTATGTTATTAGACTGAGGATACAAAATAAGGTAGTACTGAGTATTACCAGGGAGGCGGACTTTTTAGGCTAGGAAACAGTGGAGAAGATATAGCAGTATAAAAAATATAAATTTATTGAAAAATACAATATCTAAAAAAACAATGACAATTGTAACATATAGCATCTATGATTATTGTGCAGTGAGCCCTTGTATGTCCTAGCCTAAAAAGTCCACCTCCCTGGTAATACTCAATACTACCTTATTTTGTATCCTCAATGATTTATGGACGTGGCTTATTTTTGGTGCACTTTCCTCTTTTTTTTTGTTATTAGACTGAGTTACTAAAGGAAAAAGTAAGATAAGGGCACAATGTTAGTCGTTGTCCCAAAAGTAACAACACTCTGACCTCCAGCCCGAACAAGGGTAGTAGCAAGAACAGAGGGAAGGGTCAACTTAACAGAAGGTAGCTAAGGTAGAGGATCACAGACTAAATGTAGAAGAGTCTCTCACTGGTGTCTTGTGTGTCCAGCCAGGGTCTCCAGATTCTAGTAAACTTCCCTGGACCCCCTCTTTTGCCTCATAAGTTAGCTTATAATGTGGAAGGTTCTGATTAAACATTTGTGTATATGTGTAGGGGGTCAGACCATAGCCAGTATAATGCAATGGACTTCCTAGTGTAATACAGCAGTATTCGTAAGAATCGTTTAACTTTAGCCATCAGTTCAATGTCATGAAATACCCCAATAGGATACCACTTAGGGCTACAAACATTGGGGAGATCAAAATGAACTAAAATAAATGCAGTAATCTCAGACCACAGTTGGGTGTTTATTGCAGTTCACTGCCTGCTTTGGGGAGAATTCCCCTTATATCCAACCCTACATAGTTCGATAAGTGTGCATTCTTCTTCAATCTAACCAAAATGAAAAAAAAAAAAAAAGTTTTGTTTATAGTTCAAATTTAATTACCAGGACTGACTAAACTAAAACAGTTCAAACTCAAAATAACACCGTGCTTTCGCTATAATTAGGGCAGAGAAAGTGGTCAGCCAAAACATTACAAAATTTGGATTGTGGAGGTTTCCAAAGAGATCTGGAATATATCAGTTTTTTTTTCTATTCAGCTCACATTGACAGATCTATTCTTCTAACAAAGTACCTATCTATCTATTTTGGGAGATGTCAGATGGGGCTGTTGTCATTTTCAAACTGACAATTACAATAGTCCACTGTTCAGTATTGTGAGTTTGAGCGCCAATATCCTGCCACATAAAATAAAGGGGACAGATGTAAAAGGATTAGGGACTCAAAATAGAAGTATACAATGCCAGCATCATGTGAAAAATGATCTGCAAAAACACTTTGCAGTGCTTTTTCAATGAGTAATCCACCAGAATGCTTGCTAGATGGGATGCCAGAAGATTACACGGTCACTAATGTAAACCTAAACCTGCACTTGAATGCTTATTTAAAGTATATCTAAAGCCAAAACATTTTTTTTTTCATTTTGGATAGAGTTGGGAATAGTTAAAAGCCCCCTTAGGTTTCCTTTTGCCATTTGTGTCGCATTTGAGCATTTTCTTCTTAACTTCCATCCTGTGGAGTAGACACACCACAAAGTAACAGAAAATCTCTCCAAAGTGGAGTAAATCCCTTTCTAGACAGTTGTCACTGAAAAAAAAAAAAGTGTCCCCATTTGTAGATTTGCCCTTTATTCGTATTCTTGGATTTTTCTCTTTCAGTCACAGTGACAATGGCCACACAAAAGGTGTGAAGGTATAAAGATTCTGATACACTTCAACAACAGCCTATAGAAGTTCCCATATACCAATATTTTCCAAAATGTAATGTGTAAAAGGTACACCAGTCCAATTGCCCTTAATTTAGCAAAACAAATTGACACGTTTAGTGCTTATTTGTGATTTTTTTTTTTTCCATAAGAAAGAACCGGTTATAAATGTTAATTACCAACTTCCAGTAAATCCCAGTTCCCTAACCTTGTGTTCTCAGAACACTTATCTTCCACCCATAATTTTTTCCACTATTTAGTAACGTCATGTCCAAATGATAATACTCATACTATGTTGATCTCTACTGCAGTTCACAGAAAACAGTAAAACAGTAAAATACAAGGTATCTTCTAATTGCCCAGGCCCCTTCTCTCAACAAATCTTCAACTATTAGTAGGTACCTGTAAGTAAAAAAAAAAAAGTTAGATTTATGCTTACCTCACCTTTCTTTTACATCAATGGGCATATCATCACCATCCTTCCAGGAAGACTTATCCTGCAAAAATCAATTCTGTAACAGCAATCACTTAAAGTTCCTGGTCATACAAAACAAAGCAAACCAAACTTTATCAGTCTATTTATACCTCCTTTCCAGATATTACTTTCCTATAGTCATCTCCACAATGATAATCACACTATTAAAAACGAATAAACTTTGTAACAGCTAGGTGTAGGTTTTCTGCATTTCGGGTAAATGTCCCCGAATGCATAGAGCCCTAAACACGAGTACCACTCAGTACACCGTTTAGCCCTGTCCAGCCAGTGTGTACATCACTATATGATAGATTTTGAGGGGCTACAGGCCGAGGGGCTGAATGCTGCACCTGTGCCCCCCAGGTGCAAACACTAGACTGGATGAACACGGGCTAGACGCCTAGTGTTTCCAAGCTCAACTTACCAACCAGCCTGCAACCAACCGAATTAACCTGCCTAACAGTTTGCATTAAAAACAGGGGTTTAGTTGCACACATTTGCAAATACATGCATAAGCTGCAGGCCACGGCAAGGCACCCTGTATCCTGCAGACTCTAACTCTAAGGCCCCTTTCACACGATCGGACCGTTCAGGTCCGCCTGTCAGTTTTGACGGCGGACCTGAACGGGCGCTCCAT
The DNA here is from genome assembly GCF_042186555.1 of Aquarana catesbeiana. Classification (NCBI taxonomy): domain Eukaryota; kingdom Metazoa; phylum Chordata; class Amphibia; order Anura; family Ranidae; genus Aquarana; species Aquarana catesbeiana. The sequence continues at coordinate 45,554,499 of NC_133335.1, forward strand.
GTTAGCCTATGGGGCGACGGATGTCAGCGGAGACATGTCCGCTGACATCCGACCCGGTCCGATCCACAAAAAGCAGACGGATGGCCCTACGTCCAGGACCGTCGCTGGCGGATTGGATCGGGTGAGATCTGATGAAAACGGACATGCTGTCCGTTTTCATCCGATCCCTCCATAGGCGGCAGTGGCGCCTGACAAGCCCCTCCCCGCTCAGTGAGCAGAGAGGGACCTGTCATCCGCCGGCTCAGCAGAGATCAACGGACTGATCTCCCGCTGAGCCGGCGGACCGAGGCAGGCTCCGTGGAAACGGAGTCCGCCTCATGTGAAAGGGGCCTAAGTTTGAAGAGTCTCCACAGTGGGAGCACATGTAATCTAATGGATAGATGAAGGGCAGATAACTGGAGGGAGCCCAACCCTCCTAAAAGGCGCAGGAGCACACTGAACACCCAGCATATTGCACAATAGCAGCAAAGGTGTCATTGTATTGTTAACATATTGGAGTAGTGACAACTCTCTGCTCTTAAAAGACCAATATAAAATTAGTAGGCTTCTGGAAAGTTCTATAGTTACAAATTATTTATTTTGATCCTCTAAAAAAGTTAAATCCCCAGTGTATTCTATGTATTACAAAATTCCAAATGGCAGTCTTTGATTTTTTTTTTTTACTTTTAAGAGCAAAAGACACACAGGCATTCAATCAGCTTTTGGTGGAAATGAAAAGAAGTAAAAGCCAGCAAAAGACTGGCAAGAGCCAGCTTGAGAAAAATTGGAGTGAAGATTATATTGGGCAAATCATTTTAACTCCAAGTTCTAGTGAAAATGAAGTACAGTAAAACCTTGAATTGCGAGCACAATTTTCTCCGGAAACATGTTTGTAATCCAGAGCACTCGTATATCAAAGCGAATTTCCCCATAAGAAATAATGGAAACTCCGATGATTCGTTCTACAACCATTTCTTCATAAGTCCTTCAGTTTATAGTCCATATAAAACAATTCAAGCAATGCGTTGTGTAACCATAAATGTCCATCCACAAATGGCAGCCTCCACAAGAGGATTAGAAGCAAAATAGTATAAAAGAGAAGAGAGGCATCTCTAAGTGTAGCAATATGGTTACATTTAATGAAGGTACAACATTTAGCAGCTCACATGGTTGTTGATTAATAGAGGCACATCTACAGTATCTCACAAAAGTGAGTACACCCCTCACATTTTTGTAAATATTTTATTATATCTTTTCATGTGACAACACTGAACAATAACATAACACTTTGCTACAATGTAAAGTAGTGAGTGTACAGCTTGTATAACAGTGTAAATTTGTTGTCCCCTCAAAATAACTCAACACACAGCCATTAATGCCTAAACTGCTAGCAACAAAAGTGAGTACACCCCTAAATGAAAATGTCCAAATTGGGCCCAAAGTGTCAATATTTTGTGTGGCCACCATTATTTTCCAGCACTGTCTTAACCCTCTTGGGCATGGAGTTCACCAGAGCTTCACAGCTTGCCACTGGAGTCCTCTTCCACTCCTCCATGACGACATCACAGAGCTGGTGGATGTTGGAGACCTTGCGCTTCTCCACCTTCCGTTTGAGGATGCCCCACAGATGCTTAATAGGGTTTAGGTCTGGAGACATGCTTGGTCAATCCATCACCTTTACCCTCAGCCTCTTTAACAAGGCAGTGATCATCTTGGAGGTGTGTTTGGGGTCGTTATGTTGGAATAGTGCCCTGCGGCCCAGTCGCTGAAGGGAGAGGATCATGCTCTGCTTCAGTATTTCACAGTACATGTTGGCAGTCATGGTTCCCTTAATGAACTGTAGCTCTCCAGTGCAGGTAGCACTCATTCAGCCCCAGACCATGACACTCCCACCACCATGCTTGACTGTAGGCAAGACACACTTTTCTTTGTACTCCTCACCTGGTTGCCACCACACACGCTTGACACCATCTGAACCAAATAAGTTTATCTTGGTCTCATCAGACCACAGGACATGGTTCCAGTAATTCATGTCCTTAGTCTCCTTGTCTTCAGCAAACTGTTTGCGGCCTTTCTTGTGCATATTCTTTAGAAGAGGTTTCCTTCTGGGACAACAGCCATGCAGACCAATTTCATGCAGTGTGCGGCATATGGTCTGAGAACTGACAGACTGACCCCCCACTCCTTAAACCTCTGCAGCAATGCTGGCAGCACCCATACATCTATTTCCCAAACACAACCTCTGGATATGACGCTGAACACCTGCACTCAACTTCTTTGGTCGACCATGGCGAGGCCTGCTCTGAGTGGAACCTGTCCTGTTAAACTGCTGTATGGTCTTGGCCACTGTGCTGAAGCTCAGTTTCAGGGTCTTGGCAATATGCTTATAGCCTAGGCCGTCTTTATGTAGAGCAACAATTCTTTTTTTCAGATCATCAGAGAATTCTGTGCCATGAGGTGCCATGTTGAACTTCCAGTGACCAGTATGAGAGAGTGAGAGTGATAACACCAAATTTAACACACCTGCTCCCCCTTCAAACCTGAGACCTTATAACACCAACGAGTCACATGACACCGGGGAGGGAAAATGGCTAATTGGGCCCAATTTGGACATTTTCACTTAGGGGTGTACTCACTTTTGTTGCTAGTGGTCTAGACATTAATGGCTGTGTGTTGAGTTATTTTGAGGGGACAGCAAATTTACACTGTTATACAAGCTGTACACTCACTACTTTACATTGTAGCAAAGTGTCATTTCTTCAGTGTTGTCACATGAAAAGATATAATAAAATATTTACAAAAATGTGAGGGGTGTACTCACTTTTGTGAGATACTGTAGATGTGCCTCTATTAATCAACAACCATGTGAGTTGCTAAATGTTGTACCTTCATTAAATGTAACCATATTGCTACACTTAGAGATGCCTCTCTTCTCTTTTATACTATTTTGCTTCTAATCCTCTTGTGGAGGCTGCCATTTGTGGATGGACATTTATGGTTACACAACGCATTGCTTGAATTGTTTTATATGGACTATAAACTGAAGGACTTATGAAGAAATGGTTGTAGAACGAATCATCGGAGTTTCCATTATTTCTTATGGGGAAATTCGCTTTGATATACGAGTGCTCTGGATTACAAACATGTTTCCGGAGAAAATTGTGCTCGCAATTCAAGGTTTTACTGTACTTCATTTTCACTAGAACTTGGAGTTAAAATGATTTGCCCAATATAATCTTCACTCCAATTTTTCTCAAGCTGGCTCTTGCCAGTCTTTTGCTGGCTTTTACTTCTTTTCATTTCCACCGAAAGCTGATTGAATGCCTGTGTGTCTTTTGCTCTTAAAAGTAAAAAAAAAAATCAAAGACTGCCATTTGGAATTTTGTAATACATAGAATACACTGGGGATTTAACTTTTTTAGAGGATCAAAATAAATAATTTGTAACTATAGAACTTTCCAGAAGCCTACTAATTTTATATTGGTCTTTTAAGAGCAGAGAGTTGTCACTACTCCAATATGTTAACAATACAATGACACCTTTGCTGCTATTGTGCAATATGCTGGGTGTTCAGTGTGCTCCTGCGCCTTTTAGGAGGGTTGGGCTCCCTCCAGTTATCTGCCCTTCATCTATCCATTAGAATACATGTGCTCCCACTGTGGAGACTCTTCAAACTTAGGCCCCTTTCACATGAGGCGGACTCCGTTTCCACGGAGCCTGCCTCGGTCCGCCGGCTCAGCGGGAGATCAGTCCGTTGATCTCTGCTGAGCCAGCGGATGACAGGTCCCTCTCTGCTCACTGAGCGGGGAGGGGCTTGTCAGGCGCCCCTGCCGCCTATGGAGGGATCGGATGAAAACAGACAGCATGTCCGTTTTCATCAGATCTCACCCGATCCAATCCGCCAGCGATGGACCTGGACGTAGGGCCATCCGTCTGCTTTTTGCGGATCGGACCGGGTCGGATGTCAGCGGACATGTCTCCGCTGACATCCGCCTCTCCATAGGCTAACATGGAGCACCCGTTCAGGTCTGCCGTCAAAACTGACAGGCGGACCTAAACGGTCCGATCGTGTGAAAGGGGCCTTAGAGTTAGGGTCTGCAGGATACAGGGTACCTTGCCGTGGCCTGCAGCTTATGCATGTATTTGCAAATGTGTGCAACTAAACTCCTGTTTTTAACGCATACTGTTAGGCAGGTTAATTCGGTTGGTCGCAGGCTGGTTGGTAAGTTGAGGTTGAAAACACTAGGCGTCTAGCCCGTGTTCATCCAGTCTAGTGTTTGCACCTGGGGGGCACAGGTGCAGCATTCAGCCCCTCGGCCTGTAGCCCCTCAAAATCTTTCATATACTGATATACACACTGGCTGGACAGGGCTAAACAGTGTACTGAGTGGTCCTCGTGTTTAGGGCTCTATGCATTCAGGGACATTTACCCGGAATGCAGAAAACGTACACCTAGCTGTTACAAAGTTTATTCGTTTTTAATAGTGTGATTATCATTGTGGAGATGACTATAGGAAAGTAATATCTGGAAAGGAGGTATAAATAGACTGATAAAGTTTGGTTTGCTTTGTTTTGTATGACCAGGAACTTTAAGTGATTGCTGTTACAGAATTGATTTTTGCAGGATAAGTCTTCCTGGAAGGATGGTGATGATATGCCCATTGATGTAAAAGAAAGGTGAGGTAAGCATAAATCTAACTTTTTTTTTTTACTTACAGGTACCTACTAATAGTTTAGTTTAGTTAATTTGTTGAAAGAAGGGGCCTGGGCAATTAGAGGATACCTTGTATTTTACCGTTTTTTACTATTTTCTGTGAACTGCAGTAGAGATCAACATAGTATGAATATTATCATTTGGACATGACGTGACTAAATAGTGGAAAAAATTATGGGTGGAAGATAAGTGTTCTGAGAACACAAGGTTAGGGAACCGAGAATTACTGGAAGTTGGTAATCCACTCCTCCATGACGACATCACAGAGCTGGTGGATGTTGGAGACCTTGCGCTTCTCCACCTTCCGTTTGAGGATGCCCCACAGATGCTTAATAGGGTTTAGGTCTGGAGACATGCTTGGTCAATCCATCACCTTTACCCTCAGCCTCTTTAACAAGGCAGTGATCATCTTGGAGGTGTGTTTGGGGTCGTTATGTTGGAATAGTGCCCTGCGGCCCAGTCGCTGAAGGGAGAGGATCATGCTCTGCTTCAGTATTTCACAGTACATGTTGGCATTCATGGTTCCCTTAATGAACTGTAGCTCTCTAGTGCAGGTAGCACTCATTCAGCCCCAGACCATGACACTCCCACCACCATGCTTGACTGTAGGCAAGACTCACTTTTCTTTGTACTCCTCACCTGGTTGCCACCATACACGCTTGACACCATCTGAACCAAATAAGTTTATCTTGGTCTCATCAGACCACAGGACATGGTTCCAGTAATTCATGTCCTTAGTCACCTTGTCTTCAGCAAACTGTTTGCGGCCTTTCTTGTGCATATTCTTTAGAAGAGGTTTCCTTCTGGGACAACAGCCATGCAGACCAATTTCATGCAGTGTGCGGCATATGGTCTGAGCACTGACAGACTGAACCCCCACTCCTTAAACCTCTGCAGCAATGCTGGCAGCACCCATACATCTATTTCCCAAACACAACCTCTGGATATGACGCTGAACACCTGCACTCAACTTCTTTGGTCGACCATGGCGAGGCCTGCTCTGAGTGGAACCTGTCCTGTTAAACTGCTGTATGGTCTTGGCCACTGTGCTGAAGCTCAGTTTCAGGGTCTTGGCAATATGCTTATAGCCTAGGCCGTCTTTATGTAGAGCAACAATTCTTTTTTTCAGATCATCAGAGAATTCTGTGCCATGAGGTGCCATGTTGAACTTCCAGTGACCAGTATGAGAGAGTGAGAGTGATAACACCAAATTTAACACACCTGCTCCCCCTTCAAACCTGAGACCTTATAACACCAACGAGTCACATGACACCGGGGAGGGAAAATGGCTAATTAGGCCCAATTTGGACATTTTCACTTAGGGGTGTACTCACTTTTGTTGCTAGCGGTCTAGACATTAATGGCTGTGTGTTGAGTTATTTTGAGGGGATAGCAAATTTACACTGTTATACAAGCTGTACACTCACTACTTTACATTGTAGCAAAGTGTCATTTCTTCAGTGTTGTCACATGAAAAGATATAATAAAATATTTACAAAAGTGTGAGGGGTGTACTCACTTTTGTGAGATACTGTAAGTATGCAGGCATCCGTGGTAAAGCTGTCCACATAGACCGTCCTCTGTACCTCCGGCTCTCACTGGTGTCAGTCTGCAATCATGACCAGGAAGACTACCCTGCAGTAGAGCGATCTGAAAGAGAGGCTTGAAGTGCTCGTGGAGCGCAGCATGGAAGGGATGACATTGATGGCGATGCGGAGGATGGACTTTGTGGATAGTTTTACCCCAGATGCCTGCATACTTAGATGTGCTGTTTTAAATCATCAACTATGTGAGTTGCTAAATGTTGTACCTTCATTAAATGTAACCATATTGCTACACTAAGACCCCTTTCACACTGGAGGCGTTTTTCAGGCGCTTTTGGGCTAAAAATAACACCTGTAAAGCGTCTCCCCTGCAGCCCCAGTGCAAGAGCCCGAGGGCTTTCACACTGGAGCGGTGCGCTTGCAGGACGTTAGAAAAAGTCCTGCAAGCAGCATCTTTCGGGCGGTGGGGAAGCGGTGTATACACCGCTCCTCCACCGCCCCTGCCATTGAAATCAATGGGCACCGCTGCCGAAGCACCTCCAAAGCACTTCGGCGGTGGTGCTTTGCAGGTGCTTTTAACCCTTTATTCGGCCGCTAGCGGGGGTTAAAAGTGCCCTGCTAGCGGCCGAAAAGCGATGCCCCAGTGTGAAAATAGCCTTAGAGGCACCTCTTCTCTTTAAATATTCAGTTGTGATGTGACGCTACTTATATAGCAAGATATCACTCTTTTATCAAGTCAAAGTTTATAAAAACAAAAATTTCATTCTATTTCATTCACCAACACATGCAGTGGCTGTGCGCACTGTATAAATTGTATTTAGCATCAGCTACATACAGTATACACCGCTGTGTTCTGGTAGTGGGGCATGAACTTCCTGTCCCCCTACCAAACAAAATTTTACTAAATCATGTAATTTTAGTCAGGCGGGGCTCCCTAAAATTGAAGAAAAAAGATTTACCAGCCATAGCATAATGGAAGTTAAACACCAGTGTATTTTCAGCAGTAGGCTTACTTAATTATTGCCCGTTATCAGCTGATTGGGCAGAGTCACACCAAGTGAAGTGAAGAATCCCAACAATATCATCGGGATCCACCTGACTGCCTGATGAACTGTCCTAGCCTTTTAGCACATGGCTGAGAGCTAGAGACATGCACACCCCTTCTACAACCTGCCACTCCAGTGAGTGCTGGAGGAACAGAGCAGGGTGTAATGACTGATAGTCACTGCCCTAAGATGTCAGCAGCCCGAGAGCCGACTGATTTGCGGTCATGTGATAGATCAGCTCTTGGTCCTGCTGGCTTGGGACAGCTGCAGTACCATACAGGTGATGCAGCATGGAGGTATGTATGTATGTACAGTGCCTTGCAAAAGTATTCACCCCCCATCCCCTTGGCATTTTTTGTGTTTTGTTGCCTCACAACCTGGAACATGGATTGTTTGCTTCATTTAATTTACAGAACATGCCCACAACTTTGAAGTTTTTTTTTTTATTGTGAAGCTAACAACAAATAGGACAAAATAACAGAAAGTCAATGTGCATAACTATTCACCCCCCTAAAGTCAATACTTTGTAGAACCACCTTTTGCGGCTATCACAGCTCCAAGTCGCTTTGAATAAGTCTCTATGAGCTTGCCACATCTTACCACTGGGATTTTTGCCCATTCCTCCTTGCAAAACTGCTCTAGCTCCTTCAAGTTGGATGGTTTGCGCTTGTGAACAGCAATCTTTATGTCTGACCACAGATTTTCTATTGGATTGAGGTCTGGGCTTTGACTAGGCCATTCCAACACATTTACATGTTTCCCCTTAAACCACTCAAGTGTTGCTTTAGCAGTGTGTTTGGGGTCATTGTCCTGCTAGAAGGTGAACCTCCGTCCTAGCCTCAAATCACACACAGAGTGATACAGGTTTTCGTCAAGAATATCCCTGTATTTAGCACCATCCACCTTTCCCTCAACTCTGACCAGTTTCCCAGTCCTGACTGCTGAAAAACATCCCCACAGCATGATGCTGCCACCACTATGTTTCACTGTGGAGATGGTGTTCTTTGGGGGACGTGATGTGTTGGGTTTGTGCCAGACATAGCGTTTTCTTTGATGGCCAAAAAGTTAAAGGTTAGTCTCATCAGACCAGAGCATCTTCCTCCATACATTTTGGGAGTCTCCCACATGCCTTTTCGCAAACTTAAAATGTGCCATTTTGTTTTTTGCTGAAAGTAATGGCTTTCTTCTGCCCACTCTGCCATAAAGCCCAACTCGGAGCGTATGGCTTATTGTCGTCCTATATACAGATACTCCAGTCTCTGCTGTGGAACTCTGCAGCTCCTCCAGGGTCACCTTAGGTCTCTGTGCTGCCTCTCTGATTAATGCCCTCCTTGCCCGGTCTGTGAGTTTTGGTGTGGAGCCATCTCTTGGCAGGTTTGCTGTTGTGCCATGTTCTTTCCATTTGGTTATGGAAGATTTGATGTTGCTCTTAGGAATCATCAAAGATTTGGATATTTTTTTATAACCTAACCCTGACTTGTACTTCTCAACAACATTGTCCCTTAATTGTTTGGAGAGTTCCTTGGTCTTCATGGCAGTGTTTGGTTAGTGGTGCCTCTTGCTTATGTGTTGCAGCCTCTGGGGCCTTTCAAAAAGGTGTGTATATGTAATGACAGATCATGTGACACTTAGATTGCACACAGGTGGACATCATTTTTACCAATTATGTGAAGGTAAGGTAAGGTAAGTGGTTGCACCAGAGCTTTTTATGGGCTTCATAACAAAGGGGGTGAGTACATACACACATGCCAATTATCATTTTTTTATTTCTGAAAAATAGTTTTATGTATATATTTTTCTAATTTTACTTCACCAACTTAGACTATAGTGTTCTGATCCATCACATATAATTCAGATTAAAAAAACATTGAACTAAAGGCTGTAATGTAGCAAAATAGGTAAAAAGCCAAGGGGGGGGGGTGAATGATTTTGCAAGGCACTGTATGTATGTCTTTTTTTATAACCCATAGTTCTTTAATTAGGGAAAGAAACACAGTAAAAAGAAAAGATGGGTATATACACTGTAATTGCCACATATGGATTCCACTCACTGAGACGTGTGTGCGGTAAGCACATACCTCATTTTACAGCTTAGGCTGTTAATCAGCAGATAATAAAATGTCCTTCAACACTGCATTATGGTGTTTATTAAACTTTGCTACATAACATGACTGATAAAAGTATCGATTGATTTTTAAAAACATGATCTTAGCACTCTTTGGTTACATTATGACACCTGCATGATACCAGCTTTTTGCATCATGCACCACCTGAGCAAACAAACAGTTTGCTGCTGAGCAAGAACATTTAGTCATATCACACTAGGTACATATCTAACAGATCAGGACTATCTCAAATAAGATGCGGAGCTTAAAGCAAATTTGAAATGCTACACCTGCATTTAACATTTATGCGGTTTATCAGTTAAATAATATATTATGTGCCACTGCTTTAAGTAAATGTACCAGTGCAATTAGTCCCAGGCCAACGAGGCTGAGCATCTTCGTGTCTCAAAAGCCCCTGCACACCTGATAGGATACTGATAGCTGCACTAGCTTAAAACTGCATATTGGAAGGAAGGGACTCTTCCAAAAACATCCACCATAAGTGGAGGTCAAAGAAGTTTCCCTGTACAATGACAGCAACAGACAGTTTTTGGTTCAACTGAAAAAAAAATGTAATCGTGGATGGCTTGCAGTTAGGGACAAATGTTTCTAGCTGGATGCATACTTAGTCCAGCCACAATCACAGCAGGTAAGTCGCTGGCTCTGCGAACAGTCCCAGATAGCTACGGCCGCTGTCAGCTTATGTGATTGTATGGGCTGGGCAGCCAGGGCCGTCTTTAATATTGATTGGACCCTGGGCAAACATTTTCTTGGGCCCCCTCTTCCACGCAATTTCGCTCTCCACATGCTTTGAGACATACACTAAATAGCAGCTAGACTCAAAATCAGTTTACTGAATCAGATCAGGAAGCGATTGCGATTGGTTGCCAGAGGTTACAGTGTATCATTACCACTCACTGACTGGCTGCTAGAGGTTACAGCACACATTACGGCTCACTGTTATTTTCTAGAGGTTACAGCACATGACTTCTGCTTGTTGATTGGTTGCTAGAGATTACTGTATATCAATACTGCTCACTGATTGATTGCTAGAGGTTACTGAACGTCTATACTACGCACTAATTGGTTGTTAGAGGTTACTGCACATTATTACTGCTCACTCATTGGTTGCAAGAGGTTAGTGCACAGCATTACTGCTCACTGATTGGATGGTAAAGGTTACAGCACATCATCTCCTCACTGCCTGCCTGCGTATTCACATGCACCAAAATTCAGGGTGCTGTGGCACCATGTTATTATGTAAATAGAGGTGGCATTCATATGTATATCATGTCCCCCCGAGGTCACATCCACCATCACTTCTGCTGAATGCTGCCCACTGGGGAGGTAAAGGAGCATGCTGGAAAGTCCTGCCTATAGCTGTGGTCATTAAGCTTAACATTGTTCTGCAAAAGTAAGCAAATTGGAGGTGGACCCTTTTTCAAAATAACATGGTGCCACAGCACCCTGAATTTTGGTGCATGTGAATACGCAGGCAGGCAGTGAGGAGATGATGTGCTGTAACCTACAATGATGGGGCCCAGGGCAGCTGTCCCTTTTGCCCTGCCTTAAAAACGGTCCTGTGGGCAGCCCCACCTAGTCACACACATCTGGCATTCTAGACTCCTGAATCCACAGATTCTTGCCGCTGGATATCACAGGGTGTGCTAGTCAACTGCGCAAAAGAACCTTATAGTGTGGACATTTCCAAAGTATAGATAATATAAAGGTATAGGTAAGTTTGGAGTCCAAAAGAGGTACAGGTGTGGGGATGTAATTTGGATAGAGTGAACAGAAAATAAGGGCAGGAAGGCATTGTCTAGAAGGTGGAGCACAATCAAAAATGTGTTAAATTTAAGTGCCACATCCCTGAATTAGAACGGTCATCGAAATGACACTATGGTATTGGCATGGGACCTGTAAGGCATATAAAACATATCTTTATTGTCCATATTTGTTTAAAAGAAACACCAATATTCATATTCTTATTACACAACAGAGGTACATCAAGATAAAATACAAAAATAAAAAAAGAGGTCAGCATTAGTACTGCAGTATGTTCGCATATAATAGTCTTTACGGCTAAACACGTTTCTTGGACATTATCCGCTTCGTCAGGAGCCACCAATATAGGACTAATATATTTATGTAATCTAAAATGAGTTAAATTGCCAGCAACCACATTTTAAACAGTTAGTTGGTGGTTATGCCACCACCCATTGCATTAAGATTCTCACCTCCCCATACAAAGATGGGGGAAGGGGGAGGGGGGAAGGGAGCAAAAGGAGACAGACTTCCCAAAGGGCCACAGGGAATCACAATATACAGGTACCCACAGGAACCAACCCCCCACCCCCAACAAAGGCTTGGGTATAATATTATATACAAAAATTAATATCACTCAGCAGGCAAAGTGAAAAGCCTGCTCAACCATAATGGCTTTATTTACCTTATTTCTATAGCGAAAGATTTAAGCTGCTGTTTTATCCTGGTAAGGTGGTACTCACTTTAATCCCGAGTAAAGACAGAATGTCAGATCTCTATAAGAAGTAGATGTAAATTAATATGTCTTAAAGGGGAATTTATTCTTGCAGATAATTGTGGATTGTTTAGAGGGAACAGGAAGGAAGCAAAAAGGAAAAAAAAAAACTTTTATAATATAATTACCTTGGAAAAATTATATGCAGCACCGTTGTCCTAAACAGGGCTGTGAGTAAATTTAGTTGTGCTAGGTGGTAACTAGCCTGGCTAATTTGTAGTTTGATCAAATGGTTTACTCCTAAGCTTGAGTGGAACTGTGATTCTCTCTTTTGTCAAAAGGTGGCATTGTTACCTCTGGCATTAGTATGATAGATTACCAGTTAATTCAGGTTATGAGTGAATGTGCTTTCTCAGCCAAACCAGGAGTTTCTTTGGCCGCTGAGGCTGCTGGGATAGACTATTTATTTAGAAAGAGTCAGGTGATCGGGGTTCTTTCCACCTGGGCTGCGGCCTGGGCGGGTGTGTGTAGAGCAGCAACAGAGGTTAGGCCTGAAGCCTGGGGCCTAACCACATGTAAAGGGGCTCGGTCCGAGGGGAGCCTGATCATTGCCAGGAGGAATAGGAGAAGAAATTGCCAGAGGGTCAACCTAAACCACTCTCGTTGCCGGAGGCAGCTGTCAAAGGGATGGAGTTCTGAAGGAGTATCAGAGCAGACTTTTCATCAGCTGGGGACTGTGAAGTGTTGGGAAAGCTTCAGGAGAGAACTCATCCAAGACGTACAGTGGGTAGCTGTGAGAAAGCTTAAGGGATCCAGTGGGTAGCTGTGAGTCCGAGGAACCCAGTGGTTAGCGGTGGGTCAAGCTTGAAGAATACAAAGGGTAGCTGTGAGCTGAGCTTGAGGGATCCAGCAGGTAGCTGAGAGTCCAAGAAGTCCAGTGGGATACTGTGAGCTGAGCTTGAGGCTCTACAGTGGGATACTGTGAGTGAAGTTGCTGCTATAGGAGACAGAAATTGCTACAAGATACAGCTTGCTGCATTCAACTTAAAGGCCCTTTTTCTGTATTGCTGTCTGCCTAGTTCTATTTTTGTCAACACCCACCATGCCTAGTAACCTGCACCCTGAGGAGGAATGTCAGCTCTCCTTGACTCTGGGGGTCACCACCAGGCCTCTGGAGGTCGGAGAGACTGCTACATATATCACAGCATATCTTATGATATAACTGTGGGTGGTGACTGTCCAATCTTAACGATGTAGGATATGGCAGGGAGCTTTTAAAGCTCAAAGTAAATAGTACCTGATAAGGGATCTGCAGCAATAAAAAATAATAACGTTATCAGATCTTTTGTGTAAATATAGAGGAATGATATATAATTTTATTCTGCCATTTTCATAGTGTTAGTTTAAATGTACCTTAACCACTTAAGGACCGAGCCTCTGTCTGAGATTTGTTGTTTACAAGTTAAAAAGTTTTTTTCGCTAGAAAATTACTTAGAACCCCCAAACATATATACAGTGGGGACGGAAAGTATTCAGACCCCTTACATTTTTCACTCTTTGTTATATTGCAGCCATTTGCTAAAATCATTTAAGTTCATTTTTTTCCTCATTAATGTACACACAGCACCCCATATTAACAGAAAAACACAGAATTGTTGACATTTTTGCAGATTTATTAAAAAAGAAAAACTGAAATATCACATGGTCCTAAGTATTCAGACCTTTTGCTGTGACACTCATATATTTAACTATTTTAACCCATATATTTAAACCATTTCTTCTGATCATCCTTGAGATGGTTCTACACCTTTATTTGAGTCCAGCTGTGTTTGATTATACTGATTGAACTTGATTAGGAAAGCCACATACCTGTCTATATAAGACCTTACAGCTCACAGTGCATATCAGAGCAAATGAGGTCAAAGGAACTGCCTGAAGAGCTCAGAGACAGAATTGTGGCAAGGCACAGATCTGGCCAAGGTTACAAAAAATTTCTGCTGCACTTAAGGTTCCTAAGAGCACAGTGGCCTCCATAATCCTTAAATGGAAGACGTTTGGGACAACCAGAACCCTTCCTAGAGCTGGCCGTCCGGCCAAACTGAGCTATCGGGGGAGAAGAGCCTTGGTGAGAGAGGTAAAGAAGAACCCAAAGATCACTGTAGCTGAGCTCCAGAGATTCAGTCGGGAGATGGGAGAAAGTTGTAGAAAGTCAACCATTACTGCAGCCCTTCACCATTCGGGGCTTTATGGCAGAGTGCGCTGACGGAAGCCTCTCCTCAGTGCAAGACACATGAAAGCCCGCATGGAGTTTGCTAAAAAACACAGAAGGACTTCAAGATGGTGAGAAATAAGATTCTCTGGTCTGATGAGACCAAGATAGAACTTTTTGGCCTTAATTCTAAGCTGTATGTGTGGAGAAAACCAGGCACTGCTCATCACCTGTCCAATACAGTCCCAACAGTGAAGCAAGGTGGTGGCAGCATCATGCTGTGGGGGTGTTTTTCAGATGCAGGGACAGGACGACTGATTGCAATCGAGGGAAAGATGAATGCGGCCAAGTACAGGGATATCTTGGATGAAAACCTTCTCCAGAGTGCTCAGGACCTCAGACTGGGCCGAAAGTTTTCCTTCCAACAAGACAATGACCCTAAGAACACAGGTAAAATAACGAAGGAGTGGCTTCACAACAACTCTGACTGTTCTTGAATGGCCCAGCCAGAGCCCTGACTTAAACCCAATTGAGCATCTCTAGAGAGACCTAAAAATGGCTGTCCACCAACGTTTACCATCCAACCTGACAGAACTGGAGAGGATCTGCAAGGAGGAATCCCCAAATCCAGGTGTGAAAAACTTGTTGCATCTTTCCCAAAAAGACTCATGGCTGTATTAGATCAAAAGGGGCTTCTACTAAATACTGAGCAAAGGGTCTGAATACTTAGGACCATGTGATATTTCAGTTTTTCTTTTTTAATAAATCTGCAAAAATGTCAACAATTATGTGTTTTTCTGTCAATATGGGGTGCTGTGTGTACATTAATGAGGGAAAAAAATGAACTTAAATGATTTTAGCAAATGGCTGCAATATAACAAAGAGTGAAAAATTTAAAGGGGTCTGTATACTTTCCGTCCCCACTGTACAAACATCAATCCTGTGCCAATGACAAAAGTACTATTGGAGTCTATTGCATTTCTATATGGAAGCTCTGAGAATTCCCAAAATGTAGTACTTATTAGGAAATGAAAACAGGCAAAACACAAATGGCTTTCTTCAGCAAAAAGAAAAGCAAGGGTGGGCAGGGCTTATCACTCCACGCACTCTGCGTTTTCTCGTGGGGTGAGTGTGTTGGTTCATAAGTCCCTGGCCTACCAGGAATTAGATTCTGCTATTGATCCACTAGGTAGATATGTATTCATTTACTGCAAGCTGTTTACTCTGACCCTGATCATTGCTTTTGTTTACATTCCCCCACCGTTTTCTAGAGAGATATTGCAGCTCCTGCTGACGTACCTGGTGGACAAACCTGATATACCCACCATAATCATGGGTGATTTTAACGGGTATCTTGACCCAAAACTTGACAGGCATCCTCCGGTCCAGGCTCCACTAGGGGAAAGAGGCACTATTTTGAGCCGCTTGCTGATGGAGGTGGGCTGGATAGACGTCTGGAGAGCAAAAAACCCAACATCCAAACAATTCTCATGTTTCTCTAAACCACATGGCTCGCTCTCACGCATTGATCTATGTGTGGGGTCCTCACATGTCGTAAACCTAATAACCAAAATTGAGTATCTCCCTAGAGGGGTGTCGGACCACTCCCCAATAGCAACGCACCTGATAACACGCCCTGAGGTCTCTTTGCCAAAGGCCCCTTGGAAACTTAACGCCTTTTGGCTAAAGCTTTTCACATCCCAGGAAAGGATAATGAAGCAAATTGAACAATATTTTTCTGAGAACCGATTTCATCATGATAGTGCAACTAGATGGGATGCTTTTAAGGCATGTCTTAAGGGCACATTCATAACAGAAATAGAAACCATTAAACATAATTCATCGGCCCTTGTCAAACAGGTTGAAGACCAGGTGCGGCGGCTTGAGTTATCCTATGTCACGGATCCCTCTGAATCTGCAAGGGAGGCATGGATATCGGGACAGGATTCCCTTGGACCGGTTGAGATCCTCCGCTGCAGAACGGAAACGATTTTTTACTAAGCAAGATTTTTATGAGGAGGGGGAAAAGACTGGTCGGCTACTGGCCAGAATTGCGAGGTCCCAACAGTCGTCACCGACTATAGGAGCTATCAGGTGCTCAAATGGGAGACTAGTAAATGACACTGAATCAATTATTAATGAACTAGCGTCTTTCTATGAGAATTTATATAAGCCATGTGAGAACTATACAGATGCTGCATTACAGGATTACATAGACAAGATTTCCCTGCCTGCCTTGTCGTGTCAGGAGCGCATGGAGTTGGAGGCCCCAATTACGCTGGACGAATTGAAGGAGGCGGCTGCCTCCTTTTCTACGTGCAAGGCGCCGGGGGATGATGGGCTCCCAATGGAGGTGTACACACAATACGGGGAGGCGATTCTACCGAAATTGCTAGAGGTATTCAACTCATCCCTTAAATCAGGAAAGCTACCAACATCCATGACTAGGGCCAATATTATACTACTACTTAAGCCTGGTAAGGACCCTGTAGATCCCAGTTCATACAGGCCTATCTCGTTACTGCAGAGTGACGTGAAATTACTGGCCAAAACTCTGGCCCTAAGGGTTAATAGAGTAATTTCTTCCATTATACATCCTGACCAGGCAGGTTTTATGCCCAAGAAGTCAACCGCCACTAACTTGAGATGACTCTTTCTGAACATGCAGACCCCAGCAGAGGGAACTGGCAGTAGGGCACTGTTGTCTCTTGATGCTAATAAAGCATTCGACAGTGTTAGCTGGCGATACCTGTGGGCTGTACTGTTCAGATTCGGGTTTGGTCCTAGGTTTATTGCATGGGTACGGCTGCTATATGCTTCACCGCAGGCAGCAGTGCGCGTAACAGATAGGATGTCACAGGTCTTCGCACTGGGTAGGGGGACCAGACAGGGATGCCCCTTGTCCCCCCTGCTATTTGCGTTGGCCATTGAACCGCTTGCAGTACAGGTCAGAGATTGTCAGCAAATCAGGGGATTTAGATATGGTGAATTGCATGAGAAGATAATGCTCTATGCGGATGATATGCTCCTCTTTTTGGAGGACGTGGACGCCTCATTGTCCCATGCAATGTCCATGATTGCAGACTTTGGCCACTATTCAGGTCTTACGATTAACTGGTCTAATGCCGCGTACACACGGTCGGACTTTTCGTCTACAAAAGTCCAACGGACGCTGACGGACTAAAGCTGGCTGGTAATCCGATCGTGTGTGGGCTTCTCCGGACTTTCAACGGACTTTTTTAGCCTAAAATCCGACGGACTTTAGATTTGAAGCATGCTTCAAATCTTTACGTCGTAAGTACGACGGACCCCGAAGTCCGCTCGTCTGTATGCTAGTCCGACGGACAAAAACCCATGCTAGGGCAGCTATTGGCTACCGGCTATGAACTTCCTTATTTTAGTCCGGTGTACGTCATCACGTACGAATCCGTCGGACTTTTGTGTGGTCGTGTGTAGGCAAGTCCGTTCGTTAGAAAGTCTGCTGCAAGTCCGCTGAAAGTCCGCCGGAAGTCTGTCGGACAGGCTGTCGGACTTTTGTAGACGAAAAGTCCGACCGTGTGTACGCGGCATTAGTCTGCATTAATGTTTTTGGACGAGACTCCGGTCTTACAGGCGAGTCTCCCATGTCCGATCCCAGTAGTAACCTCCTTTAAATATCTGGGCATCTACATATCCCCTGGTTTGATTGATTACTACAAACTAAACATATACCCCCTACTGACAAGGTTTAGAGACAAAATCAACATATGGAACAGACTTAAAATGTCCTTGGCTGGGAAGACGAATCTCATTAAGATGATCCTGATGCCTCAGCTCCTATACATGCTGCATAATACACCGATAGTCATCCCCCTCAAAATATTTAGAGTGGTCAATACACTATTCAGAACATTGCTATGGCATAATAAGCCCCCTAGAATCAAGTTGGAGCAACTGCAATATCCAAAGGAGGGGGGAGGTCTTGCACTCCCCAATCCTTGGATATACTATCTAGCGGCGCAATTACAGCATTTAATAGGGGCTATGGCTCCATCCCCTGCAGGCTCGTCGGCCAAGCTCCTGCTGAGGGGAGCAGGGGTGGATTCCATACCGGAGGGACTAGAAGCTCAGAGATTTCAGAAACCAAATAAGCAGATGCCAACTTACGCACTTCTTCAAAAAATATGGAGCAAGGTTAAACAGCTGCAACATGTCGTGGGATTTACCACCTACAGCCCAATATGGGAAAATAACTCCTATGAGGAACTGGCCAAAATTAAGCAGGGTTCTAGATGGCGCCGTCTGGGAATTACTCACCTAAAACACATCTTTCGGAATGGGAGGCTGCTATCTTTTGCAGACTTGCAATCTGAATATACTTTACCATCTTCTATGCTATTTTGCTACCTACAACTCCGACACGCAGTGCGGGCGCAGGGCAGGGCAGGGGAGTGGGTACAATCACCCACCCCTATTTTTCACATATTACAAGAGGCAACAGACACAAAGGGGATAATATCTCAATGCTACCTCATGCTTCTATCCTCCTTTCTAGAGGGGCATCCCATGAAGGCAATGTCACAATGGGAGGAAGACTTAGGACCCATTACAGAGGAGCAATGGGAGGAAGCCCTTCAAGCTGTCAATGCATGCTCATTAAACGTATCACAAAAAGTTTCCCAACTGTATATTTTGCTGAGAGTACATTATACACCGGTAAAATTGCACAAAATGGGGAGGCTACAAGATCCACTGTGTAACAGATGCAGAAATGCGCCAGGTGATTTGATTCATCTACTCTGGCGTTGCCCCAAACTCCATAGATATTGGACAGGGGTCATGACCTTACTCAATAGGGTTTTTCAAACCAATGTTACTCTTGACCCGCTGAGATGCCTTCTGGGAGTATTAGAGGAGATCATCCCGGAGAATATAACTAGAATGGCCTTTGCCAGAGCCCTATTTCAGGCAAGAAAAACAATACTTTTACACTGGAAATCAGACACACCACCGGTGGTTAAAATGTGGATCCAACAGATGGGTAATACCCTGGTTATGGAAAAGTACATATATCAGCATAGAGGGACCCCAGGGAAATTTGACAAGCTATGGGATGCATGGCTAGATACCCCAGGTATAAGTCCTGTGGAGTTGGTACAAATGAGATTGCTTAAAGGTATATAGAGATGTTTGGGAATGTGGACAGAGGAGATCCAGTGTGAATCATGGAGTAATGGCATGGATGTTAATGATCCGAGATAGTGGAATAAGGGAGGGGGGAGGAGAAGAAAGACAACAACAGACATAATGGTTAAAAAGAAATACATTAAGCTATATTTGTTGATTTTCAGTGGTACATGTATATGTGAACTTGTTAACAAGGGAAAAAAAGGTTTAATTGAATGTATGCATAACATATAACTGACTATACAGAATGTGATAACCTAAATGTAATGTGATACTATATGTTCCAAGAGCAATAAAAACTTTCTTGATTTAAAAAAAAAAAAAAAAAAAAAAAGAAAAGCAAACCAAAGTCCTGGTATCAAGAGAACCATGAAACAGGCTCACTGCAAGACCCTTGGTTCCACACTGGGGTTTAGGGTTCTCACTTGTTTCAAGATGCTGCAGAGGATCAGCAACAAGTGTCTCAGTTGCCAGAGTTCACACTTGCTCAGAGGTTGTGAACAGACACAGGTGCCATTTCCTCTCCGGCAGCCTTTCAAGACTCCCCTATAAGTAGCTTAACCTCTTCAGGACCAAAGCCCTTATATTCAGGGGTTGGAGGTTCTTTCCCTCCCCAAAGGTCTTTTCAAACCTCCCGAATTCTTGGTCTGTAATAAGAACATGTAGGCAGGTGAAGTTTATTTTCTCCACTGTAGGTGGCACTCAACCACAGTAGCGCTGCAGCTGGAGAGGAACTCAGGAGGAACCCGGTTCCTCTATGATTTCCTGAGTCACTGGGGAAATGATCGGTTGGATGCTGTTGCCATGTGACTGACAGTTATCTTGGGTCAGCCAGAGCCTATTTAAGGCCCTGGCTCTTGGGTTTGGCACGCTTTATGTGAGTGGGTAGTGCAGGGGAAGGTACCCCATCTGATAGGGACAGTACTAGTAATAGGGACAGGTTCCTGATGAGGGAGTAAAGCGTAAGGATCGCATCCTTTTGGACATTTTTCCAACTGGAAAATAGCCAGGCCACATTATGCCCCCCCTCTACAGATGCTGTCATTATGTCTGGAATCCGCTCTGTAACCATGAGTGCACCTGGCTGGGCATTGTTCCCACCGGGATTGTTGTGGACTGTTGCTGAATTGCTTGAATACAAGTTTATCACTGTACCCGACTGTGTGAAGTATTGTCGCTGCACCCTACCTACAGATTTATCAATCCAGAGAGTACTGAAAATCAGTCCTTCTCCCTTCAGCTACATTATCACATAACCCTTCACCCTGCATGGGTGAGAACCCCATCCCCCCCGAGTGCTCATCAAGGTCTTTAAATGCCCCATTAAAAAGGGATAACAACTCAAATAATGGGGAAATACATCTGGCATCCAGGGTGCATTCCTAGTGTCCTATACACTTGTTAGTGAATTAGAGGCATTGTAAAGTCAGAAGGTTTTATTTTATTTTTATTTATTTTTTGTGTTTTCTCATCAAAATTTGTTTATTATTTAAATATAACAAAGATTGACAAATTGAGTACATATAAAGGATGGTGGTACAATATTCAAATAGCAATAAAGCTAAACATATCGCTTTATGACCAGGATGAGTACATAATGTAAAAAAGCAACGAGTAGAACAACGAATAAACCAATAAAGTATTACATTGAAAGCAATTATAAAATTCTATTCTATTGGTTCATTTTGCAAGAGCAGTAATAAGGAGATCAATCTAATAGGTATATATTAAAAACAGAAGAGATAATCTGTTCATAAGTACCACACAATATGAAAAGAAAGGTAGAGAACAAAAAATAGGCGTATAGAGAAGCGGGTAGAAAAAAAGGGGGGGAGGGAAGGGGGGGCGGGGGATGTGTTTACAAGTGGTGATGCAATCCCAAATTAATAGAAACTATAGTCAAGGCAAGTAGAGTAATATTACCAAGGCAATAATAGTGTGTCATCAAAGTCTGGAGGTAAACAATGCCTAACCCAAGGAAGCCAGAGTTTCTCAAATTGACCAATTCAATCTCTTTCAATTGCTTCCATTTTAGCACGAATAAGAGCTTTATTAGTTCTGTGTATGGTTTCAGCTAGAATTAAAGATTTTGTTTTCCATGCCTTACCAATGGTTTGTGTTGTGGCTGTTAGGAGCTGTAAAAGAAGGAGAAATTGATTCTGTGATCACCATCAGGTTTTAGGTTTAAAAGGGCTGTAACAGGATTGTGTCAAAGATTTTGAAGGCTAAGGCAGGCCATACATAGATAAGATTTTTGAAAGAAATTCGACCCAAGAATTTTTGTTCTAATTTCACACCATTAGTGGACTGCAGCAACAGCCGATTTTTGTGTGGCCAGCTAATTGGAGTAATCGGGCATGTAGGAAATTTTTTGAAAAACAAATGATTTTCTAATCAACGATGGGAGAATCGTGTGAGAAATGTAATAGAAAAAGAAATGTGCATGTGCAGGAAAAGAAAATTCCTGGAAAGAAAACAAACAAGACTCCCACCCACAAAAATTATTTTCTGTAGCGACAGGAGGTGAAATTGAAGGCTTGGTTGGTCAAATTTTGAAATCAATGGTGGCACCATCGGATTACAAAAAAAGCACAAAATCTTTGATTTTCGAAAGAAAATTCTTTCGAAATTCGACCATGTATGGCCAGCCCAAGTCAAAAAATGCCTTCCAGAATTTTTGGGCAATTGGGCAATCCCACGAAATATGAAGTTGAGAGCCAGACTCTGAACAGCTGCAAAAACAAGCTCCAGGGTAATCAGAAGCATATTTCGATATTCTAGCGGGGACACAATACCAACGGGTTAGCACCTTAAAGTCAGTTTCCACAGCAACAACATTAGAAGAAGCAGACTTAGTGGCGGACCATATGTTAGACAATTCAGTAGCATTACATGAGCGATTAAGGTCTAGTTCCCATTTGGAGACATATGAGGGGGGGACCAGTGTTAGTACTAGCTAAAATTTGCTCATAGAGAAACTAAACAAGTCCTCGGGCATGAGGGTCAGAAATACATATGCTTTCAAAACGCGACATCTGGGATAGTTGAGAGTTGGAATTGAGATAAGGTTGGAAAAAATGTTTGATTTGCAAATATCGTAACAGTTCTGATTGAGGAAGTCCAAATGCATCACATAATGTAGGAAAAGAATGTATGGAGGAGGCAGATAGAAAATTATATAAAAACTGGATAAATTAACTGTATTCCATGCTTTGAAAGAATTAGGAGCGATCCAGGCAGGGTAAAAAGCGGGATTTTTAACAAAAGAAAGGAGTGGTAAATGAGGAGATTGAAGACCAAGAGAAGTTTTGAATCTGTCCCAGATGGATAAAGAATGTTTTGTGATAGTATTGCGAATAAAAGTACGATCAGTTGGTCTTAACCATAACATGTTAGATACTAAAATAGGGTCACAGTCAATAGACTCAATTGTTACCCATAAAGGAATTTCTTTGATTGCATGGTATTTTGGTAAATGTGCAAGGTGTACAGCATGATGGTAAGCAGAAATATTTGGGAGACTTAAACTTCTGCAGCATTGTGGAAAACAGAGAGTGGTTTTAGAGGTTTGAGGTTTTAATTTTACCCTAGATAAAGGAGAGAATTCTGCTCTGTATAAGCTGTAAAAAAAATGAGATGGAACTGGATGGGCAAGACTCTAAAAAAGAATTTAAAAACTTGGGCAATATAGCCATCTTAATTACATTCATTTTGCCTAACCAGGATAGAGGGATAGAGGACCATTGTGATAATAATTCAGTAACCTGTTTTAGTAATGGAGGGAAGTTAGCTGAGTATAAGTCAGTTATCTTAGGAGTGATTTGTATTCCTAGGTATGGAAGTCTATGAGGTGTCCAAGAGAAGGGAAGTGAATCTTAAGCAAGCTGAAGGTCTGAAGGAGGCAAGGAAATGTTGAGTGCAGTCGATTTTTGATAGGTAACTGTTAAGCCCGAAATGTGTGCAAAACGGTTTAGGACAGAGAGGAGATTAGGTGCTGTGATATGGGGAGATGACATGAAGAGTAAGATGTCATCTGCAAAAAGACATACTTTATGATGACATCCAGCTAATTCAATACCTTTTATGTTTGGATCCGATCTAATTAAATAGGCCAAGGGTTCAATGAGGTATTCAAATAGGAGGGAGGGAGAGAGAGGACATACTTGACTGGTGCCTCTTCCAATAGGGAAAGGGTCTGATTTACAACCAGCTTATTTGATAAATGCATTCGGCTTGTTGTATAAGGAAGAAATCCACTTTAAAAAAAATCAGTCCAAAACCCCATTATTGAAGAATATATGCAAGTATGGCCATGAGACAGTGTTGAATGCTTTTCTTATATCGGCAATAAAAAACACTGGTAGACATCTGTATTTAGCAACATGGGCGAGTAAAGACGCTCTACGAATATTATCACTTGCTTGGTGCAAGGGGATAAACCCAACTAGATTTTGATGAACAAGTTCACCTCTGATTTAAGCGGGTCACAAGTATTTTAGCTAAAATTTTAATGTCAATATTAAGAAGCGAAATAGGACGGTAATTTGTCCAAGAGGTTGTATAAGATTTGGATTTGGGAAGCATGGAAATTATGGCCATTAAGGATTCTGAACGAAAAGAGTGTCCCCTCAACAACTTATTGAAGGCCTCAGTTAGTATAGGAGATATTTCAGAAAATTTCTTGTAGTAGGAAGCAGAAAATCCATCTGGGCCGGGAACTTTATTAAGTTTTAAAGCCTTAATAGCTACGATGACTTCTGTTGCAGAGATGGGACACTTATTGTTAGGTTTTTTTATCTTAATGCATTCTTTGCATGAAGATAAAAAGCCTTCTATGTGCAGCAGCCCCCCTCGGTCCCCGTAATACTTACCGAAACCCCATCTCTGTCCAGCAACGTCCACAAGTTTCTCGGCCATCCGGGACTCTCCATCCTGATTGGCTATGACACAGCAGCAGCGCCATTGGCTCCCGCTGCTGTCAGAGAGGCCGAACCACAGCTTTGTGTCTGAATGGACACACAAAGCTGCAGCTCAGGCTTGGGTGCCCCCATAGCAAGCTGCTTGCTGTGGGGGCACTCAACAGCAGTGGTGGCCGGTGTTTTTTTTTGGGGAGGCAAACCACCCCCCCGGTCAGCCGGCAGGCAGCAGCTCCTGTGGGTCCTCGTCTCCATCACAGAGTCTTCCGCCGTGAATCTCCTCTCTCCTTCTAGGTGCTCGGGGTCCAATAGGATCACCTGTCCTTTCAGATAATTGGGTGACAGGTCTCTTGGCCCTCTTCCTGATTGGCCCAGAGGAGGATTAGTGTGAGAATAATGACTATTCATTTGCTATTGTAACACAACTGGGTGAGCTCAGAGGGCAGTGCTCTGCCCACTCTTTTTTAAAGCCTCTTAGAGCCTCTGGCTCTAATCACGTGCTTAAAACCCCCCCATTGGAATCCATTGTCCGGCATCCCTGCATGTAGATCAGGGGGCCGGATGCTTGGATGGGGGGGCAACGCCCATGTGCCCCTATTAGACGGGTCACCACGGCTCAACAGGAGGGAGGGGCCAGAAGCACAAAAGAGGCATCCGAGAAGAGGAGGATCTGGGCTGCTCTGTGCAAAACCACTACACAGAGCAAGAATAACATTTTTTTTTCTATGAAAAGAACAAAACACAAGACTTTACAATCAGTTTAACCATAGTAAAGACCCAGCAATATTGATGTAGCACTAAAAGCACCTGCTATTTATTGTGCGTTGACAGTAACATGGTGAAAAAACCTGTAATCCGTCATGTTCCTTTATTCAACCTGAGAAATGATGACAAAATAATGACAGTCTCCTTTCTCTCAACTGATGTAACATTGCAGACAACAGAAAATTATAAGTGTGTGTAAAGCAAGCCTTTGCCACGGGCACAGGAGAGAAAGGCAGGAATGGGGGAGGTGAAGGCATGGCTTTAATTTGGCCAGAGGACATGAAATAATTCTGGCGACCTTTTTCAGAAGGAGCACTACAGCTGTCAGAGACATGGGGGGGGGGGGGGGGGGTAACTAAATGGAAAGAAAGAGTGCACAAAATTCCCTGTTAATTTAGATCAGCGTGAAAATGATTCTAATGCATAGTGGAGCAAAGACCATCCCCCCTTCCAGAGAACATCTAAATGATATTTTAATGAGCATGAAGCCTCTCTCTAATCATTTATTCCATGATTTTATTGTGGCAACCTTCCTTGGCATTTCAAACAAGCCCTTTATTAAGCCTTAATGAGAAGTTAAAGAAAGGGATTTAAAAGGTTACATTGCCCGAATACAGAAACAAGGAACACAGAAAAAAAAAAAAAAAATACACGATTTGTAGCCAACATTAACAATGGTGTAGACCCTGGCAATTACTGTATAAACAAACCCCAAAATATTTTGGCAAGTTTATCTCTGCCTGTTTTTGTCTCAGCTGCTGAACAATGCTTGTACTATGTGTGAGCGAGGACAACTTTACATTAGGACTTTAGGTTTTTATAATGAGAAAACATTTGTAGTTTCACAGGCCCCACCCAAAGATTCACATCACGGTTTGTTCTGGGGGAGCTTACAATCCAAGGTTCCTGCTAGCATCCACAGCAGTTAATATTTGCAGACGCAAGTATGGAAAATTCAAAGTGGCACCTGTTACATCAGCAACTTCCACCAATGGGAGCTGAAAATAAGGAGGGTTATGACAAATGATACGTTCTTCATTGCATATTGAATTGGGTGGTTGCAAATGTAATACATTAGAAAAATTGTGTTCGTTAGTAATGCTCCACAAGGATTGTTAATGAGTCCAGTTGTCTTCAGACTTTGTATTAATTACTTGATGGATAAAATAGAATAGAAAGTAGGGTCAGAGTTGCTAAAAAAAAAAAAAAAATAAGCAAATGTGGGGTCATTCATTAAGGCTGAATGTTTTTGGCCTTTGAGTTTTTTTATGCATTACTGGCAAGACATCCTTAATCTGCCATCCCACAAAAACTGAGCGGAGACAGAATGTAAACCGAGGGTGGTGTTGAGAGACTGAGAGGGCAGAATTGGATAATCATTGAAGTTGGGGGGGGGGAACACTTGACCAAGAACAGGGGGAATGGAGGCATGGGGAGAAGTGAGCATGAGGAGGGGTTGTGTATCTATCATTACTCTTGGGAATTCATACCTCTGCTCCTCCTGATGTATGAATTTGTAGTGCACCTACAATGACATTTCTGACCAGCAGTTGGAGTGAGCACATGCAGGACTACTTGCATGTTTACTCAAAAGGGGTTGTAAACCCTCGTCGATTTTCACCTTAATTAATTCTATTCTAATAAGCCAAGCTCCAGAGCCACTTTCACATTTTAGCCATAGATCTATTCATTCAGCAATAAACTTTGCAATTACTTTTAATACAGAAGTGGGGATATATATTTTTGTAACTAAAAAAGGTGTTTATTTTGGCGTTTTCATGGATTGACCTATTGATCAGGATTTCATTAGGAACATAGAAGTGGTATCATTTGTACTGGCTACTGGCTTGGCCCCATAGTCCTAGATAAAAGTGGAAGTCCCAAGGGTCTAGAGGTATTCATTATTGTATTAGGAGGTGAAGGAGGGACTCAACCACATGCCAAAAAGACTATCTCAGGACAAATCCAAAAGATGTGTGTATTATTTAGACAGCACCAGCACACAACAAATGTTAGTAAACGTAAAAAGGTAGGGACATGATACCAATGGTAGATTATTTAAAACTGGTATTGGACTGCAGGTGGTCGGGGCCTTACAAACGGGATATAGAGTTATTTTTGGAGAACATTGTATTTGTCCATCTTTGGGCAGCTTGGCCTGAAGACACCCTTCAGGTGCCAAATGAAACTTACAGTATCTTTACAGTGGAAAGACTGTCACCTTTGAACAGATTTAGGGACATTTTATTTTAAAGGAATGTACTATTGGGAGAATATGAATTTTGATACTGCTGACAGTTTCTTTATAAAGTATTAGTTGCCTGTAATTCTGATCCATGGACTTCAAAACCTCATGATTCATTGACTCTGAAAAGGCATGCATGTCGAGACTTCTGACCTCACTCTGGCTTTCCTAATCTGGTTTCTTGTTCAAGATCAGTGACAGCCATAGAACTAGCATTCTTAGGAGGAGGTTTCCTTTATAAGCTGTCTTTTAGATGAAACTAAATGGTGTGACAGTAGGAGATGCTGTCACGGTAAAATTGGTAGTTTGGGGGGGACACAGGGTGTGCACATTTGCTTGGAGCAAGACTGCAGAGCATAGATGTGAACTGGAAAAAACTGCTTTCACAGCTTTCTCCAAGTTTTGGTATTCCAGCATGGGGCTCTGTAGTTTGGAGATTCCATAGTGTCTTGGGAAGGACGGGATCTCCAACCCTGTGTCTAGATTATGTAGATGACCAGCAGGGTGTGTGCTCAGGTGAGCACAGCCCTTAAAATGAGGGTATGGGAATACCTCAAGGCTCCCAGTTGGAAAATGCTCCACACCCAGAGACAGGAGGTCTCCAGGAGTCAGAGGGGATGCAGGTAGCAGCCAGAACGTGTGTGACTGCAAGAGGCAGTCAACAGCGGAGCTGTGGACGCTAAAGTAAAGCTGTCCACATTGAAGAATCCTGTGGTCTGTTGACCAGGATAAAGAGCAGAGGTACTGCTAAAGAGAGCCAGGTGGGCTAGTATTTTCTGTTTGTGAATGTACTGGAGAAGAACCCCTGCATAGTAAATCTTTATGTTACTGACTTTTATTTGCCTTTTTAATAAAAATGGGCTACCATGCCCTAAAATATAGTTCCCGACTGGCTTGAATCACTGACAAATGCATCTACCATGAGAGCTAATGGTCCCCCATGTTACAATGGGTACTAGTATTTCTGACACATTTTGACGTTATAACCTCAAAACAATAAATCTGGAAAAAAAAGTCAAATGTAAAACTGTTTGTTGCCTTCTACACTGAACTCTATTACAAGTAAGACTGTCATCCTGGTACAACCCTATTATCATTATACAGGATTTATATAGCGCCAACAGTTTGCAGTGCTTTACAACTGTCTGCCCTCAGACAGTACAGTAACAATACAATTCAACACAGGAGGAATCAGAAGGTCCTGCTTGTTAGAGCTTACAACCTAAAAGGGAGGGTCAAGTGATGCAAAAAGGTAACAACTGTGGGGGATCAGCTGATGGAGAAAATAAAAGTACAGTTGTTAGGTGGAGGCGCGATAGGCTTCTCTGAAGAGAAAGGTTTTCAGGGATCGCCTAAAAGTGGATAGATTAGGAGATAGTCAGACAGATTAAGGTAGAAATTCCAAAGGATGGGAGAGGCTCGGGAGAAGTCCTGGAGGTGAGCATAGGAGGAAGTGACAAGGGAACTAGAGAGCAGAAGGTGTTGGGTGGAACGAAGAGAACGATTTGGTTGGAATTTTGAGAATTGGGATAGAGCCAGAGGGTGTGCAGAGTACAAGCAGCAGGCAAAAGGGAATCCAGAAGACAAGCTGAGATCAGGGTGGGCAGCGAACAAGCACAGATGGTAAATAAAAGCCGGGGTCGGTACCCATGTAGTCAGACAGTATGGACAAGAGGTATGCAAATGGGAACTCCGAGAACTATGAAGCTGCTCAGGCAATGTGGGTTACACTGAGCATGTCTTATATAGACAAGCAAACGAGGAGGCAGGCCAGGAGGTTATGGAAGGGAAGGAAATAAAAAGGTCCACAGAATAGCAGATGCCCATAGGTGAGCACAACCAAGCCACACATGTGAAAGGAATCAGATAGAGAAAAACTGCAGCAAGGAGGTAAGAACAAGCAAGAAACTCAAGGCTAACATGTAACAGTACCCCCCCCCCCCCCATGAGGTCTCCCCACTCTTTTAGGGCCAGGCTTAAGAGGAAACTTTTGATGAAAAGGCCCCCCCCCCGGGGAATTTGGAATCCAAGATTTGCTTGATTTCACACTGATCCGAGGTACTGACTGTTGGAGAAGGATGACAAAATAGGACAGGAAAACCGATTGATGATGTATGGTCTAAGCAGAGAAACATGGAAAACATTAGGCATTCTTGGATATGAAGGTAGACAGAGCTTGAAAGTGACAGGGTTTACCTGGGAAAGAATTGTAAAGGTGCCAATGAAACGGGGAGCAAATTTCATAGAAGCTACTCTGAGACGGATATTCTTGGGAGAGAGCCAAACCTTATCACCAGGAAGAAATTTGGGACTCACACGGCGATAACGATCAGCCGCTTCTTTGTACCTGGAAGCTGCCAGATGTAAATTCTTGGAAACATCTGCCCAGATAGAATTGAGTGATCCTTGCATCTCTGCAGCCACAGGCACCTCAGCAGAGATGAGAACAG
This sequence comes from Aquarana catesbeiana, assembly GCF_042186555.1. Classification (NCBI taxonomy): domain Eukaryota; kingdom Metazoa; phylum Chordata; class Amphibia; order Anura; family Ranidae; genus Aquarana; species Aquarana catesbeiana. Next base: position 45,584,117 of record NC_133335.1, read on the forward strand.
GAAATGGTACCGAAGGATGGCAACCATATACTGTGAAGAAGGGAGACTCCTCATTGCTGGCACTAGTGTGGTTATTGAGGGAAAATTCTGCTCAGGGTAAAGGGTCTACTCAGTCCTCTATCAGGGGCAATGTGCGAGGGCATTCCATGGAGACAAAAAGATTTCCCTAATGAAGATGGAAGCCAAAGTGACAGCAGAGGGTAGTTATGGAAGTGGGGTTAAGTGACATTTTAGAAAACCTGTCCACAGCCAACCCAGATAACGTTAGAGCCCGCTGAGGGGGGTAGTTCAGAGATAAGTCCATGGGGATGAAACGCCAAGGTACATCCGGAACAGGTAGAGGTAAAAGGGGACCTGCTGGGGCAGACGTGGAAGACTTAAACTGCACGCAACTGGAGCAAGCCTGGACATATTCTTCAACAGCCTTCCGAAGTGAGGGCCACAAGTAGTAACATTGCAGGAAGGCACAGGTGCATTGCACACCAGGATTTCCTCAGAGTTTAGCGTCATATGCCCATTTGAGAAGCTTTACGCAAAGGGAGAGCACCACAAAAAGGTCTTTCCTGGCAGGATATGTGGAGACTGAAGATGGGTGGAGGCCAGGATACAATTGGCAGGAATAATGGGTTCTGGTTTGATACTCAGTCAGCAATGTCAAATGATCTGGACAAGGCATCAGCTAGAGCATTTTTAGAATCGGGCCAGAAGGTGATGTCAAAATTAAACCTGGCAAAGAAGAAAGCCCATCGTGCTTGCCTGGGATTCAAACGTCAGGCGGATTGTAGATACTGGAGGTTCTTATGATCAGTATAGATCAGGATACGATAGGGAGACCCCTGCAATAGATGTCGCCATTTTTGCAGTGCCAGCTTGATAACCAGAAGTTCCCTATCCCCGATGGTGCAATTTCTTTCCGCTTTAGAAAACTTCTTAGAGAAGAAGGCACAAGGACGGAGCTTACAGTTATGTATTTGGAGAAGGTATCTACCACCAAGAAGAAAGGCTGGAGAATGTGAGGACGTTTGAGAATAGATGTAGAGAGGATGGCAGCTTTGAGCTTGTGGAAAGCCTCGACTGCTTCAGGAGGCCAGGTTCTGGCATTGGTGCCCTTCCAGGTCAAAGAAGTGATTGGAGCCACCAGAGAGGAGTAATCAGGAATGAACTGGTGATAGAAATTGGTGAACCCCTAGAACTGCTGCGTAGTTTTCAAGCCAGAAGGCTGAGACCAGTTGGAGATGGTCTGAAGTTTGGCAGGATCCATAAGCAGCCCTTTATCCATGACTATGTAGCCTGGGAAAGGAAGGGTTTGCTCAAAGAGGCACTTCTCCAACTTTGCGTGCAGGCGGTGGTCCCGAAGACGTAGAAAACCTGTACAAACATGCTGACAAAGATTGTTCTGGAGCCTTCTGGACAAGAGGGGTGAAACGACCCACTGGTGGCGGCGTGGAGCAGCCCCTTTCAGATATCGCTCCTGGAAACTGACATCGATTTGGATGCTAAGGGATCCATGCCATCCAGGGTGGTGGGTATAGTTCTGGCAGCTAATTCATCCTAAATACGATCCGTTAGACCAAAAGGTTGCAGTAAGGGCCTCATTATTCCATGCCAGTTCTGAAGCCAAGGTGCAAAACTGAACTGCATATTGACCTACAGTCATGTTTCCTTGACAAACCAGGAGAAGAGCTCCAGAAGCATCAAAGGTGTTACAGAAAGCTTGTAGGAAGGCAGAGAGACTGGAAACAGCAGGATCTTGAGGTTCCCACAATGGGAGGCCCAAGCCAGAGCCTCTCCCGAAAGGAGTGAAATCATGTATGCCACCTTGGAACGATCAGTAGGAAAATAGTGGCCCGCTAGCTCAAAGTGGATCGAGCACTGATTGATAAAGCCCCAACAAGCTTTAGAATCACCAGAGAAGCTAGGCGGCGGAGGCAGCTAGAGAGTTTTGGAGGACTTCCCTCTGCTGGAGGGACTGAAACAGAAGCCAGAACGGAGAGTGAGGAAGTGGACACAACCTGCAGCTGATCCAAAAACAGGAGGAAAGTTCCTGGAGACACTGCATAATTCGTGCATAGTCCGCCTGCTGGACGAATCTGGACATCAACTCTCTGCACCAAACACAGAAGTTGATCCAGAAGAGGCTGCGGTGTCTCAGAGAAGCTCATGACCTGAGCAAACTGTCAGGGGTCTGTAGTAGTGAGCTCTTGTAGAGCGCCAACTTAGGGTTCCCTAGGGCGCGGAGTCTAAGCCCCAGGCGTCTTCACCAGAGCCCCCGATGGTGGGGAATGGGATGGACTTGCAGCAAGCTGGAACCGGGTCACAACCCCCAGGTACACCCAGCCGAGGATGCGGAGACCACTCACGTGTGCAGCTTACAAGCAGCAGGCAAAAGGGAATCCAAAAGACAAGCAGAGTTTGGGGCGGGCAGCGAACAAGCACAGATGGTAAATAAAACCGGGGTCAGTACACAGGTAGTCAGACACGGTATGGACAAGAGGTATGCAAACGAGAACTATGAAGTTGCTCAGGCAATGTGGGTTACACTGAGCATGTCTTATATAGACAAGCAAACTAGGAGGCGGGCCAGGAAGTGATAGAAGGGAAGGAAATAAAGGTCCACGGAATAGCAGACGACGCCTATAGGGGAGCACAGCCAAGCCACACATGCGAAAGGAATCAGGTAGAGAAACACTGCAGCAAGGAGGTAAGCATAAACAATCCAGAAACTGCAGGCTAACTTGTGACAAGAAGGGTTGATGGGGACTGGATGAAAAGGTGTTAAATGAGAGTGATAAAATAGGTTTGCTTGGAGGCAAGATTTATATTGGTTGAAGTCTTTGTGAGACTTACAGTCTTACACTATAGATGCTCATATCATAAGCACTACGCAATTAATTTATTTTCATATTTTCAGATTTAACCACTTCAATACTGGGCACTTTCGCACCCTCCTGCCCAGGCCAATTTTCAGCTTTCAGCGCTGTCACTTTTTAAATAACAATTGCGCGGTCATACAACACTGTACTCAAATTAAATTTTTATCATTTTGTTCCCACAAATAGAGCTTTCTTTTGGTGGTATTTGATCACCTCTACGGTTTTTATTTTTTGCTAAACGAATAAAAAAAGACAAAAATTTTGAAAAAAAAAAAAGTTTTTGTTATAAAATTTTGCAAATAAGTTTTCTCCTTCACTGATGGGCAGTGATAAGCTGCACTGACGGGCACTGATGAGGTGGCACTGATGATAGGCACTGATAGGCAGCACTGATGGGCACTCAAAGGCTGCACTGATGGGTACTTATGAGTGGCACTGATAGATGGCACTGCTGGGCACTGATGGCTGGCACTGTTAGATTTCACTGATAGGCATCACTGGTGGCACTGGCAGGCATTTTTCATTGGCACTGATTGGCAGCTGCCTGGGCACTTATTGGCAGCTGCCTGGTGGTCTAGGGTGGCATACCTGGTGGTCCAGTGTAGTGGCCATCCCTGGTGGTCCTGGCGGCATCCTGCTGGTCCTGGGTGGGCATTCGAGGGAGGGCTGCACTGATAAACAATCAGCACAGACCCCCCCTGTCAGGAGAGCAGCCGATTGGCTCTCCCCTACTCGCGTCTGTCAGATGCGAGTGAGGAAAAGCTGATTATCGGCTCTTCCAGTTTACATCGTGATCAGCCGTGATTGGATACGGCTGATCATGTGATAATGAGTCTCTGTCAGAGGCTCTTTACCGAGATCGAAGTTGCGGTGTGTCAGACTGATGCGCCGCAACAACGATCGTCGTGATGCGCCCCCCCAGGGTAGCGCAGTGGCTTGATATCCTGATGTCATATGATGTCCAGGCAGGATATCGCAACCACTTTGCCGATGTAAATTTGCTATATGGTGGGTGGAAAGTGGTTGAATAAAAATTTTACGATCTTCAAATATGTCCTAAATGTGACCAGGGGGGGAGTACTTCTGCTAAACGCATTGTTGCCCAAGTAGCTTTTATCTGCTCTAGAATCTAAATGAGAAATTATTTCCCACTACAATATCATTTAGTATTATAAGCATATCTTTATATCGCATACAATGTAGCAAGGCAATCACATCAATAAATTACAGAACCTGCAGACAGGGTGACCGTTACATTTCACTGAACACAAGACAAAAAGCAACTAATAGTAAAGAACGCTATTGAAGTTCAGAGGCAAAATGGGGATAGCTGGTAACAAACCCCACTTTCGGTTTCCAGGTTTACATGACTATTCTGAATATATAGAATTTTTTTTGTACACATGTACATATTAAAAATTAAGCAAATGCAGAAACAGAAACATGCAACTTTGAATCTCTGTTTCTATTACAAACCAGAGACACTGCAAAAATCCCACCCACCCCAAGGCTGGATTCACACCTAGGCAGTCTTATACCCCATACACACGGTCGGACTTTGTTCGGACATTCCGACAACAAAATCCTAGGATTTTTTCCGACGGATGTTGGCTCAAACTTGTCTTGCATACACACGGTCACACAAAGTTGTCGGAAAATCTGATCATTCTAAACCCGGTGACGTAAAACACGTACGTTGGGACTATAAACGGGGCAGTGGCCAATAGTTTTCATCTCTTTATTTATTCTGAGCATGCGTGGCACTTTGTCCGTCGGATTTGTGTACACACGATCGGAATTTCCGACAACGGATTTTGTTGTCGGAAAATTTTATATCCTGCTCTCCAACTTTGTGTGTCGGAAAATCCGATGGAAAATGTGTGATGGAGCCTACACATGGTCAGAATTTCCGACAACATGCTCCGATCGGACATTTTCCATCGGAAAATCCGACCGTGTGTACGGGGCATTAGTGCTTTTTGCATTTTGCAAATTTGCACCACAGTCCGTTCAACATTGTTTCCTATGGAACACATTCTGTAGTGCAAATCTGCAAACTGCAAAAAGCACTAAAACTGCATAGGTGTGAATCCAGCCTTCCTGCCAGAGGAGAGGAGCCATTGTCAATGCTTACCCCACCTTATTAACATTTGCATGTAGAAAACTACGACATTCCACATCATCCTGTAATCCCAATGGGCAGATGTAGTGCGGAGGCCTTCAAGCATTGTCAACCCTCATCTGGAAATAAAGTGGACAGTAAGGATCAAAAGAAAAATGAATGGGGATGGTAGAAAACTTTGGGCACCATTATTGACATACACTAATGTATTTTGGCATGCTGACTTAAATAGTTGCCGGTGTAGAAATTCATTTCTAATTCATTTAGAAGTTCATTTTTGTTTGGAGCACACCTTCTAAAAGAAGTCTGACTGGATTGATTTCCCATTCACTGTCATTAAATCAGCCAATTGTATTGTGTGCAGATTGGCAGGGACAATTGCAGCCAAAAACAGAACATTCCATAGCTCATCATATGCAGCCACTTGTGCCCATCATATGCAGCACTGTGTTCCCATCAAATTCAGCCACGTGCGCCCATCATATGCAGCCACTGTGCCCACTGACCCCCACGGGGGTCGCGGCTCTGGCAGCACCCCAAACCCCCCCCCGTGCGCAGCTCTGACAGAGGGGACTTACCGCAGGAGCTCCCCTCCAATGCACCAGAACGGCGGTGACCTCCACTCCAGCGTGTGTCCTCCACTCCTCTTCCTAAGCGCCAGGCATCCAATAGGGTGGCCTGGTGCTTTGGCCAATCAGGAAACAGGTCGGACGCCCTGCCTCCTGATTGGTGGGGAGGAAGGTTAGTGTGAAAAAATTGCGAATATTAAATTCGCTATCATCAGACAATTGGGTGGGATCAGGGCGCACCCTATTTTGAAGCCTATTAGAGCCTCTGGCTCTAATCCGGTGCTTCAAAAAGTACCACCCCCGCCATAGGAATCCATGTGTCCGGCGTCCTGAAGGGGGATGGGCGCATGGATGGGGGGGGGGGGGGGCGGCGCCCATGTGCCCACAGTGCACGGGCCGCCACTGGTTTTAGTGCTTTTTGCATTTTGCACTACAGAACATGTTCCATAGGCAACTGTAGTGCAATTCTGCATAGGTGTGAATCCGGCTGAAGGCACATTCTACCATGAGAATATGCTTCTAGTTCCCGGCCACAGAGAAATGAGCATGAACTTGCATCCACATAGCAGCAACAAAAGAAAAAAGTAATTTGGATAATCTATTCACAAACAGCAGGGTTAACTCCACTTTTGCAGGGGGATCAAATCTAGCATATTGTGATTGTTATTAAAAAATTACCTTTCCTTTTCAATCTGCAGCTCTGTCATTTTCTGTAAGATGCAATATGACAACCTGGAGGCGTTCTGTACACAGATGGTGTATGGTACACCTCCCGAAAAATGTAATTTCCTGTTTGTTTGATTGGCTTACTATTTTTCCCAGAAGTTTGCACTAAGATACAAATCAGAATTTGGGCATCCTGTGCAACAAAAATTTCATTTTTGGTGAGATACTCCCAAAAGGTAAAAATCGCATCTAATGGGATGCAAACCCTGCAGCAGCTGAATGAGATTTATAAAACCACTCCCATACAGATCCACTCCGCACATGGACACAGACAAACAAGCAGCTATTTCTTCAGAATAACAAAGAGGTAGGAATCTACAACGGTTTGTTAAAAAAACAAAAAAACCTGCAATGTACACAGATCACCCAGAGGGGAATGTTTTCTCAACAAAAGTGGAGTTAATCCTTAACCCTTTTGCTGTCAGGTCCATGCTGCCCTATATTGTACGAGGGGTTTTACACACTCAGCCACCGGGACTTTGTGTAATTTGACAAGCAGACTCCCGCCTGTCAGATGAAAGCAGTCCGGCGCCCCCGGATTACTTTTCCACACCCGCGGTAATGGTGCCCCCCCTCATCCTCCTTGCACCACCGCAATGTATCCTGGGCTCCACTTGCCCATCTGCAGGCCCAGGGCCGGTGTAGCAGTTGCTGCCGGGTAGGGGGGAAGGAGCACATGTCCGCTCTACTTACCTTCATGTTGGTGACGTGTTTGACATTACTTGCAGGTCCCCTTGTAAGAGCACAGGGGAGACATGCAGGGTCTTTTAGACCCTGGAGGATTCAATAAAGAGAACCTGTCATTAAAAAAATCATCACATAGGGGACTGTTTGTCCCCTATGTGATAAAATAAATAAATAAAAAAGGGGGAAAAAATTTATTTTCTTTTAAAATGTAAAAAATGAAAGTCACACCCAAGCACAAAATCCCCCCCCCCCCCCAATAAAAATTTGAGGTCCCCCTATCCCCACAGGTATGCACATAAGCACATGAGTTGGGGGTGCCTACGCATTAAACCTTCCATTGTGATACAAATGTTACATATTACATATTACCGCTCACACAGTAGTGAGAGCAATGCTTCTAGCACCAGTCCCCTCCCTAACGGTAAACCGATGACCTATAGAGGGCTTTTAAAGCGTCCCCTATAGAAAATATAGGATACTGAAGTTTGTCGCCATTTCCCAGGCGCATGCAAATTAAAGGTTTACCATGTTGGGTATCTATTTACCTGGTGCCTCGTCTTTTATGTTTTACCAAAAAATTGGGTAATTTATTGCATTTGTGTGTTCTAAAATTAAATTTAACCTTTGCTGTGATATCGTGCAACATAAAAAATTGGAACTACAACTCTTTATTCTCTAGGGCAGGGATATGCAATTAGCGGACCTCCAGCTGTTGCAAAACTACAAATCCCATCATGCCTCTGGGTGTCATGCTTGTGCCTGTCAGAGTCTTGCTATGCCTCATGGGAGTTGTAGTTCAACAGCTGGAGGTCCGCTATGCATATCCCTGCTCCAGGGTGTCTGCTTTCAAATACATAATGTTTTGGGGGTTTTATGAAATCTTCAGGCATAAAATGATTTTTTAAACACATGCAAAAAACGCAAAAATGGCTCTGGTGCAAAAGGGTGTAGCCTTCCCATCCATTTTAAACAGATACTGGGGAAAAGCTTAAAGGGGTTGTAAAGGTAATTTTTTTTTTTATTTAAAATAACAAACATATCATACTTACCTTCACTGTGCAGCTCGTTCTGCATAGAGTGGCCCCGAACCTGGTCTTCTGGGGTCCCTCGGCGGCTGTTTCAGCTCCTCCCCGCAAGCATTTACCACCTTAATGCGAGCTCCCTCGCATGGTGGTGAGTGCTTGCGGGCGCGCTCCCGTGATACAGCCGGCGGCTATAGCCGCTCGCTGTATCACTCGGCCCCGCCCCCCGGCGCGCCGCGTCATCGGATGTGATTGACAGCAGCGCAAGCCAATGGCTGCGCTGCTTTCAATCCATCCACTGCAGCCAATCAGCGACCAGGCTGAGCTGCAATGAGGACGAGCAGCGAAGATTCGAGGCGTCAGGTAAGTAAAACGGGGGGGCTGGGGGCGGCGGTACTGTCAAAAGTTTTTTCACCTTAATGCATAGAATGCATTAAGGTGAAAAAATTTTTATCTTTACAACCCCTTTAAAGCAGTGTTAAGCTCAAAAACAAAAAATGTGATATATTGCAACTTTCCAATCTTCAAATGTGGTGGCTACATTAGTTTTATTCTTAGGATTTTTTCCATTATTTTCACTGGGTGATCTAGCCAGTAACACAAATCCTGTCTTATGGTATCTCCACTCTGAATGGAGGAGAAATGGAGACACCTCCAGACAGCAACATTGTCAATCTAACAACCGCCTTCTGTTGAACGGTCATGCTGGAAAACCAGCTTCCCAGAGCACTTGCAGCCAATATCTGCAGTGCTGATCAGTGTATTCTGACAGGGAGAACCCCCCCCCCAATCAGAATACAAAGACACAATGGGAGAGATCACTGCATCAACATCACTAGTGTTAATGTGGGGATGTTTTTATTTTTTCCGTTCAGCCCGCTGAAACTTGACCAGCAAATTAAAGCAGAGATCCAGCTAATACTTTTTGAACAGTTACAGCAAACAATTTTTTGGGATAATGATTTCATATGAATTAAAAGCTAATAATTGTAAGCACCCGTCAGTGTTAAATGGTTTGTCTCAAACCTCTTACTGGCACTTTTGCTGGACAGCTTGTAATGTTAAAAAACTTGCAAAAAAAACAAAAAAACCTGTCTGGCAAGATCAACAGGTGAAAATAAAAGCCTAAAGAAAGTTAACTGCTTTAGCCGTGGAAGATTTTATCCCTTTCCTGACCGGAGCACTTTTTGCGATTCGGCACTGCGTCGCTTTAACTGACAATTGCGCGGTCGTGCGGCGTTGCACCTAAACAAAATTGACATCCTTTTTTTCCCACAAATAGAGCTTTCTTTTGGTGGTATTTGATCACCTCCTCTGGTTTTTATTTTTTGCGCTATAAACAAAAAAAAAAAAAAAAAAAGGCGACAATTTTGAAAAAAAAAAAAAAAAGCAATATTTTTTACTTTTTTGCTATAATAAACATCCCCAAAAGTGTATTAAAAAAAACTATTTTTTTCCTCAGTTTAGGCCGATGCGTATTCTTTTACATATTTTTTGGTAAAAAATAAATAAATATCGCAATAAGCGTATATTGTTTGGTTTGCGCAAAAGTTATAGCGTCTACAAAATAGGGGATAGTTTTATGGCATTTTTATTGTGATTTTTTTTTTTTTTTTTTTACTAGTAATGGCTGCGATCTGCGATTTTGATCTGGGCTGCAACATTATGGTGGACATGTTGGACAATTTTGACACATTTTTGGGACCATTAGCATTTTTACAGCGATCAGTGCTATAAAAATGCATTGATTACTGTAAAAATGTCACTGGCAGGGAAGGGGTTAACACTAGGGGGCGATCAAGGGGTTAAATGTTTTCCCTAGTGTGTGTTCTAACTGAAGGAGGGAAGGGACTGTGTAGGGGAGATGACAGATCTCTGTTCATACTCTGTATGAACAGACGATCTGTCACTTCTCCCCTCAGAGAACCGTAAACTGTGTGTTAACACACACAGATCCCGGTTCTCCGTGTGCCCCAAGCGATCACGGGAGCCCGGCGGTGATCCTGACTGCCGGGCACTTGCATCGGCTCCGTGGGCAAGCAGGGGGCGGGCGCCCCTAGTGGCCACAGGGAAAAGCAATGTTACATAACCTTGTGTCGCCCAGCCGTGCCATTCTAACGCAGTACAACTGCGGCGGCTGGTCGGCAAGTGGTTAATGCAGCCACCACATCCTAGAGTAAACAGCAATAAAACACATTTTTGTTCCTGGGTTAATACTGCTTTAACTGTTAAGACTTGTTCACACATGCGGGAGGGGTGTTACAAATAAGTGGTTGAGCTGCAGTTTTACCAACCCCCAATTGCCGCAGAGGAGTTTTCAGTTGCTTAGTGAATGCGGTTAGGCTCTGCCAACTTCCATTATCCAACCATGTACAAGCAAAAATACAGTTTCTTTATTGGTTGAGCAAGGTTGCAATGCACAACAGCATGGAATACTTCATGGAACTATATAAAACATTGAATAAAATGTAAATGTTGTGCACTTTCTAAAATGAACATATTGGCAAGTTTTCCTGCATAGCATTAGTAGTTTTTCTAGTTGCATTTTGTTGTATTCATCTGCTCTAGTAATTTCCAAGTAGCGTGAAGTTGGTTAAAAATTTAAAACGAGCCTCATTAAGTAGAGCTTTATCAAAACATCTGATACAATCTTGAAACCTCTGTCTGAGTGGAAACAGATTATCTATATAGAAGATTTGTTTATTGGGGGTTCCTTTTACCCATATTTACACAAGGTACACAGTACAGGATGGACTCCTTTTCCTTTCTAGCTTCCTCCTTTTGTTTCTTTGGTGGGGAAAATATGCTTTGTAGTTCTATACATGTACAAATGTGATTATGTGGAGTTAACAGTATTCTTCTGTACCGGGTCCAGCCCGATGCTTTTTTTTCCATATAAAACCTCAATTTTTAAATCTCAATTTGTAGGTTTGATTTCATATGTCCAAAATCATACTTGGGGGCACACCCTAAAAATGCGTTTACGTTGTACTGCTATAAAATCAACAAACATTACAAAATAGATGTTAGCACACACATATAAAAATTATATTTAAATCCTGATAGGCTATTTAAAAACACCTGAACATACTCAAAAAATATGGGGATTTGGTAACACTATATGGTCATATACACGTCCAGATGAAGCTACACACCTTGTTAATGTGAAACGCGACGTCACTTCCGTTCGGACGTCACGCCACGGCATCATTCCCCATGGAGGCTAGTGGGCCCATACACTAAGGGATGGAATACGACCGGTAGGTCAAGGCAACTATAAGGGAAGACGTCTGGGTGCATACCTATGGGTCTATACCCGTCTGCCAACATAATGCACTTTTTAGTGACAGCACGCTAATGTCATGAATATCAAGTGGGAGCAGAACATAGTGTATGATTTGTACGTCCTCCGAAGTGTCTGAGGGTATTTACTGGTGTAGCGCTGGTAGATTTTCAATCTACTGCTTATAGGTAAATTTAGTGGGTTACCTGTTTCATACATAGTCAGATTTGCCTCTGTTCCAGCTTGGCTGTGTTGCATGTAGTTTCACACTGTGCCTGTGGGTGTCGTTGTCACCATGGGCCGGTGTTGGAAAGGTAACACGTTGAAGCGTATGAGTGCTCCTCTGTCCCGGAGATAACTCGGTGGAGGTGGTCCTCCGAGTTGCATTCTGGGAGAGGGTATTTATGGGGCAGACGTCATGTTTTGGGGTTCGTTTCGTTCCACCTGCTGGCCCTCCTGGCCGACAGGTATGTACTAGGAGTACTACCTCGTGGTCCTCCGACCGGGAGGCCCACGTTGCTGCAGCATGTGGGTGGGCCCAGAAGCGTGTCTGGGGCCTACCACAGCGGCAAGGAAATGGTCCTGGGCTGTCTGTCCTACGGGAAGAAGCTGGACAACTGAGAAGATCCCAGGGGAGGACCCATCATGGAAGGATCATGCAGAGTGCTGGTCTGGAGAGGGGCCTGGTGACTCAGTTGGAGGACGTATCCTAAAGTAATCCTACCGCATAGTACTGCCGGGTTGGCTTAAATGTTCTAGTGCTGTGTTTGCTGTTCATCGTAAACCATTACATCCTGTGGCAGAGGATCGTACGGGTTTCTATTTCAATCAAGTCTGTGGCAGAGACTTTTGTTTGTGCTGCGTACTGGCTGCTAGGTTAGTGAGAGAAACCTATCCAGACGGGCAAAGATTCAACTCCAAAAAGAGAGTACATTCATCTACAAGCTTTCAATTCCTAATACTACACTAAGAAAAGGTATTTGAACTTCCCTGCAACTCTTCTTCTACCTCTTTCCTGCTACTTCCTTCAATTTACGTTTATTAAAGCATTGGAAAAGATACTCAAGTGTCCGGTGCCTACATTGTCTGGTATTAAACTCAACGGGACCCTAGACCCGGATTTTGGTGAAATAGAGGTAACGAAGGTAACCGTAACAGCCCGCTTTAAACCAGCAGCTCCACCGAGAGTTATTGCTACACTGGCAACCCGGAAGTGGTAATGTACTATGATGTCCACACTCTGTTTACCGCTAACATCATCACCAATGCTGCGAGCTGCTGATGCCGATCGTTGATTGGAATATCTTTTTACCAGTGTACACGCCAGCACTATACACACATCTACAGACTCTGTCACCGCCAACACCTAATTGGTATCCTACTTACTCTGCACTATCATCAGACCATATACGGGACTAATTTCCCAGTACAGTCCACATAGGATTATACCTCTTGCCTCCTCCTTTCCCTACTTGGCTCGAGCCTCCCCGGGGTGTTGATGTCAGCCTAAACAGCTATACTAAGCAATAGCTGGATTATCCAATTTGGCTGGGCAGACATCAATTTCCATGCGTCCGGACATTGTTTGTCTATTTTTGTTGCATGTTGTTTTGTCCCCCAGTCTGTGGTTGGACCGATTGACTCTCACAGGCCAGTCGGCAATCTGCATTTAGGGTAGTTAAGCAAAAGGTTTATACTCTTTTATCTATGTGTCATATTTTTTTGTACCATTAAATGTTTGAATAATTAAATTTCACGTGTATTGCTCTTCAGTAAGCCCCATCTTTCTCTTGGTCCCCTCTCTGTTTGGGACATACAGTTTTTTGCAGTTTTTTAGGGGCTGAAGAATAATCACGCATTCATTGGCCCCTTTTTTATACACATGATAATCAGGCCTCTTTGTCCTATAACTTTTATATATGGTCATATAGTGCTAAGCCCACTTACTGCATCAAAGTACCCCATTATCAATAGATCCTATACTAGAAATAGTCTAGTTCGGTGGCGGCTCATTCGGATGGACGAGTACCATGCTCTGAAGAGCAGTGATCGTTAGCTCCGGATTATCATGACTTTGCTTCTGTGAAGGAACAACCTACCTAATAGATTCATCGGAGCTACCTACCTGCATAGGGTGGTCTCTCCCCCCCCCCTTTTCTCGTCCCTGCACTTTTTGGTCTTTCTCTCACCCGTTTTTCTTCAGCCTCGAGGTTCTTTTGCTACCATCTGGACACCAACCTATGTTCCATCTAAGACATCATCATCCTTCTCCTGCCAGCTTTGCCTATTTTGGCATCATACGGGTGGACCAGTGTGGATAAGGCGGGGCCAGCCATACGCCCCGTCTTCCTTTGGTATTTCGGGGCGTTTTTGACGGGTTTGCCTCCGGGATCTGGCAGTGAGCTTCTCATACTAAATATGCTTGGTGTGATTCTTCCCACAAGTTGCCCCTGATGAAGGGACCTTTTGTTCAGTCCCGAAACGCGTAGGTCCAAGTGGAAGACTGCACGAATATATTTTTTTTTGACAACTACACCAGCATATTTATATTTTTTAGCTTTTCTATATATTACTTGATTCCTATGTCGATTTCTTTATCCTTGTATTTTGTATATTTGTATCAATAAAACCGTTTTTTTACTACTCTGTTGCCGTTAAAGTCCCACTAACTATCTGAGGGGGTAATTTTATTTACTTCTCTCAGGGATGGTGGCAACTTCCATGACCTAACTGGATGGTATCCCTTCTTATTTTGTTAGAAATAGAATGAAAGATCCTGCGTCTCAACCATGGGAGACAAACTTATTCGTGTCCACCAGGGTTATAGGACTAGTCCTTTCAGTTCTCCCACATAGAGGAGTTTGTCTCCCATGGTTGAGACGCAGGATCTTTCATTCTATTTCTAGTATAGGACCCACTGATAATGGGGTACTTTGATGCAGTAAGTGGGCTTGGCACTATATGACCATATAGTGTCACCAAATCCCCATATTTTTGGAATATGTTCAGGTGTTTTTAAATAGCCTTGCAGGATTTAAATGTAATTTTTGTATGTGTGCGGTGTAATCTATTTTGTACTGATTTCATAGGTCAACACCCATGAATGCGTCACAAGACTAGATTGTAATTAGTAGTATCTGATACTTCTCATTTGTTGAAAAGCAACCAACCACAAAATAGAAGCAGACAAAATTAAAGAAATGGAAAAAAAAAAAGTTCAAAACCCATCTACACGTAAAACTCCTTTTGTTTTTATATAGAATAGGGAACAATTATAAGTTCTGTTAATTTTTTTTGTGCTGTCCATGTTCTCGCTGGGGAAGATTTCCCCTCACATCTTACTGCTGTGACAGGGGGTAAAAAGGAAGAGAAATTTGTGGGATATTTCTACTAGACACGTGCGATTAGTTTCGTACGAATCGAAAATTCGTACGAATTTCCGTAAATGCGTACATTCGGGAGGATCCGAAATACAAACTGCTAAGCTTCCGAATTTTGTACGAAATACGAAATTTCGTTTACAAAATTTCGGATCCAAATTCATAACGAACATGCGTAATTGTTACGAAAAGTTAACGAATCTAAAAAGTTAAAAACCCAGGAAGTCAGCACAGCACAGGGGTGGTGGGAATCCCTCATAAATGATAAATTCATCATAACGAACATTTGTAATTGTTACGAAAAGTTAACGAGCCTAACAAAAATTCGTATTTCGTACGAATCCGAATTGAATTTCGGACACGAATTACGAATCAATTCTAATACGGAACAAAACTAAATGAATTTATTGACGCTGCACATCTCTAATTTCTACAATGGCTATAGAGACAGGAGCTATTCCCAGAGGAGTGGGAAAGGATAAAGTCAGCCATAAATAACTATAAGCTGTAGGAGCAGCAGACAGGAAATGTTCACAGGCCACACCTGCGGCAAAAAAGATCCCCGTCACATTCACCAGGCAGTATTGCCGCTGAACACAACTCAATAAAGTGAGTGGGATTGCTTCACAACTACCCTGCAAGGTTCATGGTTGTGGCAAGGTGGTGTGTGGCGCATTTATGAGGTTAAAACAGGTTGTGGGGAGGAGTCATATCATTTCGTCATTGCCTGTCAAACGCAGATCACTTTTCAGAGGTGCAACAATGTTGTTGAGCGTCTAAACCTATCCTTTGTGATGCGGAAACATGGAGAAAATCCAAACTACCTTGGAACATGGAGCAAAGACCAGGACAGGACATTAGGAGAAACAAGGGGCAGTAGGGATCCAACACTGAAACCAAGCAGGGATGTTGGAAAGAAACCACACACCCTACAATGAGCATTTATTTATTAAAATGCTACCATATTATGCACCACACTATATAGGAGTAGAGCTGCGCGATTAATCGTTAAGAATAGTTATTGCAATTTTTTCCCCCCTTGTGATCTTGACAAAGTATTTCCCGATTTTTTTCTATGTAGAGAATTCTCTCCTCTGCTGCAGCCAACAGCCATCAAAAGAAAGGGAAAAAAAAGAAAGGGCAGTCTGCCAAGAATCACAACATTCTTTAGCAGTGGAACTTAAGTATAAACATTGTAACAATTTATCCTTTAGATCAAAGGAATACACTTTGGTGTGTAAATGAGGGAAGTTTAACCACTTAAACACTAAACCTTTTTCTGACATTTTCTGGTTTCAAGTTAAAATAATTTCTTTTTTGGTAGAAAATTACTTAGAACCCCCAAACAGTATATATATATATTTGTTTAGTAGAGACCCTACAGAATAAAATGGTGGTTGTTGCAATATTTTGTGTTACAGTGTATTTGCGCAGCAGTCGTTCAAATGCAATATTTTGGGAAAAACTTACTTTAACGAATTAAAAAAAAAAACTAACCAGTAAAGTATAATGTGAACGATTTTACGCCACGAGAATCGAGATCTAATTATTCTAAGCAAAAAAAAAAAAAAATGTGATTCTCATTTTTGCCAGAATTGTGCAGCTCTATATAGGAGATATCATTTATGAAGTTCCATAAAAGAACAAAAAAATTAATATACAATATGGCACATTGATAAGATTATAAAAAACGCTGATCACCTTCACAAATGGATTTCTTAAAAGAAAAAGCAATGGAAAACAAAATGGCTTCACAATTCTTTAGCATCAACCTATGGCCCAATTCAAAAAGTAAACTACCATTCACCAAAGTGCAGACAGCCTTTGCTTTGGGGCCACATTTTGCTTTAAGGCAAAACTGTCCAACTGGCAAAACTCCAATGCATTACTGTCACACCAACTTAACATCTACCCTCCGTAACCTTTATTTATTCTATGCCCTTTCTAAGCAGGTCTGCCCAGAAAATCTTGGAAAGGATCATAAGACATTGTGTTTACTCTAAAGTGCAATTAAATTTGACACAATAAACATGTAGCACCTGTAAAGGTGAAGGCAAGATAAAAAATAAAAAAATAAAAAATAAAAAAATAAAAATAAAATAAAAACTACACGTCAAAAATGTGACTGAAGTATTTCTTATGCTCCACTACTCAAACACAATAAAACAAAGCAAAAGGGAGGCTCTCTGGATGTAGAAATCCCATTCTTTCACTTGCTGTCCTTCAATGCAAAACTACAATGAGCCTTGCCATAGAAAATGTAGCAGTAAGCTGTGTGATTAAACAGCAGCAAAATCAACCATCGTTGGCAGCTAACTACAAATAGCAATGTATCCGCCTGAAAAGCAGAGGAATTTCATTCAAATAAATACATATTTTTTGAGTCTTGTTGATGCAATGAAATATTCTGAATGTATTAAAATTAAAACGCCGTTATTATACAGGTATATAGCTTCAAATGTGTTAGCACCCGTTTATTACCTGCATTTATTTTATTTTATTTAAAAAAATAAATAAATAAATAAATGAGAAAAAAACTCAAGAGCAAGCAAGGTGGACAGAGGGATAGAGGAACCCCCCACGTTGTATTCCGACAGCGGGACTCTCCACTGTCAGAATGCACTGATCGGTGGCTGCAGCCGCCGATTGACAAAAGGTTTCCAACATTCCCGTTAGACAGTTATAGTTGGTTTAACATTTGACTTCTGTCGAATAGGGAGCAGCCACACATTGACTGAAATGTGGACAGTTCCTGCTGAATTGGCCTAATTTTGATCCATCTATGGCCAGCTTTAGAGAGCTGTCATGGAAACGGGTTTAGATTGGATGATTTTTTTCTTCACCTTTTTGCTCTGCTGACAACTCTAAAAATGTTGTAATACACATCACTTTCTGTCTCTGTGACAAAGGTCAACAGGACAAAGATAATGACTATTCTAGGTGGGAACACAGACGGCGATGACAGGGTGTGTAAACCCTCACCACTCTAGCCAAAACTACAAATATTAAAAAAAAAAAAAAAAGATTTGTATTTTTTTTTTTTTTAATCTATCTACCTACACACACACACACACACACACACACACACACACACACACACACACACACATACATATATATATTACACACACACACTTGTGCTCATAAGTTTACATACCCTGGCAGAATTTATGATTTCTTTTTGTCATTTTTCAGAGAATATGAACGACAATACAAAAACTTTACTTTCACTCATGGTTAGCGTTTGGCTGAAGCCATTTATTATCAATCAACTGTGTTTACTCTTTTTAAATCATAATGACAACAGAATCAATCTGAGGGTGAGAAATGCAGCAGCTACTGTAAGTGGAAAAAGAGGGTCAACAATGCCCATCTGCAGCTGTATACCTCCCTGTGTCCTGTGCATGTGTCATGTGTCCTGTGCATGTGTCATGTGTCCTGTGCATGTGTCATGTGTCCTGTGCATGTGTCATGTGTCCTGTGCATACCTCCCTGTGTCCTGTGCATACCTCCCTGTGTCCTGTGCATACCTCCCTGTGTCCTGTGCATACCTCCCTGTGTCCTGTGCATACCTCCCTGTGTCCTGTGCATGCCTCCCTGTGTCCTGTGCATGCCTCCCTGTGTCCTGTGCATACCTCCCTGTGTCCTGTGCATACCTCCCTGTGTCCTGTGCATACCTCCCTGTGTCCTGTGCATGCCTCCCTGTGTCCTGTGCATACCTCCCTGTGTCCTGTGCATGCCTCCCTGTGTCCTGTGCATGCCTCCCTGTGTCCTGTGCATGCCTCCCTGTGTCCTGTGCATGCCTCCCTGTGTCCTGTGCATGCCTCCCTGTGCCAATCTGCATCCTCTCTGTGTTCTGTGCATGCCTCCGTGTGCCCATCTGCAGCCACCATTGCGCCGATCAGCATGTCATGAAAACATACAGCGGCCATTCCAGTGTTCAAAAGCCGCTCCTTCTCCTCGTCTGTGATAGGCAGAACACTCAATTTCCCAGCAGTCAGTGTTCAGCCTATCACGGACATCCTCTCATCCTCATACCATGGAGGAGAGGATGTCCGTGATAGGCTGAACACTGACTGCTGGGAAATTGAGTGTTCTGCCTATCACAGACGAGGAAGAGGCGCGGCTTTTGAACACTGGAATGGCTGCCGTCTGTCTGCATGACACGCTGATCATGTAGGCAGACGGCGGTGACTCGAGTATAAGCCGAGGGGGGCACTTTCAGCCTAAAAAAAAGGGCTAAAAATCTCGGCTTATACTCGAGTATATACAGTATACACACACACACTGCGGCATGTGTATGCAGTATATACAGCACATGAAGAATATGCTCATTTTGTTTAACTATTCCCCTTTAAGCCACTCCTACTGTAAGTGTGCTACAAACTTCTTCCCTTGTGTGCCTCAGGCACAGTCCTAGAAATATCCCTGGGAGAAAGGCACATGCCCCCTCCAATAATTTTAGAAGAAACACTTGCCGGGCTATGAGTAGTTAAATGTTAGGCTGCTAGGCTAAAATTTAGTTGTTGTTTCACTATGGTCAGTGGTACAGCCATTGACGGTTTGTGACCAGAGTTTCCTCATGTTGAGTGTTTAATTTCTCTGACTTGCCTCTGGAACAAGACTCCAGAATATAGGTCAGGGAGAATCAAACAACCAGTATGAATATTTATCATCCTTCAGACAGTCTGTGGAAGTGTCAGGACTGGGCTCAGCCCTTCCTTCTCTGAGCTGGCCACTCAGCTGTCGGATAATTGCCAGCTCCTATCTCTCCACAGTTACTCAGCTGTTGATGATATCCTGCTTGTCAGTCCTGCCTACTTAAGCCATCTAGTCCAGAGGAACTCTACCTTCACCTTACTCAACATCACAGAGACGCTCTTCTGCATTCCTGTTAAAAGACTTGCTTGGTTGACATCCCTTCTGGCTTGCTGTTTTACTACGCTCATCTGACTCCCTGACGTTTGGCTTGTCTGACTATCCATTCTGGTTCCTGAACTCTGGCTATGTTTTAACTATGTTTGTTGTATTTACTTTTATTATTAAACAAGTGTGATTTAACTGTACTTCTGTCTCGGTCTGATTTTAAGGTTTCTAAAAGAAAGGAGACATCCAGAGGGTGGCTGGGAAGGTAATAAAGGTTTGGGAGGCCTAACCAGATTGTTCTTTCCTGTCCAGGGAGGGTACCAAAACCGTTCTCCTGCTGCCCCAGGGAGATAGCTAGTCTGACAAGAAATTGCAGTCTGGGCTTCAGCAGGTGCTGTGCGGAGGGCCCGGAGAAGATTGTTAAAATGATTATTTGCTGGAGGGCATCATCCTGGAGTCCTGGTCTGCAGAAGGATCTTTTGTCTCCCTCATTGAGAAGCTACCTGTGGATGCTGGGTGGCAGACGGCTCCTGGGACATTGTGAGCAAAGACTTTGCTGTGGGCTTTTGGGTATGTGAGTGCTAGATGGGAAGTGCCAAAGGATGCTATATGGACTGAGACTGTTATAGAATTCTAGATATACTGGCAATGCTTTTTTACCTCCAAGAAAGGCTGCTTAGACAAGATTAGTGAGAAGGTGTCCTGTTATTTCTGCTATCGTTTGGAGTATGAACCCTTAAACCCCTCTCTTGTTCCACGTTGTTCAGCAATAAATTCTAAAAAGACATCCCCTGAGTCTGTGTTGTCTGTGTGTGTTGATCTGTACTTCTGACTGTCAACCATTGTACCAACAAGGCAAACCAGTGGCCCCTTTGGGGGTGAGCTGTATACCAATAAATTGTATCATTTTTAAAATTTCAGATTTGGTACTACAGCTACAAACCTAAATAAGAAAAGGAGTCTGATAGAGAAGACTATTGTGGGTGTGCCACATCCCAATGACTTGTCAAAGCAAAAAGGGGGGAACCCCTAGGGTGGGACTTAGAGCACTACCACAATAAGTAGAGAGTAAGTATAAATATAGAAATTTTATTAAAAAAAACCCCAAAATATTACACATGAATATGGATACAATTTAAAACAATTTAAGTCAATGAAAGATAATTTTTTTCCTTAACCAGACGAGTTTCGGAAAAATCCTTTCCTTCCTCAGGGTTCTTACCGAAAAAGTTCATAATGATATATAGGTATCCACAGAGTTAAAACTGAGAATTAAGCAAACACACGCATGGCTCCTCACGTGCATCATCCCCATGGTCGATTTTAAATATCCAAGATGATTTAAGGGTATGCTGAAGGGGGACTGGGTCCCCAACGACATCGAAAACACTGCGTCCTGAGCCCAGGCACAGCACATGTGTGTGTGTGTACTGGGTTCCAAGAAATGAAAACCTAAGCGCAGAAATGCAATTGTGTACCGGCAGATAGGCTGGCGAGAATGTAAAACATAGTTGGTGCTATTCGTCTCAACACAAAGATGATTTGAAACGAATTTCAACACACATCTCTCCAGACCATCCTAACCCCTGCCAACAAACCTGTTCATATTTGTTTCCAACACCTTACACTAAAGGCTTATCTTCATACAAAATATACATACCTCGGCAGAAGGAAATTCACATTGCAAAGCTGGCTCTCATCCCTCCCCCCTGCGTCTTCTGCTAGAGATCTATTAGGCTGAGCTTGCCCTGAGCTACCTCAGAGACCTTTGGAGCATCTACAGGTCTCTTTGGTAACCAAGTGCTTAATGACTCCCTTGCTTATTCCTGCTCGAATTCAAACAGAATTTATTCCCCCACCCACCTTCCTACTTTTTAAAACATCAAAGACTGTCTTCTGTCTTTTTAAAGATACAAAATTGACTGCATTGTTGGATGCATCATATTTAACCACTTCAGTCCCAGAAGATTTGGCTGCTCAATGACCAGAGCATTTTTTGTGATACGGCACTGCATCGCTTTAACTGACAATTGTGCAGTTGTGCGACGCTGTACTCAAACAGCATTGACGTCTTTTCTTTCCCACAAATAGAGCTTTCTTTTGGTGGTATTTGATCATCTCTGCGGTTTTTATTTTTTGCGCTATAAACAAAAAGAACGTCAATTTTGAAAAAAGAATACAATATTTTATACTTTTTGCTATAATAAAATATCCACAATTTTTTTTAAAAAAAAAAAAAGCTAAATTTTTTTCTCAGTTTAGGCCGATATGTATTCTTCTACATTTTTTTTTTTTTTATTACCAAAAATGATTGCAATAAGTGCATATTGATTGGTTTGCGCAAAAGTAATAGTGTCTACAAAATAGGGGATAGATTTATGGCATTTTTATTATTATTATTATTTTTTACTAGTAATGGCAGCGAACTGCGATTTTTATCATGACTGCGACATTATGGTGGACACATCGGACACATTTTTGGGAAGATTGACAATTATACAGCGATCAGTGCTATAAAAATGCACTGATTACTGTATAAATGTCACTGGCAGGGAAGAGGTTAACACTAGGGGGGTGATCAAGGGGTTAACTGTGTTCCCTGACTGTGTGTTCTAACTGTAGGGGGGGGGGGGGGGACTGACTAGAGGGGATGACAGATTGTGGTTCCTAGCTATTAGGAACTCATGATCTGTCTCTCCTCAAAGAACAGAACAGGGATTTGTGTGTTTATATACACACACACACACACACACACACACGTCCCTGCGATCGCTCATGGCCAGCGGTCATCGCGACTGGTGGCCACGAGCATCGACACCCCCGCAGTGCAGCGGGCACACCCGCTATCCCGCTTAAAGGAGCCAATGTATAGCTACGATGGCTCGTGGGAACGTGCCGACCTGCCGCAGTAAAATGATGGCGGCTGGTCGGCAAGCGGTTAAAGAAAAAAAAAAGGCATGCTTATAAACAGAAAATCCCATGACTATGATTTTGGCAAATTAACGTGTATCTATACCCACAAAAGAAATAAAATTATGATATATTGAAGATGACCAGACCTTAGATAAGATGCCAGCTTTTTTTCAAGCTTGTATCACTTATTTTCACCTGGTAATCTAGTACATAGTCATCTGCATTCCAAAGTGCAGGGAGGATTTATAGAAAGATAAAATGTTTTGCTTCCAGTTCATCTCACAGGAAGTGACAAGGACACTGCATTTCTGGTAGGATCAATATTTATGTTCTGTAACTGCTGCACATTTTCTTATCCTGATATATGAACACTAATGCAGTCACCACACATCTAAAGACAGTGGCAGTTCTGGGGTTGAAATGCTAAAAAGTACATTTATATAAAAACAAAACCCATCATGTAATTTTTCCATTAATATACTAAACTTTCAACAGGTGTGTGGCCTCGTGCACAGATTTTTTTTTTAGGCATAACAGAGTACTGTGCAAAAGTTTTAGGCAGGTGTGAAAAAAATGCTGCTAATTAAGAATGATTTCAGAAAAATTAAGCGTTAATAGTTTATTTGGATCAATTAACAAAATGGAAAGTAAATAAACAGAAGAGAAATCCAAATCAAATCGATATTTGGTGTGACCGCCCTTTGCCTTCAAAACGGCATCAATTCTTCTAGGTACGCTTGGCCGCTTGCACACAGTTTATGAAGGAACTCGGCAGGTAGGTTGCTCTAAACATCTTGGAGAACTAACCACAGATCTTCTGTGGATGTAGGCTGTTGCAGATTCTTTTGTCTCCATGTAATTTCAGACAGACTCCTTGATGCTGAGATCAGAGCTCTGTGAGGGCCAAACCATCACTTCCAGGACTCCTTGTTCTTCTTTAGGCTCCATGCACACAGGGCTTTAAAAAATGCCAGTTCCTTTGGAAGAAAAAAAAATGCTCATATACAGCATTTTTTGTAGTTTAGATGAGTTTTGCATTTTTTCTCCCAGAAAGCTTCAAACAGAAAATGCAAACCAGAAGGGATTTTTTCCTGCCTCTTAACCAGTGGCGGCTGGTGAAGTTTTGTTATGGGGGGGGACGCTAGACCCCCACCCTTCTTTGGACCCCTCCCACTTCTCACAAGTCCCAATCTTTATAGAATCCACCCACTCCGCCCCCTGTATTCCACCCATAGTGTCAGGAGTATACAGCTCAGCATCACAGGACAGAGTATATAGCTCAGCATCACAGATCAGGGTATATACAACTCAGCCTCACAGATCAGAGTATATACACTATAGCATTATAGATCAGGGTGTATAAAGCTCACCCTCACAGATCCGGGTATATAGCATCACAGATCAGGGTATATAAAGCTCAGCCTCACAGATCCGGGTATATAAAGCTCAACCTCGTAGATCAGGGTATATAGCATTACAGATCAGAGAATATAGCATCACAGATCAAGGTATATAAAGCTCAGCCTCACAGATCCGGGTATATAGCATCACAGATCAGGGAATACAGCTCAGCCACACAGATCAGGTTGTATAGCATCACAGATCAGGGTATATACTGCACAGCCTCACAGATCCGGGTATATAGCATCACAGATAAGCGAATACAGCATCACAGATCAGGGAATACAGCTCAGCTTCACAGACCGGCACTGCCAGAAACCCCCCCCCCCCGTGCGGTCCTCGCGCCACTGACAGCACCCCGCAACCCCTGGCACTTACTGATGGGCTGTGGTGTCCTCTTCGAGTGCTCCTGTATCTTCCAGAGCAGCAGCAGCGGCAGAGGTGCGCTGCCTAGAATCCAGTGCATGTCTCCTCTTCCTAAGCGCCAGGCATCCAATAGGATCGCCTGGCTCTTTGGTCAATTAGGGAACAGGTCTGACAACCTACCTCCTGATTGGTGGGGAGGAACTGTAGTGCAAAAATAGCGAAAATTAATTTGCCATCGTCACAAAATTGGTTGGGATCGGGCCGCACTCTCAATGCCCCGAGCCCACCCTATTTTGTAGCCTTTCAGAGTCTCTGGCTCCAATTAGGTACTAAAAAAAAACAAAAACAAAAAAAACCATCCCTGTTTACATGAGTACATGTGTCTGGCGTCCTGAAAGGGTCCAGGCGCATGTATTAGGGGTGGCGGCAGGAATAGGGGGGGCAGCACCCGTGCGCCCACAATGCACGGGCCGCTACTGCTCTTAACATCGAGCTTAAAATATGCCCCCAATCGTCCTAATGTGCATGGACACATAAACAAGAACACTGAGCTGCTTCTACAGGCAAAACACAACTCCTGTAGTAGCAGCGATTATTAAAGTTTTAGTAAAGTCAGATTTTTTTTCTTTTTTTTTTTAGGGAGACTGAAAAGGTTTTTTCCTTAATGCAAACAGTGCATTAAGGTAAAAAACATTTTTAGGTTTAGTAACAATTTAAGTCAGTGTGCATGGAGCCTTACACTGAAGATAGTCCTTAATGACATTGGCTGTATGTTTGGGGTTATTGTCCTGCTGCAGATTACAATTGGATCCAATCACACACAGATAAGTATCTGCATGTATTTCTCAGCACTGAGGACACCATTGATCCCAACTAAATCTCCAACTCCATTTGCAGAAATGCAGCCCCAAACATATGAGATCATCTCTCATTGCCGGCTCTCCCTCCTCACACAGAGACCACGTGAGAGGAGGGAGATCTTCTGTGCTTCAGACTGAGTGAAAAACACAAAACACATAAAATACTGTGCCCACGGTACCCATCAGTGCCATTTGTCAGTGCCATCTGTCATCAGTGCCACCTATCTGTGTCATGGTCACGTGTCAGGGCCACATCAGTGTCACGTGTCATCAATGTCATCAGTCATCAGTGCCACATATCAGTGCCACGTATCAGGGCCATCTGTCATCAGTGCCACATCAGTGTCATGTGTCATCAGTGCCACCTGTAATCAGTGCCATCTGTCATCAGTGCCACATCAGTGTCACCAGTGCCATATATCAGTGCCACCTGTCATCAGTGCCACATCAGTGTCACCAGTGCCACATATCAGTGCCACCTGTCATCAGTGCCACGTATCAGGGCCATCTGTCATCAGTGCCACATCAGTGTCACGTATCATCAGTGCCACCTGTAATCAGTGCTATATGTCATCAGTGTCACAAAAAATGACAACATCAAAAACCTCACCATGCATCTTACTAAGTACCTTGGAATGTCTACTTTAAAAAAAAGGGGTCATTTGGGGGGTATTTGTACTTTCCTGGCTTGTTAGGGTCTCAAGAAATATACATCAGGTGTGATCAATTTTTTATGATTTGCACCACAGCTTGTAGACTCTCTAACTTTCACAAAGACCAAACAATATCCACTGATTTTGGTTATTTTTACCAAAGATATGTAGCAGTATAAATTGTGGTCAAAATTTATGAAGAAAAAATTAATCATTTTGCAAAATTTTATTACGGAAACTAAAAAAAAAAAAAAATGCGTTTCTTTTCAACATTTTCGGTCTTTTTTTCATTTATAGCGCAAAAAATAAAAAACCCAGAGGTGGTCAAATACCACCAAGAGAAAGCTCTATTTGTATGAAAAAAAAGAACAAAAAATGCATTTGGGTACAGTATTACATGACTGAGTAATTGTCATTCAAAGTGTGAGAGCACTGAAAGCTGAGAATTGGTCTGGGCAGGAGGGGGGTTTAAGTGCCCAGTAGACAAGTGGTTAATGAAACCCGCAGATTCAAAAATATTGAATTACACTAAGGCCCCTTAGACACTGGGGCGGTAGGGGGCGTTGGTGGGAAAACAGCGCTATTTTTAGCGCTGTTTTACCGCGGTATTCGGCCGCTAGCGGTGCGGTTTTAACCCCCCGCTGGTGGCCGAAAAAGGGTTAAAACCCCTCGTATAGCGCGGCTATAGCCACGGTATTACCGCAGTATAGCCGCGCTGTCCCATTGATTTCAATGGGTAGGAGCGGTTTAGGAGCGGTGAATACACCGCTCCTTCACCGCGCCAAAGATGCGGCTGACAGGAGATTTTTTCTTCTCCTGCCAGCGCACTGCTTCAGTGTGAAAGCCCTCGGGCTTTCACACTGAACAAACAGCGGAGGCTGTTTAGGGGCGGTTTGCAGGCGCTATTTTTAGCGCAATAACGCCTGCAAACCGCCCCAGTGTGAAAGGGGCCTAACATGTTAAAGCTGATAAAAAAGGTTACGGATTGAATTTACATATTCTTAAAACCTTACGTGCACGTAAACACCATAAGAAAAAAAAAAAAAAAAGATCACCCACCAAAATATCCAGAGGAGTCATGGCTGCCCGGAGAGGACAAGATTATTTTTGTTTATCGTGGTAAAATGATGATGACCAACAACACCCACCCCCCATGAGTATGGCACTGTGGTACCATCCAAAAAAAATCTACTACATTAATAGAGCATACCACCGATCAAGATTTCACCTTAAATTCTGAAGATCTTGTATTTGGGGGCGCCTATACTAATTATAGTTATAACCTTAATAGTTATACCATTTTGTTTCTGCCGAATGAGAACAGCCAAGAGCCAGGAAAGGTGCCAAAAGTTTAGCTCAGAAGTGGCAGTAGACATGGAAGTTCTAAAATGTCGTATGAACTATGATGAGACACTAAAGTTCAGTAGACCAGCAGCTTGTCATAATGGTAAACGATCAGACCCAAACTTGGGAGATGACAATGGAGGAGGAGACCAACCAGGGCCTTCAAGAATCCCAATAAATAAAATGCTTTAAAAAAAAAAAAATAAATAAAAAAAATAAAACTTACACACCATATACACTCACTGGCCACTTTGTTAGGTAGACCTTGCTAGTACCTGGGTTGACCCCCTTCAGAACTGCCTTAATTTTTCATGGCATAGATTCAACAAGGTGTTGGAAACATTCCTCAGAGATTTTGATCCATAGTGACATGATAACATCACACAGTTGCTGCAGATTTGTCGGCTGCACATCCATGATGCAGATCTCCCATCCCACCACATCCCAAAGGTGCTCTATTGGATTGAGATCTGGTGACTGTGGAGGCCATTGGAGTACAGGGACCTCATTGTCATGTTCAAGAAACCAGTGGTGAGATGATTTGAGCTTTGTGACATGGTGCATTATCCTGCTGGAAGGAGCCATCAGAAGATGGGTACACTGTAGTCATAAAGGGATGGACATGGTCAGTGACAAAACTCAGGTAGGCCGTGGTGTTTCAACAATGCTCAATTGGTACTAAGGGGCCCAAAGTGTGCCAGGAAAATGTCCCCCCACACCAGTGTTGCCAACCTACCAGATTGAAATTTACTGACACAACACCCAAAATTTACTGGCACAGCCACGTTTTTACTGGCATTTCCAAAATTACAGTTTTAAGTGCAAATTTCTGTATTTAGGCTACAAACAAGTACAATACGAAATTAGCAATGTGATTTAAAGGGGTTGTAAAGGTTCAGTTTAAAAAAAAAACAAACATGTCATACTTACCTCTGCTGTGCAGTTGGTTATGCACAGAGTGGCCCCGATCCTCCTCTTCTGGGGTCCCTCCATGATGCTCCTGGCTCCTCCTCTTCTCGAGTGTCCCGTCAGAGAAGCGCTCTCCTACGGGACACCCGTGCGGGTGTGCTCCCGTGTCCTGTTGCTGCGTCTGTTGACACAGACAGCAGGACTCGGCCCCGCCCCCGGCGCCCACGATATTGGATTTGATTGACAGCAGCGGGAGTCAATGGCTGCACTGCTATCAATCTATCCAATCAGAACACGAGACACAGGCCAGAGCTGGTGTGCTCGTTCCCGTCGTGGGAATTATGGGGCTCAGGTAAGCATAAGGGGGGCTCGGGGGAGCTGCTGCAGTAAAGAAGGTTTTTCACCTTAATGCAAAGAATGCATTACAGTGAAAAACGTTCACGGTTTACAACCCCTTTAAGATAGAAATTACGGCAAAAAACATATTTCTTATAGTAAGTCACAACCATATTTTTTACTGGCAACCTTTTGCTGTCACTGGCATTTACTGGCAGGAGAAAAGTGCCCATTTTTTACTGGCTGCCAGTAAAAATACTGGCGGTTGGCAACACTGCCCCACACCATTACACCACCACCAGCCTGAACCATTGATACAAGGCAGGATGGATCCATGCTTTCATGTTGTTTATGCCAAATTCTGACCCTACTAACTGAATGACGCAGCTGAAATCGAGACTCAAACAAGGCAACGTTTGTCCAATCTTCTATTGTCCAGTTTTGGTGAGCCTGTGTGAATTGTAACCTCAGATTCCTGTTCTTCGTTAACAGGAATACCACCCAGTGTAGTCTTCTGCTGCTGTAAGCCATCTGCTTCAAGTTTTGATGTGTTGTGCATTCAGTATTCTGCATACCTTGGTTGTAATGAGTGGTTATTTGAGTTACTGTTGCCTTTCTATCATCTCAAACCAGTCTGCCCATTCTCCTCTGACCTCAACAAGGCGTTTTCATCCACACAACTGCTGATATTTTCTCTTTTTCGGACCATTCTCTGTAAACCCTAGAGATGGTTGTGCGTGAAAATCCCAGTAGATCAGCAGTTTCTTAAATACACAGACCAGCCCGTCTGGCACCCACAACCATGCCACATTCAAAGTCACTTAAATCCCCTTTCTTCCCTATTCTGATGCTCGGTTTGAACTTCAGCAAGTCGTCTTCACCATGTCTAGATGCCTAAATCCATTGAGTTGCTGCCATGCGATTGGCTGATTGCCAATTTGTGTAACCAAGCAATTGAACAGGTGTACCTAATAAAGTGGCCAGTGTGTGTATCGGTTAGCTTAAACATTCCACAATTGAAAAAACATACATTTTCTATGTAAACATTAAAAGGCTACATTACTCTTTTATCACAAACTTGTGTAAACAGAGAGATTGCATACGCATAACTATACTCCGGAGTAACAAGTTCTAACCTCCACCCGGCCGGTATCCCAAACACTTCACTGCATGCATTAATTGTGTACTAAAAGAAAAAAAAAAGCTGTGACATGAATCAGATTACGGATCACATAATTCTGTTGCAGAAAGCCAGTTCTAAGTGTAAATCCACACCTAATTTTGGGGGATTTACCCAATAACAGGCAATGGAAGAACCTCCCTACTTCAATGAATAGGGAATGTATACACTCTTAATATTTTTAAAAACAAAAATGTATGTATTACATGTACTGTATGGTCCACATGTGTGAAAGGGGCCTTATTTTTATCAAGTTGATGTATATGTCAACATGTTTTTAGAACAGATAAAAGCCCTTTGGTCCCTTCCACATGGGGTGGGCTTCATTGGAGTCTGGGAATCTGTCTGCTGATCCCCGCTGAGCAGGCGGATGGCTGGTCCGTGTCTGCTCCACTTATGCAGAGAGGACACAGCCAGCTCTCCTCGGATGGGATTTCGGCAGGTGTAAAACGGATCATAGAGGAGACTGAAAGGTCCAATCAAGTCCGCCTGTCAGTTTTGGACCCGATCGGACCCTTGTGTGCAAGGGGCAGTGGCATATCATCCATGTGTGCAGGGTGTTCACTGTACACAGGCCCCCAAGGGGGGGGGGGCCCACTGTGACCCACCCTGCACACATGGATGGTCCCCTGGTTTACAGCCAGGGATGATCGGTGCAGCGGGAGAGACAGCTGTAAGCACCAATCTCCCTGCATGGCTTGACACTTCTCTACCCAGTGCTGCGGCTATCAGTGCCTACAGCTGTCCCTCCCGCTGCACCGATCATCCCCGGCTGTTTTCTGTGTTCTCCACCTCTGACCCCCGTCCCCCTTCTCCTCTGGCCCACTGTGTACTCCTTCTCTGCCTGCCTTATCCCTCCGCAGCCGGTTTCCCTCCTCTCCCGCCAGCTGCGGGGGATGTGTCAGGCTGGAGAGTGGAGGAAGGAACCGGTAAATATGTAATTTACCAGCTCCTTCCTTTTCTGAATTAGACATAGAGAGCGTTCACTACCAATCGCTCCTGTGTCCTGTAATAACTGAGCAGAGTAAACTGCTTCAGTTTATGAATGAACAGGAGCCTCCATCTCTTCTCCATTCATCTTCAATGCTGAGAAAGGGACTGGGGAGTCTGTGTCCTCAGTTCCTTTCTCTGTCTCAAAGGGAAGATGTCAGAGGTCTGTTTAGACCCCTGATATCTCACCAAAGCCCACCAACAGGGCTGATAATAATAAATAAAAAAATATTGCAAAAAGTATTAAAAAATAACATTGTCAAAAAATTATAGCCTCGTGTGCGGGTCTGTGGGACAGGAGCAAGGCAAGTCAGGGGCAGAACTTCTCAATGCTGTGTGGAGTGGAGGGACCACCTGGTGTGGAAAGAGACTGTCACTATAACTCAGGAAGGGATGTGTCGTGTCAATGATCTGTGCGACTGCACACCGCTGTCAGTGTCACCGAGAGTCAATGTCATGTTTGTGTGCCGCTCATTCCATTCTTGCCCTCCTGAGTCCTGTCCCTGAGCTACTTGCTTACTATATCGAAAATAAAATAAGAAATGTGTTTTTTGCCTTAAATCACATTTCTAATTGCATATTGTACTTATTTGTAGCCTAAATACTGAAATTTTGTACATAAAACTGTAATTTTGTGAGTTTTTTGAAAGGTCAGTAAAAACTTAGCTGTGCCAGTAAATTTCAATCTGGTAGGTTGGCAACACTCACCCCTGTGCCTATACCCTCATCGCTGTATATCTGCAGTGTGAGATCTAAGGGAATGCTGCTATGACTGCTAATCTTAGGAGATTTAGAATCAGATTTGGTTATTTCTGCATTGTTCTGCCCACTGTTCTCCTTTCTAAAGGGTATGACACGAGGAAGCAAAACCGTGCCTCTACCAAGATGTCCGCCACCACACAGAGAGAAGAACAAGGCACATGGTAAGTCAATATTGGAGAAGGATCAGCTGCAAAGAGACCACATGCAATAATGTTGGCCTAGTCCTTTGCCTGCCTTTTTTCTTTGCTTCCAGTTAAGTTACTCTTTAACCCTTCCCGCCTGACCTATAGTCAAATGACGGCTGGACGGGAGCTCTCTAGTTCTGGGTGGACATCATATTGTCTTCCCCAGAACACGCCATGGGCTGCGCTGCGATCTGCCACCCGCTGTGTCCACAGATTAGTGTACTGGCCCGCTGCCGGTACCATGTGATTTCTGTGACCAATCACAGCAGATCACATGACAATTGAACACAACAGGTGGCTTCTATTCATGCCAATCATTGTGTACTATTGTGTTGATCTCTGCGATTGGTTACATGGTATAGACAGGGCCAATCACAGACCATCTGTATCATGTGATTAGCTGTGGCCAATTACATTAGTAAACACTGAAAATCGATTTAATACAGTAAAAAAGTGGTTGTTTATAACCGTGATAGTTACTGTTACATAGTGTGCTAAACAAAAACCCTGATCACCTCCCCAGAGTAGTACTATTGTAAAACTATTACTCTGGTTACAGTATAAAAACAAAAAAAAAGGAAAAAGAAAGCAAAATGTTTTTATTTTTTACATATTGTCACCAGTCAGTGTCCCTGATCACTGTCACACCAGTTATACGATGATGCTGTTCTACACTGGTGACAGTATGTATAGTCCCATGAGACATTGCAAGACCCCTGACAATCCCTTCATGACTCCTATGCCGCGTACACACGGTCGGACTTTCTAGAAAGCTAGGTCCGACGTACTTGCCGCCAGACTTCCGGCGGACTACCGCCGGACTTTCTGAACGGCCGGACTTGCCTACACACGGCCGGACTTTCCGGAATCCGGTCTTCCCGACGGACTTCCGCCGGACTTTCAGAACGAACGGACTTTCCCACACACGGACAAGTCCGTTCATTTTGAACGTGACTTTGGTACGACGGGACTAGAAAAGGAATTCAATCTCGCCGCTTTTTTTGGCGAGATTGAAACCTTGCGAGCCCCGTCGCAGGCCCTTAGGTCTGGTATGGATTATAAAGGGGAACCCCTACGCCGAAAAAACGGCGTGGGGTCCCCCTAAAATCCATACCAGACCCCGATCCGAGCACGCAGCCTGGCCGGTCAGGAAAGGGGGGTCTTCTTCCGTCTTCGGGGGTCCCTCCGGTTCATCTTCTCCCGGCGTCCGGTTGGTTCTTCTCCGCTCTCCGGCCTCTTCTCCCGGTGTCGCAGGTCTTCGGCCGGCCCCTCCGCTCTCTTCATGTAGCTCTATTGCGAGCGGAGGTCCGGACTTCTGGGCTTCTTGGCTTCTGGGCTTCTGGGCTTCTTGGCTTCTCTTCTCTTCTCCCAGATGTTGACACGACGCTCTCTCCGGCTGGACTGGTCTCTGAGGGCTGCGTTGTGACTTATATAGGCGGAGACCCCGCCCCCATATGATGTCACAGTCCCTGGGCATGCTGGGACTGTGACGTTTTAGGGGGCGTGGTCGACCACGCCCCCTAAAACGTCACAGTCCCAGCATGCCCAGGGACTGTGACATCATATGGGGGCGGGGTCTCCGCCTATATAAGTCACAACGCAGCCCTCAGAGACCAGTCCAGCCGGAGAGAGCGTCGTGTCAACATCTGGGAGAAGAGAAGAGAAGAGAAGAGAAGCCAAGAAGCCCAGAAGCCCAGAAGTCCGGACCTCCGCTCGCAATAGAGCTACATGAAGAGAGCGGAGGGGCCGGCCGAAGACCTGCGACACCGGGAGAAGAGGCCGGAGAGCGGAGAAGAACCAACCGGACGCCGGGAGAAGATGAACCGGAGGGACCCCCGAAGACGGAAGAAGACCCCCCCGGAGCTGTTTAATAAATTATTTTAAAAACCTGTGTTGTGTTTTATTACTGACACTTTTTACCTAGGTAAATGGGTAGGGGTACCATGTACCCCATACTCATTTACATAGGGTGGGGGGCCGGGATCTGGGGGCCCCCTTATTAAAGGGGGCTCCCAGATTCCGATAAGCCCCCGCCCGCAGACCCCGACAACCAACGGCCAGGGTTGTCGGGAAGAGGCCCTTGTCCTCATCAACATGGGGACAAGGTGCTTTGGGGGGGGGGCGCAGGGCGCCCCCCTCCCCCAAAGCACCCACCCCCCATGTTGAGGGCATGCGGCCTGGTACGGTTCAGGAGGGGGGGGGCGCTCGCTCGTCCCCACCCCCTTTCCTGACCGGCCAGGCTGCGTGCTCGGATCGGGGTCTGGTATGGATTTTAGGGGGACCCCACGCCGTTTTTTCGGCGTAGGGGTTCCCCTTTATAATCCATACCAGACCTAAGGGCCTGGTATGCCCCGCGCTCGCCGCAATAGGAAGATTTGTTTTTCCTATTGCAGCGAGCGCGAGATGCAGCAACCTGCTCCTCCGTCGTATCTGGTCCTTCGGACTAGCATACAGACGAACGGGCTTTCCGTCAGGAACTGAGTCCGGCGGAGGTACGACGTAAAGATTTGAAGCAGGCTTCAAATCTAAAGTACGTCGGATTTCCGCAAAAATCCGACCGAAACGGTCCGTCGGAAGTCCGATGGAGACCACACACGGTCGGACTTTCCGCCGGACTTTGTCCGGCGACGTCCGTCGGACTTTTGCAGGTGAAAAGTCCGACCGTGTGTACGCGGCACTAGAGGCAGAGACATGATGGGATTTGTAGTTTCACCACAGCTGGAGTGCCAAAATTGCCTACCCCTGATCGAAACCATTCCATTGTCGCTCTGGCTGTATGTTTAGGGTCGCTGTCCTGCTGGAAGTCTTTTGCAGACTAACAAGTTTTCTTCTAAGATTTCCCTGTATTTGGCTCCATCCATCTTCCCATCAACTCTGATCAAAGCATCCCCACAATATGATACTGCCACCACCATGTTTAACGGTGGGGAGGGTGTGTTGAGGGTGATGTGCAGTGTTAGTTTTCCGCCACGCATACCATTTTGATTTTAGGTCAAAAAAGTTAAATTTTCGTCTGATCTGATCAGAGCACCTTCTTCCACATGTTTGCGGTGTCCCCCACATGGCTTCTTGCAAACGGGTTTACTTATGGCTTTCTTTCAACAATGTCTTTCTTCTTGTCACTCTTCCATAAAGGTCAGATTTGTGGAGTGCAGGACTAATAGTTGTCCTGTGGACAGATTCTCCCACCTGAGCTGTGGATCTCTGCAGCTCCTCCAGCGTTACCATGGGCCTCTTAGCGGATTCTCTGAATAATGCGCTCCTTGCCCGGCCTGTCAGTTTAGGCGGACGGCCATGTCTTGGTAGGTTTGCAGTTGTGCCATACTCTTTCCATTCTCGGATGATGGATTGAACATTGCTCCATGAGATGTTCAAAGCTTGGGATTTTTTTTTATAACCCAACCCTGCTTTAAACTTCTCCACAACTTTATCCCTGACCAGTCTGGTGTGTTCCTTGGCCTTCATGATGTGGTTTGTTTACTAAGATTCTCTATCAAACCTCTGAGGGCTTCACAGAACAGCTGTATTTATACTGAGATTAAAAATTACACACAGGTGGAATCTATTTACTAATTAGGTGACTTCTGAAGGCAATTGGTTCCACTACATTTTAGTTAGGGGTATCAGAGTAAAGGGGCTTGAATACAAATACACGCCACACTTTCCAGATATTTGTAAAAAAAAAAATTTGAAAACCATTTATCATTATCCTTCCACTTCACATTTATGTGTCACTTTGTGTTGGTCTATCACATAAAATCCCAATAAAATGCGGTTTGATTTTAGCTTTTAGTTTTTTCGTTTGATGTAAGCTTGAGCTTAATAAAGTCTTATGTGGAATTACACTATGAGGCTCTTCTCTTCTCCCTGCACATGGTATTTAGTCCGGGTGGATGCCTTTTGAGAGCGTTCTGGTGACACAAGTGGAGAGCAGGTGGTAAAGGGGACACCGACCGCTTGGATCATCGGATTTACATCTACATGCCCATTACCCCTGCAGGGGTTGGACGCTCCGGTGAGTGGGGGCACTAGAGGGGGCTCCACACAGGACAGTGTATACGTATTGGGACGGACTCACCTGGAAACATTTGAAGATGCACTAGCTTGCTGCACAAGAACTTTTTTTTTTTTTTTTTTTTGTACACTGGACAATATATATAGCAATTTAATATACACGGCATTTTTTAGCATTTTTTGGAATTTTTTTGATGCATAGATTTTTCATTATTTAATTTTTCCTTATTTATTCTGAACACATGCACACCATATGTTAATTGTTTTTTTGGTTTTGTATTTTTCATTTGCACACCATTCAGCCTCACTTTACTAGTACTACACCACTTTGTAGTGGGCAACACTGTGTTTGTTCTCTCTTCAGGGTATAATTCATTTATACACTTCATTGAGTATTTTCTTTGGATTTTTTACACACCTGACTGATCTTTCACTTATAATATTGTTTGGAGTTTCTTTTTATTTAGCATTTTATATAATATTCCACCTTGGGCAGATTGCACATTCTATGATAATTTTTAGCAAGTATATTTATTTACAAATACTATATTATACTGGGTTGCACTTTTCACTCACCCAGAATTGTGGTGTAATGTTTCCCTTGTGTTAGGAGTTTGTTTATAGTTTATTTATTTTTTACCAGTGAACAGCGCCAATCCCCTATTTTATCAGATTTTATAGCAATTGGATCGCACCTAGGTGCTTTCTTTATCTGGGGGGCTGCAGTTCTGTTACAAGCCCGTCCTGAGCGCGGAATACTACTACATACGTGTTTGTACTTTGGACTAAAGTCCGATGGTTTTGTGTACACACGATCGGACTAGCCGACGTAGGACTTTTGTTGCTGCCAAGTTTGTCTGTTCGCACAGCCAACATTTGTCCGATGAAAACCGAAAAAGTTTGTCCGATGGAGCGTACACGCGGTCGGTTGTTGCCTTAAAACAGCTAATTTGCATGTTTGTCGTCAAAAAGTCAGATCGTGTGTATGAGCCAAGTTTTGATTAAGAACTTTCATTGTATGACTCATTGTTTTTAGGCCGACTCTAGGTAGTTAGTCTATGCAGATAAGCCATCTTTGTAAATTCCTCTCAGCTGCTTAAAATTAATGATGAAAAAAATCTCTCTGTAGAAGCCTGGGTAACCCTTATGCCGCGTACACACGGTCGGACTTTTCAGCTACAAAAGTCCGACAGCCTGTCCGACATACTTCCGGCGTACCTTCGGCGGACTTGCGGCAGACTTTCTAACGAACGGACTTGCCTACACACGACCACACAAAAGTACGACAGCCTAGTACGCGGTGACGTACACCAAGTCCGACGAGACTATAAAACGGAAGTTCAATAGCCCGTACGACACCCTTTGGGCTCCTTCTGCTAATCTCGTGTTTATCTCGTGTTAGTAGAAGTTTGGTGAGAGACGATTCGCGCTTGTGAGACTCATATTTTTCAGTTCGTTTTAACTGTTGTTCAGTCTGTGCTTGTGAGGTTTGTATCTGCTTTTCAGTGCGTTTGGTCAGTTGGCATTGAGAAATCTTTGTTTTATTGTCCGCTCGTTCCTGATTTTCAGGTCGCTCTTCACAGGCCTTGCTGTTCTTCAGTGCGTTCTGTTTAGTGCGTTCTGACCAGCCGACCGTTTTGAAACCATGTTACCTGTACGTACTCGTCGTCGAGCTCGTGCATTGTATGTGTTTGGTGCTGTAGTTTATTCTTCAGACCAAGACCAGTCCATGAACAGGGCGAGGAGGAGTTCATGGACCAAGAATTGGTTGCTTCAGCGTGACCAGTTCTGTCACATGCCATTGCTCCGTGAGATCCGTGAGAATAATCCTGAGGATTTCAGGAACTTTCTCCGGATGACGGACCCCGTTTTTGACCGTTTGTTGGCTTTGCTGACCCCCTATATCAGCAGGCAGGATACCTGCATGAGGCAAGCCATCACTCCGGAGCAGAGGCTAGTTGCCACGTTGCGGTACTTGGCGACAGGGAGAAGCCTGCAGGACCTCAAGTTCTCGACAGGCATCTCCCCCCAGGCTCTGGGGATCATTATCCCAGAGACCTGTTCTGCCATCATCCAGGTCCTGCAGAAGGACTATATTAAGGTAAGATATTTTTCTTTTATTAGCATCACATGTTCTTTTATGTAATCTTTGATAATGTAATGTATTTCTTGCTTCAAACACTACTTACCATCATTGCAATATAGTGTGAATGTCCCCTTTTTATCCTCACACATGCTGGATTTTTTTCCTGTTATTTTTTGTCATGCATGTATATTTTCCTTCAATAACCTCCCCAGCATGCAATGATGGGAACATATCCACCTAGTCTACTCATTTTGAATGTATTTTGTTTGAGTGTATTTAGTGTGCTTAGAATTAGCAATTAGCTAGATTTACCAACCCCCCCCCCTCGTAAAAATTTGCTTGAATGTTCTGTGGTGTTGATTTGTATAAAGCAAATATATGTTGCACTTTGCAAAATGCATGTGCACTCTACAAGTGCATTTGTTCCAGTGCTTTAGTAAATGAGCAGAAGCTCTGCTGATTTCCATCATCAAATCATATGCAAGCCACAAAGTGTTTTCATTAATTGCCCTTGCATGTGATTGTGTACTCCTTGCAACATGACTGCCTTTTTACCTTACCTCTTTTACTGTAAGCTGGTTAGCAACTGCACCTGCAGAGTGCGACAACTGCAGTCTTGTAGCCTTTTTAGTCCCTAAATTCCTGCGTGTCCTAAAAGTAATCTTTTTTAGGGATTTCACAACCCCCTAAAATGTAATCAATGTTCCATCAGAGGGGGTGAGCAATCTGATAAGTGTGCCTTTCCATATTAGTTATTCCAGAAGAATTAAATTATTGAATGTTATACTGATGCTGGGGAATAATGTTTTTAATTGTCTAATTTTCTTGCAATGTTAGCTTCCAAATTAATGATTTTGTTTTTCTTGTTTGATTCCCCAGTTTCCTTCAACGCCACAGGAATGGCAGACTGTGGCATCCCATTTTGCCAGCCGTTGGGACTTTCCCAATTGTGGAGGGGCTATAGATGGGAAACATGTCCACATCGTGCCACCACCCCATTCGGGGTCATACTATTTTAATTATAAGGGGTTCCACAGTATTGTTTTAATGGCGGTGGTGTCGGCACACTATGAATTTTTATATGTGGACGTGGGGAAGAATGGCCGGATGTCGGATGGAGGAGTATTTGCCCAGACGGAGTTCTGCCAGCGTCTCCAGAGTGGTGGCCTGGGATTGCCACCTGATGCGGATAACGTGGAAGGACTCCCCTTTGTCTTCATTGCCGATGAAGCCTTCGCTCTGAGCAAGCACCTCATGAGGCCATTCCCCCAAAGAACCCTCACCCCGGAGAGGAGGGTTTTTAATTTCCGGCTGGCCAGAGCGAGAAGAGTGGTTGAGAATGCGTTTGGGATTCTGGCCAGCCGGTTCCGCCTGTTTCAAACATCCATTAATTTGGCGGAATACAAACTTAATTTTATCATTTTATCGTGCTGCATTCTGCACAACTTTTTACACAAACATTCTCAAAATTATATAGGAACAGTTGGGCCTGAGGCCGTACTTATAGATGACAACCTTACGGGCCTGGATACTGTCCGTACTGGCTTGGCCCCCCAAAGTGCCCGTCAAGTTAGACAGCAATATGTTAATTATTTTATGGGTAGGGGGGCCATTGCAATGGGCCAGGATATTTAATTATTTTAAATAAAAAAAATATTGATGAAATCTGGAATTATATTTATTGCTTGCCTTTCTTTTGGGCTTTCTCCTAGGTTATGGTCGAGCAGTTGTAGTGCCAACTGTATTTTCCTTTTAAATGTCTAAATAAGCTCCATTGCCACTGTAACTTTTTGACAATTATAACCAAACTGATACTGAGCATTGAAATAACAAACCACACATTTATTTAATTCCTATAAGGAGATGTTTTTATTAATCGTTGTTATGCATTCAGTTATGCATTTAGTATCAAATGTTCATAGCCAAAAATAGAATGATATCTTAATAATTTTGAAAAATATAATTATATTTAAATATTTGTACATAATCCACAAAAAAAATTTTTGGGCTTTTTGATTTTCGCAAACAGGCTTTTTTTTTTTTGTTTTTTTTTTTTTTTTTAAATCCTTTTTTTAAATTTTTTTGGTTTTTTAAAATCCTTTTTTTTTTTTTATTTATTTTTTTGTTTTTTTTTTAAATCATTTTTTTTTTGGTTTGTTTTTTTGGAAAATCAAGTTTTTTTTTTTTTTTGGTTTTTTGGAAAATCAATTTTTTTTTTTTTTGTTTTTTTTTAAAAATCAAGTTTTATTTTTTTTTTGTTTTTTTTAAAATCAAGTATTTATTTTTTTTTTGTTTTTTGGAAAATCAAGTTTTATTTTTTTTTTTGTTTTTTTTAAATCAAGTTTTATTTTTTTTTGTTTTTTTTAAAATCAAGTTTTATTTTTTTTTTGGTTTTTTTAAAATCAAGTTTTATTTTTTTTTTTGGTTTTTTTAAAATCAAGTTTTATTTTTTTTTTTGTTTTTTTTAAAATCAAGTTTTATTTTTTTTTTGTTTTTTTTTTTAAAATCAAGTTTTATTTTTTTTTTGTTTTTTTTAAAATCAAGTTTTATTTTTTTTTTGGTTTTTTTAAAATCAAGTTTTATTTTTTTTTTTGGTTTTTTTAAAATCAAGTTTTATTTTTTTTTTTTTGTTTTTTTTAAAATCAAGTATTTATTTTTTTTTTGGTTTTTTGGAAAATCAAGTTTTTTTTTTGTGGATTTTTAAGGTATTTTCTATAAACAGCCCTCCTTTTTTAAATTATGTTAAACAGCCATATAAGTTCAGCAAAAATAATAAAGAGAAGGCCCAGAATGGGGTCAGCAAAACAGGAAATGAAGGACATGATCGATGTTTTGGGGTTTCAAAAAGGGCATTTAGATTCGACCCAAAATATCAATCATGTCCTTAATTTCCTGCTGCATACGATCCAGCCGATTACGCATTTCATCGATCTCCCCATTCCAGGCCATTATTTGACCAATTAGCCGTTGGGCACTGTCTGTGGTGAAATATTCAGTTCTTGTACCTAAAGTGGAATGAAAACAAAAAATGTGTTTAGAAATATGCACACATACATAGTTTACCTTACCATAATAAAGCTGTTGTCTCAGACACTGACCTGGTGGGGTGCCCATGTAGCATAATTCCTCCACATCCTCGGGGGTGGCGCTGTTGCTTGAATCAAGCACAACCAGATCCCCTAAAATAGAGTAGAAAAATTACATAAAAGAAAAGGCAGCCATGCATAGATTACCGTAAGCTGGTGTGTCTGGTGTGTATATATATATATATATATATATATATATATATATATATATATATCTCTATATATATATAGAGATATATATATATATATATCTCTATATATATATAGAGATATATATATATATCTCTATATATATATATATATATATATATCTCTATATATATATATATAGATATATATCTATATCTATAGATATATATCTATATATATATATCTCTATATATATATAGATATATATATATCTATATATATATATATATAGATATATATCTCTATATATCTATATCTATATCTACATACATACATACACATATATACATACACACATATATATATATATAGATAGATATATCTATAGATATGTAACGAGGTTTATTAAAAGATCGTTTGAAACGATGAGCAAAAAAATCGTATACGAAGGAAAAGCACATGGAGCAGTATACAAGGTAATAAACACAAGAGAAAAACACGACAAGTACTTACTTTTTTTCAGCACTTTAAGGATCCGTCTGTATTGATCCGGCTCCCTGAGCTTGAGGTCAGACCATCTTTTGCGAATTTGATCCTTGGAGCGCTGGACCCCAAAAGAAGCCTGTAAAGTGTCCACCACCTTCGCCATTATTTTGGCCTTGCGCAAATTTGGCCGTGCGTACGGCCCATACTTCCCATCATAGTCCTTTTTTTGAAGAATGGCCACCATCTCCACCATCTCTTCAAAACTCATATTGGAGGCCTTAAATCTAGGCCTCACAGATCTGGTTGACGTTCCAGCCTCCGGGCTTTTTTCGCTACCTGAGGTAGTTAACATGTCATGTGTCTCCGCCATTATTCACCCCACTACGCGCCGTAAATAAAAATGGGCGGAGAACATAAGTTAAAATCGAACGTCAGGGGCGGGCGACGCAGGCGGAGTTTCACACACGCGTAGTGTATAAAGAGGGGCCTTGCGCACGTGTCGTACGTACGTTCTGTGCGTCGAATTAGGGGGCGGAGAACATGAGTTAAAATCGAACGTCAGGGGCGGGCGACGCAGGCGGAGTTTCACACATGCGTAGTGTATAAAGAGGGGCCTTGCGCACATGTCGTACGTACGTTCTGTGCGTCGAATTAGGGGGCGGAGAACATGAGTTAAAATCGAACGTCAGGGGCGGGCGACGCAGGCGGAGTTTCACACATGCGTAGTGTATAAAGAGGGGCCTTGCGCACGTGTCGTACGTACGTTCTGTGCGTAGGTGATAGTGGACCAGGACGTTACAAAACGAAGGTAATTTTAAATAATTTTTTTTTTGTTTTATGGTCATGACTTTGTAGCAAGCGGCCTATATGGCTTGATAGATTGATGAGGCCTACATAGGGAGAAGATGATGAGGGGTTAGCAGAAACCTAATAATAAGTGTTTTTTGTCTTGTGACTTTATCTTTTCCAGATATAATGAATCCCCTATTTAAGGATCCAGAGTTCCTTACAGCTTTCATATCTAAATATCGAGAGATGAGGAATTTGTGGGAGGTGAAACACCCTCAGTATTATGCAAAGCATGTGAGGAAGTCAACGCTGGAGAGACTTCTGGCCTTTGTCCAGGCGACCATCCCGGAAGCAACAATGGAGACATTGCTCAAGAAAATTGGGGTCTTGAGGAACATGTATAAGAGGGAGCATAAGAAGATCCAGGAATCAATGAGATCAGGAGCATCAGCAGATGATGTTTATGTACCCAGGCTGTGGTACTACAATCAACTCCGTTTTCTTGATGACCAGAATGAAGCCAGGGCATCACTTTCAACCCTTCCCTCCACCCTTCCCTCCACCCTTCCCTCCACCCCAGCAGAGGCTGATGAGGAGCAAGCTGGGTCTTCCATCCTGGATGAACCGGATATGACCATCTGGAGTCAGGTAAATTATATTAACAAATATTTACTGTACTAATATTAATGATGTTAACTGGATGTTATAATTGTCTAAAATAATTTTGCACTCAAAATTGTGTATACATATAAATTGACAGGAGTGGCTAAATATGTTTGGCACCTGCTATAAAAAATTAGGGTGTCTGATTAGACTCTTTTATTAAAGAGATTCACATTGAATTTGCTAGTCATGAGAAGCAAATTGTGTGTCATTGATGAACCCCAAATAAATAAATAAAACTATGTCCTTTTTTTATACACAGGATGAGTCCATCCAGGAGGAATGTGTGGAAAGTGGCAGGCAGGAGGAGACCGGGCCCATGGACAGCCTGGAGGAGGCCGGATTCTCCATCATCCTGGAGGAGGCTGGGCCCAGTGTCAGGCAGGAGGTGGCTGGTCCCAGTGAGGTGGCTGGGCCAAGTGAGGTGGCTGGGCCCAGTAGGAGCATGACCCAATCACAAGTGCTTCCCCTCCACCTTCCCAAAAAAAGGGCCAGGAAGGGGATGGTCACAAAGGAGGCATCTCTGCGCCTCATGCAAGAGGCCACCCGTTTTTTGAGCAGCCCCCCCGAAGCAGAAGAGTCCTATGGCTGCTACTTAGCCAGAAGGCTTCTTCAAATGGATTGGGAGCAGCGTCTCATTTGCGAGCGCCTATTTGGGGAAACTATCCAGAAGGGGCTGCAGGGCACGCTAACCCGAAACACCCAACTACATGAGGCAGCCCCCCCTCCTCCTCCTCCTCCTCCTCCTCCTCCTCCTCCTCCTGCCACAACTGAAACACCACAGCCACAGCCTCCAAAGAAGGCTACAGGGAAGGCTGCAGGGAAGGCTGCAGGGCAGCGTGGAGGAAAGGCTGCAGGGAAGAGAAGAAAGTGATGACCTGGGTTCAGTCTGGTCTGACAGAAGACGCAGGCTGTTGTAGGACCACAGTCTGGGGACATCCATATCATCTGCTGGTGCTGTTGATCTCTGGGATTCTTGGACCAGATTGTGCTCCCTCTTATATGGACTCCTCAAGATCCCAATTTTCTTGTACACCGACTTTTTCCAGCGTTGACTTCCTCTTTATTTTATTTTGACCATGAATAAATGGATCTTTTTTGAGTTTAGCAAAAGACTTTATGTGTTTTCTTTTAAATCATTGATTTTACACACAATGTTAAATTGGTTAACTTTATCTAAAAAATAAAAAATAATCACTAGAAAAACAAAACTAGAATAATGGGTTCTTTGTGGTAACTTTACAAACCTAAAAAAAAAAAATAAAAAAAAAAAGGTAAAAAGTATTATTAGTATGGAAACATTGTTTTTAAAAAGCATACTATATCATTCATGAGATCAAAGAGAAAAAGAATCCAGAAATCAGTTTGGGAGAACTCTGAATATGAACAGCAAAACACCTTCGTTCTTTATAGAGCCTTCGTAAAAAAGAAATAAAATGCGCTGCATTCAACGATCACAGATTTTGCAGCGTGATGAATGTGCTACCTACAATACGAACACTAGTTTTACTAGACCGAGTGCTTCCGTTTAGTTTTTGCTTATGAGCATGCGTCGTTTTTTTGTCCGTAGGACTAGCATACAGACGAGCGGACTTCGGGGTCCGTCGTAGTTACGACGTAAAGATTTGAAGCATGTTTCAAATCTAAAGTACGTCGGATTTGAGGCTAAAAAAGTACGTTGAAAGTCCGGAGAAGCCCACACACGATCGGATTACCAGCCAGCTTTAGTCCGTCAGCGTCCGTTGGACTTTTGTAGCTGAAAAGTCCGACCGTGTGTACGCGGCATAAGAAACTTAAGAGCTAGTCTATCCCCTCTTCTCTGTGTTGTAACTCACTTATAAAGATATCATTCTTAATAAAGAGTTCAGACTCACTTTGCACATGAATGGTGCCTGTTGTGTGTGTCATTGGGGTCTCCAGAATTCTGATGGGGTCACTGTGGATTACCAAGAGTGGTCGGCTGTCCAGTAGTCTATGCTGCTATCAGCTACTACATGCTCATAGACAAACCATCTATTCCTCATTATTGCTCAAATGCAGATGAGGCTACCTCATATAGATATAGGCAGCGGAAGTACACAAAGTGACATCTATAAAAAGCAAGTCTGCTCCCGTTCCCCTCACATTATTGAGATTGGTCACCT
Organism: Aquarana catesbeiana; assembly: GCF_042186555.1. Taxonomy (NCBI): domain Eukaryota; kingdom Metazoa; phylum Chordata; class Amphibia; order Anura; family Ranidae; genus Aquarana; species Aquarana catesbeiana. The sequence goes on from NC_133335.1 coordinate 45,628,941, forward strand.
CTTTGACCAACAGGGGAGCTAGAATCCAACACTACTTTTACAGGAAAACCAAGATTTGCTGAGCTACTGATCACGATTACACTAAAATGCTACCTTTATCTCTGTATTATCATTTATTCATCATATCTTCTGGTTACTTTATGTAGAATAGTTATCATTAGGTAGATGGTGGAGGTATAAACACCTGGTACTAAGACACTGCAAAAGTTGCAAAATGTTATCACTGTCCAAAGTCTGGAAAACACTGATATACTGTATAGGGCATCTATTGTTCAAGCTGAAAATAGCTACATTCATAGTGACAGGAAAAATACAGATATCTTATGTGTGTGCGCAAGTTACCTTTATATTGTTGGGGCAATTCAAAATGGCTTTAGCGTCCCTTTTTTTTCTCAACTTCCCTTAACCCCTTCACACCTAAGAGTAAAACAAATATTAATGCCCAAGCACAATTTTGCAACTTTGACACGTGTTAAACTGTACATATCATTACAACTACTTTGTGTATCCAGGTGGATTATACCTTTTTTTTTTTCCAGGACAAATTGGGCTTTAATTTGGTGGTAAATGGTAATGGATATCTCCTGATTTAAAAAAAAAATATATCAAAAGGAAAAAACTGGTCCAAAATAGTAAACATGATCTCTTTAAATGTAGCTGTACATTTCTTGTTACTACCATAACCTACCACCAAAGAACAACCCACAATAAATTATCCTGCTCCTGACAATCGCAGCGATACCACATGTGTATGTTATTTGTTGTTTGTACCCATAGTACAGCCCAGGAACAATAGTGCGCATTTTGTTCTCTTTTGTCCAAACTAAAAACACACCGACACTTATACGAATTTAAAAAAATTAATAAATGCCTAAAATAAACTGACCCTGTACATGACCTTTAACCCTTTCTTGATCCAAACACTAACCCTGGTAATGACCTAGATCAAACCTTGAATTTAGGTATTTTTTAATATTATTATTTTTTTTTTCAATGTATCTTTCCTCTCTATTCACAGAGAAAAAAAAACACAGGGGCTGGCTTCACAGTGACTGATTACTTTTAAAAGCCAGTGGTGTGCAAAACACACCCAAAAACAGTGCACACACAAAGAATGAAACACAAAAATGTGCAACGGTGTTTACACTGATCCTCCACTAGGGAAGGACCTTACCCTGATCCCCCAGGGCGTTAGGCTCCAGACAGGGACTGAGGTACTTCACTTGGGTCCATCTAGCCGAAACCAGACGGACCCCCGTTCTCTGCAAGGTCTGCCGAAACAGACCCACCCAAGTACTAGGTGGGACTCCCCCGAAGGGAGACCCCATGAGAGAGGGCAAACCAAGCCAGAAGCCCTATTATCCGCCCCCTCCCAAGACTTTCAGAGTAGGCCCGAGGACCCACACCCTACTCATCACACAGTGACAAACGTGTATACACATCAAACAAAAAAATACAAAAAAGTGACAAACACGGGGATGAATAAAAAGAAAGTGGGGAGAAGAAAGGTGGGAGAGTGAAAAGTGACCATTGTGTAATACAATGGCCGGCCCTCCGGCCAGGAAAAAAATTTCCCCTGGTCCTAGACAAAAGGTTCGGCCCTAGAGGCAGGTGCGAAAAACGTGTGTTGTGGTGAAGTGACCATGGTGCCATAAATCAAGTGCCGAAACACTGTGACTATACGGCACCCCTGAACTGCCACTTCAGAGGCACATTCACTACTGGCATTTTTGTGCAACCCTGACCCCTGACCCAGACCACAGCAGCCTCCACCCCAGGCAGAAAGGCATGAAGTTCTGGAAGCTTGGTGAGAGCCCTTTACCATTAGGCCTCACCGTCGTTCCATCCCTCCTACCTAATTACATTCGGTAAATACTAGCCGCTCCCCCGGTGGGAGAAAGGGGAGCCAGTGTTCTCTCCCGAAAAACTGTACAGAGCTAGAGCTGCCCCAATCTAGGCCAGAAGGCCAGGGATCCGACCCTTCAGCCGGACCCAGTGGTTCTCCATCCCCATCAGAAGGCTTCCCTTTCGACTACAAACGGCTCCAGGTCACCTTTACTCCAGCAGGTTTTGCATAGCAACCGCCATTCCATCTCTACCCCGCCGTAGATCAGGGACAGAAGCAAGCGCCACCTCCTGGATACTGATAAGAACAGATACTACACTTGATCTTAGCCAAAAGGCAGAGAAGCGACTGATTACTGTGGTAGCCAATCAAAGTCTACCACAGCGATCAGTTGACCTGAAACTGGATGCTCTCAGTGAGACCCCAGTCTCTGTGCTTGGAGCTCACTGTGTGGCGCACTTCCAACACAAAAGACAGATACACATTGATGCAGCCCCATGGCAAAAAGCCCAGTACAATGAGGCTGCATATATGTTTTATGTTGGCGTCAAGGGGTTAAGAACCACCTGCGCGTAATTCAGGCAAGCATTTGCACCAGTGACAGTAATATTACCAACACATTCAGTAGTAAGAACTACCTGAAACTTTAAAAATCTATCCAGGAGGTACGTCACTCAAAGGTGGAGCAGTTACGTTGGGAAAGTCTCTCTGTTTCCATCAGTTTCCACCCAAGTATTACAATTCTTGGCCAAATGCCTGTCAGTGCAACAGGGAAGGTGGTAGGGAGTTGTGACAGACTCATCCGGGACAGAGGCTTTTGGAGGGGACTGAATGCTAGCCTCTTGCCCACAGATTTTGGGCCCTGGCATTTGGGGGAATGGTGCTCTTTGTAAACTGTATGCCTGGGGACCCTTGAGGTGGTGTTACTTTAGATTCAGGTCCATGTCCCCCAAGACACACAGACTCTGGGAACCCTGTTAATGCCATATTAGAAATAGTGACTGATTCGTACTGTTGGGACACATACTGTTAGATGCTAATGTCATCAACTCCAGCCACCTGTCTGTTGTCTTCTATAATGTAAATGAGTCTAGTCTGGCTTGCCACAGCTTCTAAGAGTCTTTCACCCATTGTTGTTTGTGCTAATTAACCTTGCTATTGTATGAAGGAGTTCTGTGTTGTTAATGATAATGTATAATCTACTGTGTGAAGCTCGGTGACAACAAGTTTGACTTGTAGCGAAATCCTGATTAATCTCAACAATGCTCAGGAGGGCACGGAGTCACATCGGCTGCTTTAAGGGATTAGTTAATTAGCTCATGTTAATTCTGTTTCTGGTTACAGGTGTATTGTTAGAGTAATATGAGCAGGAGGGAGGAACCTCCTCTTTTACTGTATATAAGACTTGTATTTTGGTTGTAATAAAAGAGTCCATGTTCAGCAACTAAACAAGTATCGTCTTGTTTTGTGCTTGTGAGCAGTTGGAATATCTAATATCTATATTCAGACTGGGAGGAAGTGGTATATGACGAAAGCACTCAAGCGGAGTGTGTGACGTTTCGTTACAGGATTGCAATGGGGAAGGAATGTCCATCGTGGTCTTGAATTGGATGCATGTACTGACACTTTTGGTTCTGTGCCTCAGCAGAATTTTAAAGTTAGTCTACAACACCCCCCCAAACCCCCCCCCCTCACCCCTTCCCTCGAGTGCGTTTAAAAAAAGAAAAGAACTCTACAACTCAGGTAGCAAATCAAAATACACTTAATGGTCACAGAAGTTCATAAACAAATCTCATTCAGCTCCGACATGTATTACAGGCACAGTTTGGAGGGGAGGAATTTAAAAAATCTAAATATCCCCTTATAGGAATCCTGAAAACACAGGGACCAAAGGGATTAATATCTAAACTATATTCACACCTATTACAAAGTAAAATATGCGGTGAACCTGTCGGGGCAAGGGATAAATGGCAGGTAGCCATTCCAGATATGACCGATTAGGAGTGGGATGAACTCTGCTCCTCTCATTTGAAAGTATGCCCAGCAATGAATAATAGGATAATTCAGCTAAATATAATAATACAGACTTACCCTGGTCCAAATAGGTTGTATAAAATGAAGAAAATGTCTGCACCAAACTGTACACGATCTGGGCAGGAGGGTGCAGATTTTCGCCACCTAATGTGGTACTGTGGGAGTATAAGGGGATACTGGCAGCAAGTTGTCAGTAAACTGGAAAAAGTTATAAATAGACCCATTACGGATACAATTGAAGTATGTATCCTGGGATTACTACAAGAGGAGAGATGGTCCAGATATACCAAGATATTTTTGCAAGAGGTGTTATTTTGGCACGAAAACAAATGGTGGTCGTAGGCGTGCACAGGGGGTGTGCCGGGTGTGCCCGGGCACACCTTAATCACCTTGTGCTGCTCAGATTCCCTCTGCAGATATTTCACCAAAGCCCCCCAATGGGGCTCCTAAAAAAAAAAAAAAAATGTAAAGAAGATTAAAAAAATAAAATAATTATAAAAATAAAACACTACTGACACTGTCCACTGCCCCTTCTGACACCGTCCACTGCCCTACTATCACCAACCTCTGCCCATGTTTTAATACATTTTTGGTGCACACCCTAATGCAACAAGCTGCGCACACCTATGATGGTGGTATTTGCTTGATCCATTTTTCCACTGACACTTAGCCATTGGGTGAGAGCAGTAAATCAGGTCCTACCACATGAGAGAATAATGTATGAGCAAAGGGGAAAGGTGCAAAAATATGAAAATATATGGGCAAAGTGGAGTAGATCATATTTAACTATGGATATAGGAGTATATGAAAATACTGTATAGTGTGAATAATAGGTGGAAAAGGGTGACCATAGTATGGATGTGATGGAATGGTATGAGAGTTAAGAATCAGTGAAGATGAAAAAAGGAAATATATGTAAATTTTTAAGATACTAAAGTAAAACAAAATGAAAAAATGATGTAAATGAATATAAAGAGAATAATTAACGAGTTAACTACAAACCGAGCGTGGTTTGTAATTAACTCGTAATTATTCTCTTTTCATTTACACTTATAATGTGCTGCTCCTAAAAAAATTTAAATTTACCAGTTACCACCTGCGTGGGTTGGTGGTTTTTACCATTTATAATATGTAAATGAATATGTAAGAAAAATTTTTAATAGAGGGTATTAAAAAAAAAAAAAATCTCATTATAGATAGCTTGTGCTTTGCCTTAAAAGTAGAATTCTGGGCTAAACCTAACTAATCTTAAAAGTGCTCTCCCCCTCTCCTAACACCTACAGTGCATCTGGAAAGTATTCACAGTTCTTCACTTTTTTCACATTTTGTTATGAAAAACTGAAAAACATCCCCCCAGCATGATGCTGCCATCACCATGTTTCACTGTAGGGATGGTATTGGCCAGGTGATGAGCGGTGCCTGGTTTTCTCCAGACATGACGCTTGCCATTAAGGCCAAAGAGTTAAATCTTTGTTTCATCAGACCAGAGAATCTTGTTTCTCATGGCCTGAGAGTCCTTCAGGTGCCTTTTGGCAAACTCCAGGCGGACTGTCATGTGCCTTCTACTGTGGAGTGGCTTCCGTCTGGTGGAGTGCTGCAGAGATGATTGTTCTGGAAGGTTCTCCTCTCTCCACAGAGAAATGCTGGAGCTCTCTCAGAGTGACCATCGGGTTCTTGCTCAACTCCCTTACTAAGGCCCTTCTCCCCCGATCACTGTTTGGCCGGGCGACCCACTCTAGAAAGAGTCCTGGTGGTTCCAAGCTTCTTCCATTTACGGATTATGGAGGCCATTGTGCTCATTGGGACCTTTAATGCTGCATAAATATTTATGTACCTTCCCCGGATCTGTGCCTCGATATAATTCTGTCTCAGAGGTCTACAGACAATTCCTTGGACTTCATGGCTTGGTTTATGCTCTGACATGCACTATTAACTGTGGGACCTTATATAGACAGGTGTGTGCCTTTCCAAATCATGTCCAATCAACTGAATTTACCACAGGTGGACTCCAATCAAGTTGTACAAGCATCTCAAGGATGATCAGTGGAAACAGGATGCACCTGAGCTTAATTTTGAGTGTCATGGCAAAGGCTGTGCATACTTATGTACATGGGATTTTTTTCCTTTTTTATTTTTAATACATTTACAAAGATTTCAAACAAACTTCTTTCACATTGTCATTATGGGGTATGGTTTGTAGAATTTTGAGGAAAATAATGAATTTAATCAATTTTGGAATAAGGCTGTAACATAACAAAATGTGGAAAAAGTGAAGCGCTGTGAATACTTTCCGGATGCAATGTATACTGACTAACCTGTGTAAGAAAGATGTATATACAGTCACATGATCGAGCTCCCCATTTGTCAGCCAGCGTGGCTGCAGGGGGAACAAGTTAGGATCGACAACAGCTGGGACATGGGAGCTTATGTGTGTTGTCACCATTGCCAGGCATTCCAGCCACGGTCAAGCACTCTTCACCCCTGCAGCCGCTCTTGCTTTTATTGATCTCTGCAGCATAATGACAACACTTTTACTATTCCACAAACCTTACTACCACTTGCTACTTTCCCTGCTCTAGACAACCAGAGGAACTATCAAATATTTGTATCATTTACAGTGTCTGCCCCATCCTATACACCCTACAGCAATAAGAACCAAGGCAGTCATCTGTCCCGTTTCAAAAATGTCTTTCAATTTAAACTTCCTCAGGTCTAAACTTCCTCAAAGACTAAGTCTTAAATGGAAAAATAACATGGGAAAAGGAAGAGGAGGAAGTTACAAACCATTTGGATAAAAGGAAAACAGGAAACATTTTAGTATACCATTTATCTAGAAATGTACCAGTGAATCATTATCCAGTTAGAATTACAGGAAGACATACAGTATAATGCATAACATCCTACACCAAAAATCAATGTAAAGAATTTAATAGCGTGGAAAGAACATTCCATTCATTCTGGATATTCAATAATTGACCTTTGACTATGCATGTGTTAAAGTTCCAGCTCTCTCAGAGTACAAACATGGCCAGACAGCAGTGGGCAAGTTGAGCTCACCAATGTTCTTAATTCTCCCTTCCCATCCACTGCAACATTCTACAACTAAATTAAAAAAAGAAATCCAACAGGAAGTACAAGGGTCCTCTGCAAAGGACATGGCAGGTAAGTGGAGATGAGAACTTGGGGAAAAAGGAACTTGCTGTCAAAGTCCCTGAGATTTTATAAGCAGATGATTTAACATATTTTTTCTTTATTTTATTGACAAAAAATCATAACTATCAAACAATAGAATTGCATCTTTACAGATCAAATCGTGTCATATGCAAGGAATGCCGCGTACACACGACCGGACTTTACGGCATACTTGGTCCGGCGAACCGGAGTCCTTCGGACAATTCGATCGTGTGTGGTCTCCAGCGGACTTTTTTTCTCAAAAGTTTGACGGACCTAGAAATGAAACATGTTTCAAATCTGTCCGATGGTCAAAAAGTCCGCTCGTCTGTATGCTAGCCCGACGGACAAAAACCGACGCTAGGGCAGCTATTGGCTACTGGCTATGAACTTCCTTGTTTTAGTCCGGTCGTACGTCATCACGTACGAATCCGTCGGACTTTGGTTGATTGTGTGTAGGCAAGTCCGTTCATTTGGAAAGTCCGTCGTAAAGTCCGTCGAAAAGTCCGCCGGACAAAGTCTGCCGTAAAGTCCACTCGTGTGTACGCGGCATAAGTGTTTTTAAAAGAAAAAGTCAGAATATGGAAAACAGAAATGCCATATATAAAAATAGGAAATATAACATTTTTTTTTTTTTTTTTTTTTACTCTTGATACTACTTGTACCACATTACATAGACTTTACTCAAGACTATCAGTGGAAATTCAGGTGTAGGAATTGGAAGGGGGGTTTGTGTGTTGGCAGTGTGGAGGATGCTGACAGATTGCATCACCTCTAGCACTACTTCCAATACTAAAGGCCCGTAAACACGATACGAAAATCAGATGGGAAAATTCGTACAACGAGCTGTCTGCCGATTTTCGGATCGTTAGTACGGTGCTTTTGACAGCCGATTTAACTTTTTCCTCAGACAACAGCTGGATGTGCAGACTATAAAATGTTCGTCGGATGTAAACTCAATGTCCAATTTTCGTTTCATTAGTATGGTTTTCGTACGAAAAAAAAAAAATCTTAAGAGCAAGACTACGCATGCTCAGAAACTAAAGAATACATACAAAACTATTCAACACATTAAGTCACTTCTGACATTGTATTCTGTCGTACGAAAATGAGACCAGCATGCCACAAAAATCGGACGTTCGGTCGTCTGAAAATCCAAACGTGTGTACGAGGCTTTACAGGGTCTCACTACTCTCCGCTGCAGATCTCGGATTATCATGGTGCAGATATGGCACATGTAGCAAAAGGCATCCATTTGGGACTCCCCTTGTGGTGCTCTGAAGTGGCCATGTGGCTTGGCAAGAAGAATGTAGGAAAGAAAACTTACCTGCATTTGCTGTTGTAACCTGAGATCTGCAGTGTGGAGTGGTAAGACTGTGTTAATAGTGGGGGCAGAAGCCAGGAAGGTGCTGAATTGACCCACATGTCATCGCATGCCTCAGCAGAATAACTACTGTGCATGCATAAATGAGCATCACTGGCTAAATTGGCCACCTATGTGCAGTTGTAATTATTGGAGGTGCAAGGTGACTTGTAAGCCATTCCCGAACACTGGTGCCATTATTGTACACCCAAGATTCTGATTGTGCATGCGTAGCCTATATACCAGGGCAATACTGTGCATGCACGGGGAAAGGGACAAATGTCATCCTGCACATCTCACCAGGATTTTCATTGCACAGCTGATAATGCACAGGTGTGGATGAATGAACGGCAGATGTTAATGACCTCTAATTATCTGCCCACTTGCCATCTTTAGATAAAACCCATAATCTTAATGGGTCTTCGCAGGGACACAGACAGCAATATAAACTGGACCTCTAATCTATCCTTTTTGGCTATAAATAATTCAATCACACAAGAAAATCTACAAACTATGCAAAAGACCTGCATGAGGAGCCTCAAACAGAAACTCTCATTTTCAGATTCCTCAACTGTATATTGGTTCCTGGCTAGTGGTTTCAATGGCCAGGAAGTGAAGCTTTATGGGTTTAGCTTCCTTAGAACCTATATGCCACCTGGAAATCAGAGATTATCAGTTTACACCCTTCCAGTTATGCAAGAATAGTTTTTAGGAGAATAGTGTGCATTCTTCTGCCAGAACTTTGATAGCTTTTTCTCTACTGATATCCTAAAAATCTGTTGGGTAGGTTAACATTTTTAATGATAAGCTGGCTGTCCTGTCATCTCATCTGTTTACTGTATTTGTAAGTGACAGGTATGGTTTCGTGGCTCACCATGTGTTAATCACTGTACTTTCCATGTCACCATGATCAGAAATAAAATATGTCCTTTACTTTCCATATCATCTTGTCCTGTGAACTTACAATAGTGACTGATAAAATGCTTACTGATAACAGCAGGAACACAGTAGGGGTGTCTCCTCAGGCAGTTCTACTACCAGTATATGCTGTTATCTCAGTGCATCGCTGTCTTAGAATGTGTGATCAAACATGTTCAAAACATAACATACGCGACAAATCAACATCAAAATAAAAAAATCCACCAATAAAATATTCACTTAAATAAATGCATAATGTCCTTTTTATAAACAAATGTAATTAATCAGTAAGTACTGTATAGTCCTCCTATGTAGTCTATGTGGCTCAAAGAATCAGTACTGATATATAAAAACATGCCAAAGATGTTATTCATATCCCAATTAATGCAAATTGATCTATCCCTATATTTCACTTGTGAGAGTGTTCCACCAACTGTAGTGCTCTTCCCTTTACTGGCAAATACATATACCCTCACCTCCAGTATTTGATCCAAATTAATGTTAGGTCAAATAACTCTTAACTTTAAACAGGGTAGGTGTGAGTTCAGATGTTTATCCAGATCCAATTATCTCAGAATATCAATCCATCTCCATCCTCCATCATATTACATTTCTTCCACCAAAACTCAAATGGTCTCATGGTCTCCAGACACTCACAAGATGGCGGATCGCAAACTTCCTGTCTTTCGTCTTGCTGTCATCAGCCCTGCCACTACCACTACATATTTTCAATAATTCCATGTCACCTAAAGTAGGCTCTTACTCCATTTTACTTCTGTGAAGAATATTGCTCCTTCCCACTCCCTCCCTTTTTATGAAACCACAGATTTTTTTAAAATATCTTTTTGGGGGGGTACACAGCCCATGCTTCTGTCTTTCTCTCTTACTAATTGGTATAGATTCACTGTAACCATTAGTTCATTACATTATGGAAAAAGACTCATCAAATGTCAAGTAAATGAAGCATGGCTGCGATGTGAAGGAGAGCAGACGTGTCTTGGGGCAGCGTTTCTCAATTCCAGTCATCAAGGCACCCCAACAGGTCATATTTTCAGGATTTCCCTCAGATGAAACAGCTGTGGCAATTACTAAGGCAGTGAAACTGATCAAATCACCTGTGCAAAATAATGGAAAGCCTGAAAACATGACCTGTTGGGGCGCCTTGAGGACTGGAGTTGAAAAACACTGTCTTGGGGAAGCTCTTTTTAACCTAATCCCATACCGCTGCTATCCAGGGTGCCACAGCTGCCGATTCCCCCTTACCATTGCCCAGCGTCGGCGGATGGCAGCTAAGTGCTGACCCGATGAAGCTCATATTGCTAAGCTGCACACTGGGTCCCGCCAGACACGTATGCCTGCCATCTTGCAGCCGGAGCTGAAAGCCAACACCTGCAGCACACAGTCTTCCTCATTTATGGCACCCCCTCTTCAAGATCCACCGCCTCCACCCTCCCCAGTGGATGCTGATCCTCTGAACATTGCATTAATCATTCAAGCCATTGAAACCTGTAAATCCACCCTGATGGATCAGATCGATCAACTGGCAGTAGAGTATAATCTCATTCACCAAGACAGACAGATTAAGGGGGCTCCTTTCAGAGGAGGTACATGTGTCGGCTTTTGAAGATACAGTTACTATACAGTGACCTCACATGCAGCCACTATTAAGGAGGTACAACAACAACAACAACAACACCAGTTTCAACAGGCTCAGCATGCTGAAAACTGCCTCAGGCGCAACAATGCGCTTGTCATTGGTTTACCGAAAGGGCACTGAAGACAGCATTCAGAGTCGTTTGCTGAAACTTTCTTCAAAAAGACCTTTTCCATCTTAATATGGTTTCTCCTCCCTATATAGTAGAACATGCTCATCAGTTCCAGAGGGGAGAAAGACCACCTAGAGCAAATCCCAGGCCTTTTTGGTGAGGTTCCTCAACTATAGAGAACAAGACTTTATCCTGTCTGAAGCTCGCAAGAAACCGTCCCTTTCCTATGAAAATACAACCATCATATTATTCTCTGACCTTTCAGATCCAATGTCTCTGAATTTTAGGACCTTCCTGGAGGTCAGAGGGTGACTGAGTGAAGGGCATTGTCTGCATTATAGCATGCTGTACCCCAGTAGGGTGGTCTATGAGGGTGCTACTAAGTTCTTTGATGCTTCTGAAGGCTTGGATTAGGATCAGTAAACTGGCCTCCTTTACCTGTTCTCAGTTTACAGTGTACAATTCTTGAGCCTCCATCCCAGTTTTTGTTCAGTTAGGTCATCCACAATGGTTTATACCTGGGCGATTTATGTGCTCTGAAGGAATCACATATTCACTCTTCCCTATGTTGACACTGGCTCCATGGCTCCACTGCGTGTCGTGACTGTATGCCCCTGCTTAGATTGTTCTGCCTTCCCAACGGTACTGTGCTCAGCTCCCCTCCATTGGTGGGGAGGAGCCAGATTCGAAGATGGACTGATATTTAGATCTGGCTCCCAGCATACTCTGTTTTTAGATTCAGAGGCTCCAGTGCCAGTCTTGTGGAATCCTGCTTGTTTCTATCGATTATGTTTTCTACCATCCGATTACTAGTTAACCCCTTCTATCACTATATAATATTTTACCAAAAAAGTATTGGAACGCCTGCCTTTACATGCACATGAACTTTAATGGCATCCCAGTCTAATGCCTCGTACACACGATCGGACTTTCCGACAACAAAACCGTGGAATTTTGTCCGAAGAGCGTTGGCTCCAACTTGTCTTGCAAACACACGGTCACACAAATATTGGCCAACAATTACGAACGTAGTGACGTACTAGACGTACTATGTGGTTTTTCAGCTTTTTAGCGCCACCCTTTGGGCTCCTTCTGCCAATTTAGTGTTAGTAGAAGTTTGGTGAGTGTTGATTTGCGCTTTTCTTTTCGCATTTTTCATTTAGCGCTTTTCATTTTGTGCTTTTCAGTTCGTTTCTGAACGGCCGTCCGTCAACCAGTAATTTTGCAGAATCGGAGGAGATAACGTGTTATTTATTGTTGGCCTAGGAGTTATTGCTTTGACATAAATTTTTTTGGTTGAATGATGAGTTGATTTGGTATATTTTCTATAGTTTTGGATGCATAGAATGCACCTTTTGGTAAGTTCTATTGGCAGATAGAATTAGACATGCTATTTTTTTATGCACAATAAAATTGTGGAGAATAGTACTTGGCTATGTGTTTTACTTCAAATGACAGTTTGGGAGTAGGCCGTTACATTTCAAAAAATACAATGTAAAATTAACAAGGGAAACCAACATAGTTGTATCTTTGATCTTAAAAACTACGGGATAATGGTGTTGTGGTAACTTGCCCAAATAAAAAAAAAAAAAAAGCATAATAATATTATTCTTGATATCACTAGAAAAAAAAGCCTTTGAAAAATCGTTTGCAATAACTCCATCAGTATCACCAGCAAAGCAGCCTCATTATTATTCCATTAAAGAAGAAGAGAATTGTGCGCTGCATTTGGAGATTTCATAATTTGCCACGTCACAAATGTTAATTCTCCATTACAAACGCTAGTTTACAAGACCGACCGCTTCTGCTTCCGAGCATGCATGTTTGTACTTTGGACTTTTGTCCGATGGACATGTGTACACACACTCGGACAATCCGACAACACACATTTGTTGGCGGAAAATTTGAGAACCTGCTAGCCAACATTTGTTGGTGGAAAGTCTGACAACAATTGTCCGATGGAGCGTACACATGGTTGGACTTATCTTCAACAGCCTCACAGCCAACATTTCCCGTCCGAAATTCCGATCATGTGTATGGTCCTTTAGTCCGTTCAATATTGAGTTGGCCTTCCCTTTGCAGCTATAACAGCTTCAGCTCTTCTGGGAAGGCTGTCTACAAGATTTAGGAGTGTGTCTATGGGAATGTTTGACCATTCTTCCAGAAGCGCATTTGTGAGGTTAGGCACTGATGTGGTCGAGAAGGCCTGGCTCACAGTCTCCACTGTAATTCATCCCAATAGTGTTGAGGTGCAGGCCAGTTAAGTTCCCCCAACCCATACTCGCTCATCCATGTCTTTATGGACCTTGCTTTGTGCACTGGTCCAAATCATTTGGTGGAGGGGGAATTATGATAGGGGGGTTGTTTTACAGGGGTTGGGCTTGCCCTCTTAGTTCCAATGAAGGGAACTCTTAAGGCGTTAGCATACCAAGACATTTTGGACAATTTCCTGCTCCCAACTTTGTGGGAACAGTTTGGGGATGGCCCCTTCCCATAGCAACATGACTGCGCACCAGTTCACAAAGCAAGGTCCATAATGACATGGATGAGCGAGTTTGGGGTGGAGGAACTTGACTGGCCTGCACAGAGTCCTGACCTCAACCCGATAGAACACCTTTGGGGCAAATTAGAGCGAAGACTGCGAACCAGGCCTTATTGACCACATCAGGGCCTGACCTCACAAATGTGCTTCTGGAAGAATGGTCAAACATTCCCATAGATACACTCCTAAACCTTGTGGAAAGCCTTCCCAAAAGAGTTGAAGCTGTTATAGCTGCAAAGGGTGGGCCAACTCAATATTGAACCCTACTGACTAAGACTGGCGTCCCAATGCTTTTGGTAATATAGTGTATGTCTATCTCCATTGATGGAGAAAGTTAATTTGTCGTCCTGGAACATGTACTCAAAAGTAAAAATGGCCCTGCTGTTTCAATAGAAGGGCCAGTTGATTTTCTCCATGAAACCCACCTTAATGGCAGCAGTATTGGATTTGAGTAAACTCTAGTTACAATGTGTATTTCATGCATCATATTCTATTTATACTAGGGTTGTAGCAATCCCTGTGAGCAAGTCATTATCTTATACAATTCAGTGGGACATTGCAGACTGAGCAGGAAGGGGAAGGTAGCAATTGATTTTGGCCAGGGACAGGCTTATCCAACCTAATATAGCTCATCACAGCTACATCACGTCAGCACAGTAACAGTAAGCTCTTTGCTATTCATTTTGCTGCTTGCTGGAGGTGTTCCGCAGATTTCATATATGTTTTTTAAGTCCTGCAGTGTGATTAAAGTCTACAGGATTCACATTTTGCAATACATTACCGACCTAACCAGCATTGTGGTGCACTTCCATATTGGGGTGGGTCTCTTGGGCTTGGTGGAACCTCTGGCCAATAGAAATGAACAGGACTCAACTTGGCCTACTGTTATTTTATGCCAGAAAAGCTATTGTCCTTCATTGGGGGGCTCAAGCCCCCCCCCCCCACCACCACCTTGGATAGATGGAAATCTATAAAGCCACACATAGCAGTAGGGGGATGTTAAAGAAAAATTTGATAAAATTTGGTTAGATTCAGCTGTCCTGCCTTCAGGTTCCCTCCTTCTGGTGGGTAAGCATTCTTCAGTGCTGTGATTGTTCTAAACCACATATGTTAAGTGGGTAAAAACAGCAGGACAGTGTGTACAGAGGTTGAATTTAATTTGGGATAATTCCCTAGTTTAATTAGACTAGAACGCCATTCCCAATATTTAGCCACACGCACTTTTTACCATAGGATGCCATCTCCCTGGTAGAGGGCCCCAGATCATTATTTTGCCCAGGGGCCAATGATGCTGTTAAAGCCCTGCCACTGCCTGCTGTCAATTGCAAACAGACGCTTTTCTCTCAGCAGCCACCGGAACTAAAAGATCCCTGCACGGTGAGGAAAGAAAAAAAAAAAAAGGGAGGAAGAGGAAGAAGAAGAAGAAGAAGAAAAGAGATAAAAAGAACTATCTCACTACAAGGCAAGGTAGGAGTAAAGCAAGGAAGCCTGGGGGGTGGGGGGCTTGGATTTGGGTTGTTGTAAACCAGGGATCCTCAAACTACGGCCCTCCAGCTGTTGCAGAACTACACGTCCCATGAGGCATTGTAAAACTCTGACATTCACAGACATGACTAGGCATGATGGGAATTGTAGTTCCTGAACAACTGGAGGGCCGTAGTTTGAAGACCCCTGTTGTAAACACTGTACTCGGTAAACAGCACACCTCTGCATGTTGCACTCTGTGCATAGGGAACCCTTGGAACTGCATTCTGTACATAGCGTAATCCTGAACTCTGCACTCTGTATGTAGCATAACCCTGCACTCTGCATAGGGCACCCCTGAACCCTGCACTCTGTGCATAGGGCACCCCAGATACAACCGGCCCACAATGAAATTGAGTTTGATCACCCCTGTTCTAAGCAATGTCAGGAACCCATTTTCCCTACAGATATTAATTTCATCCTTTTCCATAACATTTCCACATGCTATTGCGTGCAGTTACTTGCTCTGTCTACACTAAGCCTAGGTTCACATTGGAGCAATTTGTCATGTGATTTGAGAGATCAAATCGCATGACAAGTCACAGCCTATTGGAGGCAATGGCACTGTTCCAATCAGTGCAACACCAATTTTGCAGCGTCACATGGATTTGCAAAAGTAGTTTCTGTACTACTTTTGCTGATTTCAGATGCGACTTCAATAGACATCTGTGCATGAAGCCACACAGATGTCTATCAAGTAGCACCTAAAATCGCGCCAACCTTGCTACTTTGAAATTGCGCTGCTTCAAGTGAATTAGCACGATTTCAAAGTAGCATCAATGTGAACCAGGGCTAAGAGTTGATGTTGTTTCGGATTCTCTGTATCAGTTGGCCGCTGAGAGTTGTTTTGAGCTTTTGCTACCTATAGCGGTTTTGCATAGTTAATGGTGAATTAGAGAGTAGAGCACAACAAGTTACTTGCCTTGGGCATGGTCAGTGCCAGCGTTTTGTACTTTTTGCATAACCTTGTATTAAACTCAAAATTCTGTAAAAACTACTTAAAAAAATATCAGGTAAACAAATTAAGAGAGTCTGATACCAATATTATTATTAATAATAATAAAATTATTATTATTATATTGGCAACAGATACAAGCCATAAATTGAATATGGCAATGATTATGCATATTTGTTTATGCACAAGGCAGATAACTTTTAAAAGCTTTCAGTCAGGTTCTAGCCCACACCAGAAAAAAAAAAAAAAAACGCACAACACAACACAACACACACACACCAAACCAGATTGGTTGGGCCCTAAATCAGGCACTTGATACACAAGAACTTTTTTTTTTTACAGCCCAAATTCAGTTAGAATATATTGTGTATGCCAAGAATAACTTACCTATGCACCAGGGTCTACAGATTTCCCATGCATGCCAGAAACTAAAGATAGCTGGTTGCAGGTTGTCATTTTCTAAAACAAATCGGGATGGTAGATAAAGTCTGCCAGTTCACCAACCCTCACTACAAAAAGAGACAGACAATTGTAAACAGAATAGATAACGTTGTACTGAAAACCAAGAAAAAGGGCTCATTCACATCACATCTGTTGGGGTGCATTAAGCCGGACATAAAAGTCTCAAATCTCGGCCTGTTCAGCAGGGACCATCCAACATTTGAACCATGTATGAGCAGGCCGAATCCATCAATTGACTCGGGTACAACCATCATGTCGAAATTTACATGTGATTATTGCCAACAGCTCTAGCTGCTAGCAATAATCACTGTGTTCTCCCAGCAGGGACAGCTCCCTCCCCCCACAACCTGTTGTTGCAGGAAAGAAAATCTCACCATCTCATAGCCAGCTTTACTCAATGCAGGCCCAATGCAATGACAAGTTGAAGTCAATAGTTCACGCTGATGTGCTGGTGATGAAAATGGAACATGCTGCAATAAAACACAGCTCAACACACTACAATGCATAGACTTTGCAAAGTGTAACAATTATATATCATACTAAACATAGCAGAACGTTCTACTAAAATCTTCAGGAGTTTATCCAGTTAGGTCCTAAATCTGTCCACTATGCTTGCTTTCAATTGTGTATTGATGGATAACAGTACAAATGTAGGTTTGTAAATCCACAATACAGAGTACTTGCTCTGGTGGTCATTAACACATTCTGACAAAACAATACAATGATTTTATGATCATTGATACGTGTGAAGATCACTGCTGACAGCACCCATCAACACATTGCTGAATATTGGAAACATCCAAGATACAGCATGCTTTAGGTGTGTCTAGCCTTTAGCAAAGTGTCAATGAATACTGAAGTTTACTGTAGTGATAAACAAACTCTTACAAAGGGCAGTGTGTATTCTCAAAAGGCTTTAAGTATAATTAGAAGCTGACTTCTACTTACTTCCCACCAAGCAATTTGATACAACATTTTACATTTTATTTCACTTATAAATGTGGGCAAAGCAGTTTTTCTGTAGCAATCTATACAAAATAAAATGTAATCTATGACTATGTAGCGTCACTCTTTAATTATACTGTATATACTTATAGTAAACTTATTTCCTAGCCCAGGGTTGATTTTTCTAAAGAACATAAAACTAGATGGAAAACTGGAGCCATTACAGCTACCAAATCAAGGCTGTCTTCACACTTATGTGCTGCAGTAACATGCAGTAGTTGCCAAGCATTTGCGCAAGTATTATGGTGTGTTGATCTGGCAAGTATTCTGCAGTAGAGAACATTGGCTGTTCGACGTAGTATATATCAGGGCCTTACTGAACATTTAATGCAGTATATATCAGTGCGTTACTGCATGTTTAATGCAGTATATATTTGTACGTCGCTGTACGCTTACCACAGTATATTGCAGCACATCAGTGCAGTTTTATTGCAATATATTGTAGTGCGTCAGTGGAGTGTGTCCGTGTAGTAACTACTCAAGTGTCCACAGGCAAAGGTGGAAGTGGTCCGTCCTCAGGCAGGGCATTATTTCCTCTGTTTAGTGATGTTGCCCGTGCCATCCAGCCACAGCATGCAGAGGAGGTGGTGGACTGGCTTACTAAATCATTAGCCAAAAAATGTGTTAGTTTTTCGGGTTATTCGTTATGATCACAATTCGGAAATTCGTACATTAGAAATTCGAAAATTTGAAATAACTAATTATAGGTATTGGAATTTCCTTTCAAATTTGGGTGTTAGTGAATGTAACGAATACGAATTTATCCGAAGTTACGAAATATCCTAAATAACGAATGCCACATCTAAACTAATGGAACGGAACAAATAATAAATAATAATATTATTATTAATGTTTTTATTATTATTGTTATTTATTATTAATTCATTACGTTCCATTCGTTTAGATACGGCATTCGTTATTTCGGATAATTCATAACTTCAGATAAATTTGTATTCATTACATTCACTAACAGCTAAATTTGAAAGGAAATTCCAATACCTATAATTTAATAGTTAGTAATAGTCAAGTTATTATTAGTTCATTATTATTTCAGATTTCCAAATTTTTGAATTTACAAATGTGCAAATTAATGAATTAACAAATTAACGATTGTCTAAATTCGTTAAAAAACTAATTTAGAACAAAACGAATTGCACATGTCTAATCATCATCCTCCGTCACCCAGGCAGAGACTAGTGCGCAGTCCACTGCAGCTGCCAGACTAGCTTATTCTGCCTCTTTGTCCACAGCTACTCCTGCCATAGCCCCAGCATCAGGCATGGAGGAGTCAGCTGAGTTATTTGAACACTTGCTCCTTGATGATACACAACCATTACTTGATTCAGATCTTGGTTCAGAGGTTTAGGAAGGTAGGAACATGAGCCTACAGAGAGGAAAGAACAGTGGTAAACAAAAAATTGGCAGTCATGTTCCCCCAGCCGCAGCGTATTTCCAAGTTGTCTCTAGTGATGATGGATGAGGATGATGATGATGTGACTTGGGTGCCGCATAGAGCAGAGGAGGAAAGTGAGGGTGAGGCACAACCCCAAAGAGGCAGCCATCCTGGAAGAATAGAGAACAGTCACCCTATTCCACCAGATTTTGGAGCCGTCATCTCCTGGCCCACTTCCCACAGCTCAGCTGTTTGGGCTTTTTTTAGCACATGTGCAGCCAATCGCACTGTTGCAATTTGCAAACTTTGCCTCAAGCACATCAAGCGTGGCAAAAACACATGCCATTTGGGTACCACATGCTTGCCAAGGCATTTAACCGTCCACCATGAGCACCTGAAAGCCACACAAAAGGGACGCAAAGCTGCACCTCTTCACCTTTCCGGTCTACGCCCACTATACCTCATGACCTCATTCCTCCCCCACGTGCCTCTTCCCCTGACGTCTCTGTCAAGAGCAATGGCAAAACCATCCACCGGTCCCCACATGTCAGGGTGCTAGGTGTTATCCTGGATTCTGAACTCTCCTTTCAGCCCCACATCCAATCACTTTCCAAAGCTTGCCGCCTCAACCTCCGCAACATCTCTAAACTATGTCCCTTTCTAACCAGTGAAAGCACAAAGCGCCTGATTCACTCCCTGGTTATCTCTCGCCTTGACTACTGCAACTCCCTCCTCATTGGCTTACCTTTAAATAGACTATCCCCCCTTCAGTCCATCATGAATGCGGCTGCCAGACTCATCCACCTTACAAACCGCTCAGTGTCTCCTACCCCTCTCTGCCAATCCCTCCATTGGCTACCACTCGCCCAACGAATTAAATTCAAAATACTAACAATAAATTACAAAGCCATCCATAACTCTGCCCCCAGCTACATCACTAGCCTCGTCTCAAAATACCAACCTAATCGCCATCTCCGTTCCTCCCAAGACCTCCTGCTCTCTAGCTCCCTCATCACCTCCTCCCATATCCGCCTCCAGGACTTCTCCCGAGCCTCGCCCATCCTCTGGAATTCCCTACCCCAATCTGTCAGACTGTCTCCAAATTTATCCACTTTTAGGCGATCCCTGAAAACTTTCTTCTTCAGAGAAGCCTATCCTGCCTCCATCTAACAACTGCACTATTTTCTCCATTAGCTCATCCCCCACAGCTATTACCCTTTTGTATAACTTGACCCTCCCTCCTAGATTGTAAGCTCTAACAAGCAGAGCCCTCTGATTCCTCCTGTATTGAATTGTATTGTACTTGTACTGTCTGCCCTAATGTTGTAAAGCGCTGTGTAAACTGTCGGCGCTATATAAACCCTGTATAATAATAATAATAATAATAATAATGACCTCTTAGCAGTCTCCTCGGACAGGGATGATGATGGTATAGTGCAGGGTGTTACAAGTCCTTGCAGCACATCTGCCAGTGGCACACCACTGGCTGTAGACTACAGCAGGTAAATTTCTCTGCTCCATCTGTTACAGTTAAAAAAAAAAAAAAAAACACACACACAACACTCACTGCCACCCACATGCCCAGCGTCTAAATTTAAGTTTGTCAAAGCTGCTGCCTTTCCATCTGGTGGATTCTGCCCCCTTCTGCAAATTTTCAGAATGCGCTGTACCATAATGGCAGGTTTCCAGTCGCTATTTCTTTTCACGTAAGGCTATTCCAGCTCTCTACCATCACATGCAAGGCAATGTTGTGGCATCATTGGGCAAGGTAGTCACCGGCAAGGTCCACATTACTGCTGGCACGTGGTCCAGCAAGCTTGGTCAGGGATGATATATTTTGTTCACAGCACACTGGGTAACTCTGTTTGCAACTCAGAAGGATGCAGGACAGTGCTCAGTGCTGCAGCTTGTTGTACCACCACATCTCCATACAGCTAGTGGTGAGGATGTGGGATTTGTCAGCTCCACCCCCCTCCTCCTCCTCCATGCCCTCCTCTGCTGAATTGTTCCATGAACTACAAGTACCCCTTAAGTGTTTAAGGGGCTATTCAATGAGTCAGGCTGAAAGGTGCCATGCAATGCTTCAGCTGGTGTGTCTAGGCTACTGGAGCCACACCAGAGCAGAGATTCTGGCAGCTCTGCAGCGGCAGGCCCAGAGGTGGTTCACGCCAGCTGGAGCCAGGAACGCTGGTGTGCAATAATGGCACAAACCTCCTGTCCGTCCTTAGACAGGGAAAGTTGACACATGTGCAATGCCTGGCATGTGTCCTCAATTTGGTGGTACAGCGGAGCAAGAAATAGGTCAACCCTTAACAGATGACTTTCCATCCCCAGAACCATTGGGAGTAGTACATGGCTGGGAGGAGGCAGTTCCAGATACTGTAATCAACAGTGACCCCGAGGAGTCGGCTTCTCATGCCTCCGCAAACTTGCGGTGCATGGGCACCCTCATTCCTCAAAGCCTGCAAAAGGACCCGAGAATACATGGCATCAAGAAGAAGGATCACTATTGGTTGGCAGCCCTCATTGACCACCGTTACAAGGGGAGAGTCTCGGAACTCATCTCGTCCCCACAAAGGGAGCAGAAGATGAAAGTTCTTGAGGAAACCTTAAAGATGAGTTTATGTAACAGCTTTCCTGACTCTGGTAAGTTACAGTCTGGTGGAAAACGTAGTTTTGAAGCTTCTGTTGGTCAAGAGAGAAGCAGTGGAGAAGGGGGCCTCAGTGATACCTTATAAAACATTTTTAGCCCTCGGCGCCCAGGGCTGCCAGCTTCCACATCCCATCGGCAGCGTCTTCATCACATTTTGGGAGATTATCCCTTGGGCGAAAACAGATATGAAGAGCTTTCCAGTTGACGATCCACTGGGTTATGAGAATAGACCACTGGCCAGAACTTGCCCAGTAAGCAATAGTGCTGCTGGGCTGCCCTGCATCCAGCGTGCTTTCCAAACTGGCATTCAGTGCTGCCATAGGTTTTGTGACAGATAAGAGAACAGTCAGTCCACAGACCGGCCGACATTTACCAAAATTAATCAGCCCTGGATCGAGCCCCTGATGCCGATGACACTGATTAAGTGCTTTTTGGATCTGGAATCTCTGAAAGACTGTCTAGGCTGCCTAGATTTGTGGGTGTTGATTTAATCTGGAAGAAAATTTTTGGTGTAGGTTTCATGGGCACAATTAACACCAATTTTTCCACACCTGTTTGACAGGTGCATAGCATTGCAATTTTTGACAGCAAGGCCAATTCTTGCTTTCATCAAGAGTACCTGTATAGGGTTATGGTGTGAAGGCACCACCGACACCCATAGACCAATTATTTCGCACCTGTTACTTCTATCCAAAGTCTGCAAAAGAGACACCAGAATTTATAAAAAAAAAAAAAAAAAAATCTCTAATCTTGTCCTGAGTGCACTAAATTGTGGCCTAATCATGCAGACTGGCTCCCCAAGCCCTTTTTTATAAAATAAAGCTTGAATGGAAAATGTCATTTTTTTGGCTTTATAAAATGCCATTATTGCTGCAGCATGTTCTATACACGGTACAGATGTGCCACTTTACAGGCAGATTAAGAGGACAACCCAGGCACTATATTTACAGTATTTTTTTATATGTATTGTTATTTATTATTTTGATGGGTTCACTTTAAGCATTAGTAAATCACTGCTCATTTAAAAATGATGTTTTATACAAACTTTTTTTCATTGATACATGTAACCTAGGGCAGCACCCAGACCCCCATAACCATTGTATGCCCAATTACTTGCATATAAGCCTTCAAAATGGGCACTTTTGATTTCTCTAGTTCATATCCCATAGACTTCAATGGGGTTCGTTATTCGGTTCCGAACTTTTGCAATATTCTAAAGCTCTGCCGTGAACCGAACGGGGGGGTTCGTTCGGCCCATCTCTATTCTGCAGGCCTAGTTTTTCCTTTGTTGAGGGCCATTGCATTACAGCTTTGTTGAAGCTCTTAAAGTACCATTCATCTCCAGTCTGTAAATGTTGAACACAGATCCTAATGGAAATGTTGATTGCCACTTTAAGCAAGCTGCTAGCAGGCTTCAGTATGCTTTCAACAAGTTTGCAAGAAGTGCTAAAGTCTGCTAGAAGTTTGTTTAAAGTGGCAATGAATTTTCCCATTAGGAGTAGGATCTGTGTTCAACATTTACAAACTGGAGCTGAACGGTACTTTAAAGGTCCCTTTCACACCAGTGGACCGATCATGGGTGGTCCGATCGGGTTCGCCTGAAAAACAGACAGGCGGACCCGATCAGACCACCCATTGTTATCTATGGGGAGGCGGATGTAGTGTACACCTGCCTGCATCCGATCTGATCCAGGCTGCCAAAAACAGATGGATGAGCAACTTATGCCTATCCATCTAGTGCAAGCATATGCAATTAGCGGACCTCCAGCTGTTAAAAAACTACAAGTCCCATCATGCCTCTGCCTTTGGGTGTAATTCTTGTGGCTGTCAGAGTTATGCTATGCCTCATGGGACTTGTAGTTCTGCAACAGCTGGAGGTCCGCTAATTGCATGTCCCTGTTTAGTGGATCAGATGACAATTGGATGGAAATGGACAGGCGGTCCATTTCCATCTGACTGCCCCATAAATAAGAACGGGCAGAGCAGACATTGGACATGTCATCCTCCTGCTCAGTGGGGATTAGCAGACAGATCCCCCGCCATAGGCGTATGCCTGGGCACACCCTAATCACCCTGTGTGGTGCAGATTCCCCCTGCTACCTGGGCCCCCCCCCCCCCCCGGAAACTCCCCTTGCCACAGTGTTTCCAGCTTACCTCCTCTCTTATCCCATCAGCTGCTGCAGGGGATGTTTCAGGATTGAGAGTAGGGGGGAGGAGCCAGTGCAGCTGAGGCTGGAGAGAAAAGGACTGGGGAATCTCTGTCCTCAGTCCCATTCTCTGTCTCAAAAGTGAGACATCAAGGGTCTGTTTAGACCCTTGATATCTTACCAAAGCCTCACAACAGGGCTCCTAAAACAATTATAAAATATTATTTGGAGAAATAATTAAAAAGCAATGCAAAATAAAAAAATAAAAAAAAAATAACTGACACAATCCACTGCCCTACTGATATGGGGAGAGGGAGAGACATACAGTGGGGCAAAAAAGCATTTTAGTCAGCCACCAATTGTGCAAGTTCTCCCACTTAAAAAGATGAGAGAGGCCTGTAATTGTCATCATAGGTATACCTCAACTATGAGAGACAAAATGTGGAAACAAATCCAGACAATCACATTGTCTGATTTTTGAAAGAATCTATTTGCAAATTATGGTGGAAAATAAGTATTTGGTCAATATCAAAAGTTCATCTCAATACTTTGTTATATATCCTTTGTTGGCAATGACAGAGGTCAAACGTTTTCTGTAAGTCTTCACAAGGTTGTCACACACTGTTGCTGGTATGTTGGCCCATTCCTTCATGCAGATCTCCTCTAGAGCAGTGATGTTTTGGGGCTGTCGCTGGGCAACACAGACTTTCAACTCCCTCCAAAGGTTTTCTATGGGGTTGAGATCTGGAGACTGGCTAGGCCACTCCAGGACCTTGAAATGCTTCTTACAAAGCCACTCCTTCGTTGCCTGGACGGTGTGTTTGGGATCATTGTCATGCTGAAAGACCCAGCCACGTTTCATCTTCAATGCCCTTGCTGATGGGAGGAGGTATGCACTCAAAATCTCACGATACATGGCCCCATTCATTCTTTCATGTACACTGATCAGTTGCCCTGTTTCCTTTGCAGAGAAACAGCCCCAAAGCATGATGTTACCACCCCCATGCTTCACAGTAGGTATGGCGTTCTTTGGTTGCAACTCAGCATTCTCTCTCGTCCAAGCACAACGAGTTGTGTTTCTACCAAACAGTTCTACTTTGGTTTCATCTGACCATATGACATTCTCCCAATCCTCTTCTGGATCATCCAAATGCTCTCTAGCAAACCTCAGATGGGCCCGGACATGTACTGGCTTAAGCAGGGGGACATGTCTGGCACTGCAGGATCTGAGTCCCTGGCGGCGTAGTATGTTACTGATGGTAGCCTTTGTTACGTTGGTCCCAGCTCTCTGCGGGTCATTCACTAGGTCCCCCCGTGGGGTTCTGGGATTTTTGCTCACCATTCTTGTGATCATTTTGACCCCCCGGGGTGAGATCTTGCATGGAGCCCCAGATCTAGGGAGATTATCAGTGGTCTTGTATGTCTTCCATTTTCTAATTATTGCTCCCACAGTTGATTTCTTCACACCAAACTGCTTGCCTATTGCAGATTCAGTCTTCTCAGCCTGGTGCAGGTCTACAATTTTGTTTCTGGTGTCCTTCAACAGCTCTTTGGTCTTCACCATAGTGGAGTTTGGAGTGTGACTGTTTGAGGTTGTGGACAGGTGTCTTTTATACTGATAACAAGTTCAAACAGGTGCCATTAATACAGGTAATGAGTGGAGGACAGAGGAACCTCTTAAAGAAGAAGATACAGGTCTGTAAGAGCCAGAAATCTTGCTTGTTTGTAGGTGACCAAATACTTATTTTCCACCATAATTTGCAAATAAATTCTTTTAAAAAAATCAGACAATGTGATTGTCTGGATTTGTTTCCACATTTTGTCTCTCATAGTTGGAGGTATACCTATGATGACAATTACAGGCCTCTCTCATCTTTTTAAGTGGGAGAACTTGCACAATTGGTGGCTGACTAAATACTTTTTTGCCCCACTGTACATACGGTACACGTGCATGTCTGTTTGAGCTTTGAGGTGCACACCCTAATGCAATAGGCTGTGCATTTCTATGTCCCCCGCTGAGCAGGCAGATAGGCTTGGAGTTTACCCCACCTGAAAGAGGCCAAAAGCTTCAACAAAGCTTGCTAAAGGGTCTGCAAATGCTTAGTCAAAGCTTACTGCTCACACTGCTCTTTTAGAAGCTGAAACCTGTGTGAAACAGGCCTTCCTGTTTAGAAATATGGCAGGTGCGCGCTCCCAACATTCAGTTTGGGTCAGTGACTTGCCATGTTGTGGAAGGAGGACAGGTGTGTAGTTAGAATTTTCAAGAACGTGTGTAATCATAGACTTCTATCCTGAAAAAGGCCCTTTAAAAAAGTGAATCCTTTTTCAATTAAAAAAAACAAAACAAACCTTTGCATTGTGGAAAAAGGAATATGTACAGTTTATTAAAGGAAATTAAAAACATTTTCAAAGACAGATCGTCAGACACTGGGGCTATTCATGCACATCAGTAACAGCTTTCAAATCTGCCCAGGAGAACTCGTTTTTTTACTTTATGACAGGGGCTCTTCTTAAAAGTTTCTACACGAGCCAAAATTGAGGTAATAAAAACGCATTGACAAGCCAAGACTTAAACAATGTCTGTGTGTAGGGCCTTACAGACATGACAGCAAAAAGGTATAACAAAAGCCAAAGCAGACCTTAGAGCAGCCAAGAGAGCCCAATTATGTAGACTGCTCTGAATAAGGAAGAAGCGCTATTCCCAATATCCTCGTGGGTCAACGTTTGAAACTTAGGGGCATTGTCAGAGAAAATTCAAGTCATGGTCTGTGGTTCTGTTTTTTTTTTTTTTTTTTTTTTAGACAGACATACAGACAGGAAAGCAGAGCGATCTTCACTTTTTAAAATAAATGTCAAGGTACAATCCAGTCGGTTAACAAAAACAAAAAAGGAGGATTTTCAATAGCGCAGTAGGAACCTAGCCCAACCACATTAGAAGAATAAAGTGGCGGCTAGTGCTCAAAATTTTTTGGGGCTGTGCAAACAAACTGAAAAATTCTGAAAAAAAAAACCCATCAATTGCAGCCTCACTGTGCCCATCAAACGCTCCCACTGTGCCCATCAAACGCCCACCCGGCACTTTACCCTGTCTCGGTGGGGCGGCGTCGCTCCTCCATGACCTCGATGTCTTCTCCCGTTCCCCTCCCATCCTCTCCTATGATTGGACGCCTGATTGGCTGAAACGACAGGTGCTGTGATTGGACGCCTATCAGGTGACGGGTAACAAACCCAACCACCTGATTGGCAGAGAGGCGGTTCAGTGTTAGGAAAGCGAATATTCATTCGCTTTCCTAATGGCTCTAATCAGGTGCTTCAAAAAAAAAAAAAAACCCCGCCGCTTGTAATTCAGGCACCTGAATAGGGGGTGGCAGCGGAGGCCATGGATAGATTCATTCAAATGCATTAATCTATCTATTGGTGATAGAGGCGGTGGCTGGAGAGAGGGGGCGCCGCCCGTGCACCTATATGGGCGCACCGCCACTGAATGGTTCCTTTTTCTCTGTGAGCCAGGACTATGGGCATTATGCATACCACTGAAAAGTGTATGTAAATCCAAAGCATTTTAGTCTAGAAAAGAATGTGTTAGATTCCCTGTCATGTCTATATTGCTGAGAAGATTCATCCGCACTATTGGTCCTGGCGGATAGTCAGTAATGTGGAAGAAAGTGTGAATCCTACATTTTTGATCTGCCACAGAAACAGAAGGTAAGGGGAGATCGTCCAGTGAGGAATCCTGTTGTGATGGTAATGTTCTAAGGCAAACACAAGAAAAAAAAGACCTCTCCTGCGCTCAGGTGTCCATGAACTGGATATGTAGTGCAGCCACCTATAGAAGTAATGCCTAGCGTCTTGCAGCCCTCATTTGAACAATGGGTATTCAAGCTAAAAAAACAGAAAAGAAAGAGGGCGCACCAACCTAGTGCATTACCACTGATAAACTTTAATGCAGCATAAAAACAGTAAAAATTATACTCACAAACGAGCTAATAAAGATAGCTTTCAAAAGGGCGCAAAAGCGCTGTTTCTGTGGATCGACACCCCAGGACCTGTTGCCGAGAGGATCAGACCAGCGCAAATGGCTGATGGCTCATCAGCCATTTGCGCTGGTCTGATCCTCTCGGCAACAGGTCCTGGGGTGTCGATCCACAGAAACAGCGCTTTTGCGCCCTTTTGAAAGCTATCTTTATTAGCTCGTTTGTGAGTATAATTTTTACTGTTTTTATGCTGCATTAAAGTGTACCAGTGGTAATGCACTAGGTTGGTGCGCCCTCTTTCTTTTCTGTTTAATGTTCTAAGGCACCATTCACATGGGTGTTTACATACCCCCCAACTTTCTGAGACGGACAACTATTAGCAAAAGTATGTAGGCATTGGACACACACCCTGCCACGCCCCTCTAACCACTTCAATACCAGGCACCTTTCCCCTGTAACCAAACAAAATTTTTATTATTTTGTTCCCACAAATAGAGCTTTCTTTTGGTGGTATTTGATCACCTCTGGGGTTTTTATTTTTGCTGAACATATAAAAAAAAAGCCTGAAAATTTTGCAAAAAAAAAAAAAAAAATTCCCTTGTTTGTTGTAAAATTTTGTAAATAAGTCGGTTTTCTCCTTCACTGATGGGCACTGATGAGGAGGCACTAATATGTGGCACTGATGGCTGGCACTGATGTACACTGATAGGCGACATTGATGGGCACTGATGGGGAGGCACTGGCAGGCATTACTGATGGGCACTGATTTGCATCCCTGGTGATCATGGGTGGGAATACCTGGTGGCAGTTTTGCCAACTGTCAGTATTTTTACTGGCAGCCAGTAAAAATTGGGCACGTTTCTCCTGCCAGTAAGAGGAAAAGCTTGCCAGTAAAAAAATATGGCTGTGACGCTTGGCTCGGAACTGGGCATGCGCAGCTCGGATCCGGAGCCAGCCAGAACCATCCAAGTGCCTGCTACAGTGTGTTCAGGTGGTACCTGGCGGGGGGCAGGTCTGGCGGAGGCAGTGCCTGAGCGCGTCCTGTGATGTCTTGGTGCAAGGGAGCCTCGTGTGCGCGTCGGTGGGATGGAAGGAAGGCAAGCTGGAAGCGGGACTGTCAGTGTTGTTTGGATTGGAGGGGACTGAGATGACCACCTGGCGTGGAGAGAGAGTGTCACTGTGACTCAGGGTGGGACGTGTCAGTGATCTGTGCTGCTGCACACCGCTGTGAGTGACACTGTAAGGGTCCATTTCATGGGCGTGTGTCACCCATTCGAATTTCCTGTCCCTGAGCCACTTACTTACTATATTGAAAATGAAAAGAGAAATATGCTTTTTGCCCTAATATCTACCTTAAATCACATTGTTAATTGCATATTTTACTTATTTGTAGCCTAAATACTGAAATTTGCACTTACAACTGTAATTTTGTAACTTTTGGAAATGCCAGTAAAAACTTGGCTTTGCCAGTAAATTTCAATCTGGTAGGTTGGCAACACTGCCTGGTGGGCATACCTAGTGGGCACAGTTGGGCATCCCTGGTAGGTCTGAAGTGTTAAACGTGCTGATTCCACACACACACACACACCCCCATTAGGAGAGCAGCCCATAGGCGCAATTAGAGCAAAAGCTGATATACGGCACTTCCTGTTTACGATGTCACCAGCTATGATTGGACAAAGCTGATCACATGGTAAAGAGCCTACGTCATAGGCTCTTTACTGAGATCGGAGATGCAGGGTGTCAGACTGACACCACCGATTGCCGCGCACCCCCCTCGGCTTTTCCTGCTGGACATCAAATGACATCCAGTCAGCATAATTAGACCACTTTGTGGGCGTAAAAAAAATAAATAAATAAAAAAACATGGGGGAAGGAGGAATATAGGGATTAGTTAAACCCACAAGTGCTTTTTTTTACCACTCCTATTCTTTTAAATTGGCTTTTGAATTTACGAATGCAGCAATTTAGAAATTAGATGAAAGGTTTAGCGCTGGGAAACACTTTTTAATACATAAATAGTGCATGTTATATACAACTATAGAGATCAGATCAAAATGAGGGACAAATGAGGGGGGAAAAGGAGGGACACAGGGACTTTTTTCCAAATCAGGGACAGTTGGGTGCTATGGTGTTTAGCCACGCTGCAAATCCCAGGGCCAGGAATCTACTGATTCCTGCTGCTGGGAATGACAGCTGCGACCACCGTGCCGGTTCACACAGCCAGCAATTACCTGTACACTTTGTGTCCATCCAGCTGTAATTCCCATAGATGATCGCTGGCTGTGTGAACAGGCATTAAATGTTGTGGTCACTAACATTATAGTGTACAGGCTCAGTGGACACAGCTATACGCATGCAACTGTCAATTCCAATAGCAGGAATCAGATTCCTGCCACTGGGATTTGCAGCTTGGCTGAACGCCTGTGCGAATGGTGCCTACGAGGGGATAGCCGTGCTTTGTAGGGGCATTCAATGACATCCTCGTGTCTTGGGTCAGGTCTAGGAGATATTTCAAGCACCTACAGGTAAGCCTTAATATAGGCTTACCTGTAGGTAAAAGTGGCCGTACACAGTGTATAACCACTTTAAG
The DNA here is from genome assembly GCF_042186555.1 of Aquarana catesbeiana. Taxonomy (NCBI): domain Eukaryota; kingdom Metazoa; phylum Chordata; class Amphibia; order Anura; family Ranidae; genus Aquarana; species Aquarana catesbeiana. The sequence goes on from NC_133335.1 coordinate 45,659,287, forward strand.
TGCACGTGAAATCTCCCCAACAGGAAACAAAGGGAGGAAAAAAAATAAATAACCTGACAGCATACCTCCCAACATTTTGAGATGGGAATGAGGGACACCTACCAGCAAACGTATGTAGCCATAGGACACGCCCCCTGTCACACCTCCTTATAGGAGAATTAACCAAAAAAAAGTTCATTAAATCCACAAGTGTTTTTTTTTTTTACCACTACTATTCCTTTATATTGGCTTTTAAAATTGACAAATGCAGCAATTTAGAAATTGGATGGAAGGTTTAGCACTGGGAAACACTTTTTGAAAGATAAAAAGTGCATTTTATATACAACTATACAGACCAGACCAAAATGAGGGACAAATGAGCAGGAATGAGGGACATTGCTCCAAATCAGGGACAGTCCCTCCAAATCAGGGACAGTTGGGAGCTATGTAACAGGAGTCCTAATTATTCCCTACTCTGTCCAAAACTAGTAAAAATAGGTTTGGGTTATACACTTTAAATGTTACTGGCTTATTTAATCCAACCCCTTTTTATGTAAAACACACATCAAAAATGCACATAAAATATAGGCAGCGGCCAAGTAATTAAAAAGTTGATTCCAAAATCAAGCAAATGCTATCCCCCCCCCCCCCCCCCATTTGAACAAGAGCATTTATTTATATTCATCCAGCCTGCATAGAATCATACACATCGCGTATATTCCCTAGTTGCATGAACTGCCACAGAACACACATATCTGCATGCACAGACACAAGCAAATTCAAATTTTTTGCAAAGCACAGTCCCTGTTGACCTGACAGATGCATTTTTGGAAAATGACACAAGGGGATCTATTTCAAACATAACAGCATTGGAAGAGTCGTGAAAACATGCTGGAAAAAAAAATGCATAGAAACCACAAACGCAGAAAAATACATATATTTCAAAGAATGTATACACATTTTTTTTTTTTAAGTGCACATACTCTAATACTCTATCCTTTTGCACAATTATCCAAGTCATAGTAAACAGCAACCACATTTTTTTTCAATTTGGGGAAAAAAATTGATTAGCAGTTCTGTAAAGTATACCATGTAATATATTCATTTTAAGGCATGTTTGGAAGTTTAATGTAATTTGGATATCCTTGTTATTTTTCCATATGATATTTAGCGGCAAAAAAAAAAAAAAAAAGCTGAAAAGAATAATAAAAAAAAAAGGTAGATAACCAAAATAACTTACATTGCAAGCAAATCGGAGGATAGCACAGAGTGTGGGTCATGTAAACAGAATCCAGGTGGTGGAAGGGGAACTGCTCACCAAGTTCTCTTAGTAATAACTACATCAGCTATACATTCCACTCCTACTCCACACTATACAGTTGGCCGTAGATTGTATACAGCTGGTTTCAGAGGTGACAAATCACCGAACTGTACAGGTTGGTGATTACTGAACTCTGGTTCTCAAAATTCCCACAGTCCAAGTATTTTAGATCTCTTCACAGATTCACAGGTGAGATAATTAGAGTTTTATTTTTTTATTTTTTACACATGTCCCTAATTTATTCAACCTGGCATGGAAGAAAGCATGCACTGTTCACGAGTCTTTAAAATTGGGGTTGGGCTTCCCTGCAAAAGGAACAGGAGACTATTATTATTATTTTTTTTTTTTTTTAATGATAAAGAACATAGCCTTTCATTCAATTTAAATTGAGCATCCGTGGTCATCTGTACTTTAGCTGTTTTATTGGACTGGTACAGCATGGAGTGTGATTTAGGCTGGGTTCACACCATTGCGAAGTGGATGCGGGTTCATCGCATCCAATTCACAATAGCAGGAGATTTTGTCTGGCTCTCTAGGAAGCCGGTTCACATATCTTCGCAGCAGGTCTGGTGTGTTTTGCAGAAAAACCCTGTGCGTCTTTTGGTCTGTTTCCAAAATCCATACTAGATCCTTAGCTGAGCATGCAGCCCGGCAGGTCAGGAAAGGGAGGGGATGAGCGAGCGCGCCCCCCCTCCTGAACCCTACCAGGCCGCATGCCCTCAACATGGGGGGATGGGTGTTTTGCAGAGCCCCCCACCCCAAAGCACCTTGCCCCTATGTGGATGGGGACAAGGGCCTCTTCCCCACAACCTTGGATGGTGGTTGTGGGGGTCTGCGGACAGGGGGCTTATCAGCCGTGGTGAGGTTTTAAAAAGGGTCCCGTGCGTTTTTGGGTCCGGTTCAGTTAAATTGCACCTGAACTGGTGAACAGAACCGCACCTAACTGCCGCACTGAAACTGAGGTTGCATATGTGTGAACCCAGCCTAATACTACTTATACTATTTGTAGCATACTCTGGGAAAAATTAACAGTGGCTGTTACAAACAAAGCTTACCAGGTGTTTTTTTCTTTTTTGGAGGGGGGGGGGCCCCAAACAACTCCCCCCCCAGTCGGCGGCACCCCCCTTCCGACGGGCAGCAGCTTCTATGTGTCCTCTTTTCTATCACAGCAGCTTCTGTGTGTCACGTTTCTCCTCCTTCTAGGAGCTAGGCATCCAATAGGATCACATGTCCTTTCAGGCAATTGGGTGACGGGTCTCACGACCTGCTTCCTGATTGGCCGGGAGGAGTATTAGTGTGAGAATAGCGAATATTCATTCAATATTGTCACACAACTGGGTGGGCTATTAGAGCCTCTGACTCTAATCACATGCTTAAAAAAAACAGCCCGTGCGCCCCTAATGGATGGGCTGCCACTGCTTATGAGAGGTGGGCAGATCTCTTTCAGAACGACGGATGAGGCAACATCTATCCAAAGAAGAAGACAAAAATTTACATCGGTATTATTGAGTGCTTGTTTTAATGCCGTTCACACTGCTGCAATGCGGGAACCCTGTGAATCCACTGTGGGTTCCCACATCGCATGTCTCCCGGCGGCAGTTCACACTGCCCTATGCAAACTTCTGGGAGTGTGGGGTAAAAGTTAATGACACTCCCAAATGAGTTCGCATATCGCATTGCGATCTGCAAATTCGGACAGGAATCGGATCGCATGGGTGTGAACACCCATACAATCCGATTCTGCTGCGAACCAAAAAAAAGGGTCCTGTGCGAGTTTGGTCCGAATGCGATGCAAATTCAGCCATAATATGTGAACCGAGACTCACGGACCATACACACGATCTGAAAATCGGACGAAAAATACCGCTTTCGATGCGATCGCACGATAATCAGATCGTTAATACAGAGCTTTCGAGAGCCAATCACGACAGCTTATCTGATATTATTGGATCGGACAAGCACAACACTTTTCTTTGTACGATACCAGATCGTACGATTTTCGTTTAGTCAGTACGGTTGTCGTTCGAAAATTATTATTATAATTTTAGGTACTTATATAGCGCCATCAATTTACGCAGCATACAATACAAATACATTACAACACATGACATCACTTCCAATTTTTTTTTCTGTCTTAAGAAAATTTTCGTGACTTTAGTAACCTATTCAATTCTTACTTGCGACTAGTAAGCGAAAAAAGTCAGATGATCTGTTGTCCGATCTTTGGATTGTGTGTACAGGGCATTACATAGCTCCCAACTGTCCCTGATTTTGAGGGACTGTCCCTGATTTGGAGCAATGTCCCTCTGTCCCTCATTCCTCCTCATTTGTCTCTCATTTTGGTCTGATCTATATAGATGTATAAAAAATGCACTTTTTATCTATGAAAAAGTGTTTTCCAGTGCTAAATCTTTCATCTGATTTCTAAATTGCTGCATTTGTAAATTCCAAAAGCCAATATAAAGGAAGAGTAGTGGTAAAAAAGCACTTTTGGGTTGAACCAATCTTTTATTTTTTGTACAATTCTCCTTTAAGGGGGCGTGGAAAGGGGTGTGTCCCTCTGGCCTGCATTCTTTTTCTGATAGGTGTCCCTCATTCCCATCTCTAAAAGTTGGGAGGTATGGTAGGACTGTGAGCATCACTTGTAATTATGTTACTTTGCTGCTCAACCTATTGCTTTTTACACACTTTTGTTCCAAATGTTACATTTGTCATTTTCCCCTTCACACTTCTGGGCATGTTTTTGCACAATGCTCTGCCCATTTGTTTTCATTGGACCCTCTGTGCTTTTGGCTGATCCCCCAAAAGATATACCTGCCTTATTTTTCCAGCACAACTGCAAACAGTGAATGTGCCTAAAACATTGTGATGTTTGTTTTGGCAGTGCATATGCATTGGGGAGCATAAAACACAGAAGTGTGAATGAGTCCTAAACAATTATGGGATGTTACATTCACAGGAAGTCAACTTTGCCTTGAAAAAAATATAGCATTCTCTGCTAGCATATCCCACAGCATATATTATCTGTTCGGAAAACCTATTTCCGATGAAGTCTAATAAAATCCTTTTTTTGCAAAGCAGTTTATAACAATTTTGTTCTTTGGGAAAGCAAAACTGCTATTCTGAAAATTGTAACTTCACATAATGACATATTGACAGCGAAACTTGGCTATATACAGAGCACACAGCCAAATCTCCTGTTTCTAATAATAATAATAATAATTTTGTCTAATGATATAAATGCATCTTACCTTTTGATCGTATGTCTGCCGTCTGGTGTGTACCCCCTTCCCCAGTAAACAGACATCAGCTCCTTCTTACATTCTCAGCATGACTGCCTGCCGAGCAGTGTCCTGGCTCTTTTATTCAAAGACAACAAAAGCAATCACAAACAGGAAGCCCTGGCCCCAACAGCCAATCGCTTCCTTTACAGGATATGACCTCACAGGATATGACCAAACAAGGATATGACCAAACAAGGATATGAGTTTATACAACAACCAATGACTACCGTTCCTGCTGATGGGAGCTTATCTGCAGGTGTACGTCATGGCACCCCAAATATGTTGATCAGGCATACCGGGGTGACAAGAGCAAACAACCACTAAACCGATAATGTCTTTGCAGAGCGGACACACCCCCACCAGACGATCGTTCTGTGCATTGCACAGGGGCCCTTTGCTGGCGGACATGTCCTCTCTCTGCAAACACCTCCCTCCAACCAACAGGAAGTTTTCCACTACCTAACAGGTCTCAACCAGCGTTAGTCTGCCCCAGTCAGCTCTTTAGAGCGGGCTGCGAGAGAACAGACACTGGGAGACTCTTATGACAATACATTAATATACATCTTCATAAAATTTTCCACAACAGTCCCTCCTTTTGTCATATGATCCCAAGTGTCCCTCGATGAATTCTGATCTTCTTCTTAGTCCATAAAAAGTAAAACACGGCTTGACATGTAGACTCTGTTGGAGATGACGTGGTGAGCTGTAATAATCGCCGGTTGGTCTTGGATCCTCTGTGTCTTGTACGTGGGTTGGGCTTTGGGGCATCTCATCAGGGAAGATGTGGTCATCTGCTCAGGTTCTGGTCACGCGTCCAATCAGGCAACAGGAGCACCTCATCATGGCATATAGAAGGAATATAAACAAAAACAACATGAGTATATATACCCCTATTTCCTTCAACTATGATCCGCTGCAAAATAAAATAATTAAATCCCCAACGATTCCCAAACCCTTACAAGGATTCCAACCTTCACTAGCTATAGCTCTGGCTTTGCCTTATGGGCCTGAACTTTGTCACTACTATCCCCAATCCAGATATAACAATCTTTACTTATGAATTCCCAGAAACCCCCTTGGACTGTGGGGACTTCCTTGTAGCTTCAACAGTTACATGAAAACATCCCATCCTCAATGGATGAGAAATTGTTCAAGCATTTCATAAGCTCAAGCAATTCCCTTCCAGCTGTCCCTGTCATTCTTACCTTCTCTCGCGCCATCAGATCCTCACGATCGGCCGCGACCTAAGATGCTGGGACAAGTTTCACCAGCACACATGAACTTCTTGCCTTAGGGGAATTACCTTATAAGCTGTAGATCCGCATTAATACCAAACTACAGTTGAAGCACACTTGTGGGCTACCTAGTTATCCCGATACCAAAGCTGGCAAAAACCAGAGCTATTGTTAAAATTATAACTAATTTTACCCTCTAGAAATGTTTTGTTAAGTTCTATTGACAAGTGTCTGTTTGGATTTTACTAGTTTGTCAAAACTCCTCACACCAAAATGAACGTCCTATATTTCATGTACCGCCGTCATCGCTGGGGCACTAATACCCGCCCATGGGTCCTGTTCTCTTTCTTAGCTAGTTGGGAAATACACTTTAAAAATATAAACAAACGAAGATACTCCTCTACTCTTTGTGGTTGATCTGCTTCTTGCAGTGGCTGGCGTGGTCTCATCCCTCAAGCTTCTTTACAATGACCCAGTCACCTGGTTGGAAAGAATGTAAACTGGTTATTGTGTCAGGGTCCAGGATGGACTTGTGAACCCTGTGGTGGACATTTTGAAATTCATGTTACAGTGATTGCACCTACCCCATCAGCTGAGAATGTAGGTGACAGCTAATGAGGAAAGTACAACTCTGTTTTTGGTTGACCTCCAAACAAACCTCATATGACAATAACCCAGACATCAGGACTGTGGTCACTGCATAACCTGTGCGTGGCTTACCATCTGGGGTGTAATACCTGGAACCAGTGACAAAATGGTTCTTAGCATCTGGGATGGGAGCCTACTTCACCAGACTGCTGCTTGCTGATTCAAATGCTATCAAAGAAAGACAGTCTTGGCACAAACTTGGTTAGAATTACAAAGGTTAGTATTACTGGTTTTAAAAATTGTCATTCTCACCACTATCACCCCCCCCCCCCCCCCTTTTCTTCCCTCCTCATTACAAACTGGAGGAAGACATGCAGGGTTTCGAATGGTGCAGAACAAAACAGTGAAATAGCCTATGATACTTTTACCTTCTTATACACCTGTACATACACTTTCAGAAACTCTTTGGACCTGAAAAGATACTTATAAACAAAAGTTATTACTCTATCCTTCAAAGAATGGTAAACAATACAACATTCATGTACATTGGTAAATTGTCACTTGACATTCCACAAAACCAACAATAACTAAACCCTCTGTTACTCTTACTAAAATACAACAGCCGCGACACGCAAGAGGGCTGTCACGGTGGGTTCAAACATCTTGTTACCACATGCAAACATGAGACAAACATTTAGATACAAATGTGGGGGAGATAATTCATAGTTCCCAAAAACGAAAATGAAAAAAATAGAAACAACCAGATGGAATGCTGCCTTCACTCTTTTAGCGATAGAAAGAGAATACAATTTGAAAAGCACGAGAGCATTTCGAAATCTTTGCATGGACCAGCCACACAAAGTTCAAAAACAGACCTGTATATTTTTTAATCACACAAACGTGTACTACGCATACATCAACTCACTCAACATTACAGATTTCTGAAGCCACAGCTGAACTACTTCCAAAGTATTTTTATTCTGGGGTCTCGTACTTCCAGACATCAAAAGTACCTTCAAAAAGGAATACACCTTACTGTACCCTCTGACCATATCTGCCAATCTTTAAGGGGTCTCATGTCCGGAGCCCCAAACCCAGATCTCATGTGAAGTGCAGCTGTCTGACTGGTGTGGAGCCTCATTTTTTTCCTCCAACGCATGGACGGCACATTACCCATGACGATTCGAATCGCTTATGACGGTCCCTGCGTCCAGGGCACCCTTGCACTAGTTTTCGGATCAGTACTGCTTAGTGACTATTTTTACAGTACTGGCACCCGGCGTTCTCCGAATATTTTACACGGCCTCCCGGTGTGCTAGCATACTAATCCTCACATTTACATGCTCTACAACTGGTTATCTGCAGCCCTATAAATGTGTTGTCAGACAAACTACAAAGCACCATGAAATCCTCCACTATTCAAAACAATATTATGGCTTCCATATTATGGCTTCCATCTGTACCTAGATATTACAACAATAACATTGATGCCTCCTGTTTGCTCTCTACTAGAAACTGTATTACAATATAAAACTAAAAAGACAGCTGGGAGATATTTAAAACGCTTTCAAACGCCAGTATTTTCCCATTGTCCTTCCGAGCACAAATCTCATTTGCTTGTGTCATAGGACCCCAAGCTCCCCCCACCAACTTCCTGTGGATACATAAAATGCTGATAAGAACTTCCTGTTGCATGCCCAGCTCTAAAAAAAACCCTCAAACTGGTTTATTTACATATCAATGTACAGGAAAAGGGAGGGGAGGGTAAGCCTAGTTTCACATACTGCAGGCTACACAATACAAACCTTGCTAAAGCAATACAAGCTTCAAAACAATGAATTGCCCTCTGAGGAACTCCAAAATATTTAAAAACGCACAACGCTAGAAGTACAAAAACCCACAGTTAAAGCCTTGTTATCCATTGAAATTCAGTGCAAAGTAGATATTTCACTCAAAACCAATATTCAATACAGAAAACGCAATAGTTTCCTTGAAAAGTATGTAAACAGTACAAAAATAGAATTCACTTAAAAGGAGAGAGAAGGTGGCGGCCCAGACCGCATGGCTACACACACACACAAAAGAAATTGGAGCAGCTTCCCCTGTAGGAAGGCCCACAGGTCCTCAAAATGGCCGCCGATCCACATGGTGACTACAACAAAAGCCAGACCACAACAAAATGGCGAATTTTCCCGCCAAAACTGAAATCCAATACTCGAGTACTGCTTGGACCTTGAAGAAGGGGACATACTCCGAAAGCTTGTCCTGAAAAATTGTATGTTAGTGCAAATAAAAAAAGTATCATGGACAGTACTCAATTTTCTCTGTCACAATTGCACTAATACGGCTACAATCAAACCAAATTTTCAGAATATGCTTTTAGGATGTACCCCCTTCTTCAAGTTCCAAGCGGGTAATTATTACAAGTTTAACCACTTGCCGCCCGACCACCGTGAAATGACAAAAGAGGGGTGCAGCTTTGGTTCTGGGGCGACATCATATGACGTCGCCCCAGAACGGTTGCCCAGAACGGGGGGGTCGCAGTGTGGCAATCGTGCCCACGCCGTGTTCCTAGGACATGGCGTGACCCCGATCTCTGTAAAGAGCCGATGACGACCAATCACAGCCAGTCACGTGTAAATGCGGAAGTGCCAGTAATCGTCTCTTCTCGCCTCACACTGATAAGAGTGTGTGGTGAGGAGAGCTGATCAGCGGCATCTCCTTGCAGGGGACACCAGGACAGGTAATCAGGGTACTAATCATCAGTGCCCTAATTACAGTAAAGCCCCAGCAGTGCCCATTAGTGCCACCAATCAGTGCCCATCAGTGACACCAAGTGCCCTGATTACAATAAAGCCCAGCAGTGCCCATCAGTGCCACTAATCAGTGCCCATCAGTGACACCGATCAGAGCTGATGACGCCCAATCAAAGCCAGTCACATGTAAATGCGGTAGTGCTGGTAATCGTCTCTTCTCGCCTCACACTGATAAGAGTGTGTGGTGAGGAGAGCTGATCAGTGGCATCTCCCGGCAGGGGACACCAGGACAGGTAATCAGGGCACTGATCATCAGTGCCCTGATTACAGTAAAGCCAATCAGTGCCCATCAGTGACACCGATCAGTGCCCATCAATGACACCAATCAGTACCCATGAGTGCCTGCTCATCAGTGCTGCTGATCAATGCCCATCAGTGCCACCCAATCAGTGCCACCTATCAGTGCCCACCAGTGCCACCTATCAGTGCCACCCATCACTGCCGCCTATCAGTGCCCATATGTGCCGCATATTAGTGCCACCTAATCAGTGCTCATAAGTGCCGCCTCATCAGTGCAGCCTATCAGTGCCCATCAGTGCAGCCTCATCAGCACGCATCAGTGAAGGAGAAAAATTACTTATTTACAAAATTTACTGACAGAAACTAAGAAAAACTTTTTTTTTTCAAAATTTTCTTTTTTTTTTTGTAAAAACATAAAAACCCAATGGTGATTAAATACCATCAAAAGAAAGCTCTATTTGTGTGAAGAAGATGATTAAAAATTCATTTGAGTACAGTGTTGCATGACTGCGCAATTGTCATTCAAAGTGTGACAGCGCTGAAAGCTGAAAAATGGCCTGGGCAGGAAGGGGGTGACAGTGCCCGGTTATTGAAGTGGTTAAAGCTGTTCTTCAGTCATCTACTGAAAAAATGTAAAGTCAGCAGCTACAAAAACTGTAGCTGCTGACTTTTAATAAACACACACTCACCTGACCTGGCCGGTTTCTTCTCCGGGCTTCGGTCCCTGGCGCCAGCATCTTAGCTGTAGGTAGATGGCTATGACTGTTTGGTCCCACTGTGTCCCACTGTGTCCCAGAAGACTGATGAGGAAGGAGGGGGGCTGACCTTCCACTCAGATCACCACGGTAAGCCGACCGGAAGTTGGGGAGTGGGTACCTGTCAAAACCAGGTAAATGCCCCCCCCCTCACAAAATGATGTGGCAAATTTGAAAGAGGAGGGAGGAGGAGGAGGAAGAGCGTAGCTTCCCCTTTTGGGTGAAGTTCTGTTTTAACCTCCTTCTGACATACACATATATCTTGCAGCATGGAGAGGACTTCATCCCGCATTGCTACATACTGTATATGTGTCGCCGATAGCTCCTGCTCACAGAGGTCAGAAGTCAGAAGGATGGGGTCCCAATCATATGATCACTGTGACAACTCATGTGTTTGTCTGTATCCATGTGTTAACCACTTCAGCCCCGGAAGGTTTTACCCCCTTCCTGACCAGAGCACTTTTTACAATTCGGCACTGCGTCGCTTTAACTGCTAATTGCGCGGTCATGCAATGCTGTACCCAAACGAAATTTGCGTCCTTTTCTTCCCACAAATAGAGCTTTCTTTTGATAGTATTTGATCACCTCTGCCGTTTTTATTTTTTGCGCTATACACGGAAAAAGACCGAAAATTTTGAAAAAAAATGATATTTTCTACTTTTTGTTCTAAAAAAAATCCAATAAACTCAATTTTAGTCATACATCTAGGCCAAAATGTATTCGGCCACATGTCTTTGGTAAAAAAAATGTCAATAAGTGTATATTTATTGGTTTGCGCAAAAGTTATAGCGTCTACAAACTAGGGTACATTTTCTGGAATTTACACAGCCTTTAATTTATGACTGCCTATGTCGTTTCTTGAGGTGCTAAAATGGCAGGGCAGTACAAAACCCCCACAAATGACCCCATTTTGGAAAGTAGACACCCCAAGGAATTTGCTGAGAGGCATGTTGAGCCCATTGAATATTCATTTTTTTTGTCCCAAGTGATTGAACAATGACAAAAAAAAAAAAAAAAAAAAAAAATTACAAAAATTTGTCACTAAATGATATATTGCTCACACAGGCCATGGGCATATGTGGAATTGCACCCCAAAATACATTTAGCTGCTTCTCCTGAGTATGGGGATACCACATGTGTGAGACTTTTTGGGAGCCTAGCCGCGTACGGGGCCCCGAAAACCAATCACTGCCTTCAGGATTTCTAAGGGCGTACATTTTTGATTTTACTCCTCACTACCTATCACAGTTTTGAAGGCCATAAAATGCCCAGATGACATAAAACCCCCCCAAATGACCCCATTTTGGAAAGTAGACACCCCAAGCTATTTGCTTTGAGGCATGTTGAGTCCATGGAATGTTTTATATTTTGACACAAGTTGCGGGAAAGTGACAAATTTTTTTTTTTTTTTTTTTTTTTTGCACAAAGTTGTCACTAAATGATATATTGCTCACACAGGCCATGGGCATATGTGGAATTGCACCCCAAAATACATTTAGCTGCTTCTCCCGAGTATGGGGATACCACATGTGTGGGACTTTTTGGGAGCCTAGCCGCGTACGGGACCCCGAAAACCAATCACTGCCTTCAGGATTTCTAAGGGCGTACATTTTTGATTTTACTCCTCACTGCCTATCACAGTTTCGGAGGCCATGGAATGCCCAGGTGGCACAAACCCCCCCCAAATGACCCCATTTTGGAAAGTAGACACCCCAAGCTATTTGCTGAGAGGCATGGTGAGTATTTTGCAGCTCTCATTTGTTTTTGAAAATAAAGAAAGACGAGAAAAAAAATTTTTTTTTTTCTTTTTTCAATTTTCAAAACTTTGTGACAAAAAGTGAGGTCTGCAAAATACTCACTATACCTCTCATCAAATAGCTTGGGGTGTCTACTTTCCAAAATGGGGTCATTTGGGGGGTTTTTTTGCCACCTGGGCATTCCATGGCCTCCGAAACTGTGATAGGCAGTGAAGAGTGAAATCAAAAATTTACGGCCTAAGAAAGCCTGAAGGCGGTGCTTGGTTTTCGGGGTCCCGTACGCGGCTAGGCTCCCAAAAAGTCCCACACATGTGGTATCCCCGTACTCAGGAGAAGCAGCAGAATGTATTTTGGGGTGTAATTTCACATATTCCCATGGCATGTTTGAGCAATATATCATTTAGTGACAACTTTGCGCAAAAAAAAATAAAAAAAATAAAAAATTGTCTCTTTCCCGCAACTTGTGTCACAATATAAATTATTCCATGGACTCAACATGACTCTCAGCAAATAGCTTGGGGTGTCTACTTTCCAAAATGGGGTCATTTGGGGGGGTTTTGAACTGTCCTGGCATTTTATGCACAACATCTAGAAGCTTATGTCACACATCACCCACACTTCTAACCACTTGAAGACAAAGCCCTTTCTGACACTTATTGTTTACATAAAAAAATAATTTTTTTTTGCAAGAAAATTACTTTGAACCCCCAAACATTATATATTTTTTTTAAAGCAAATGCCCTACAGATTAAAATGGTGGGTGTTTCATTTTTTTTTTTCACACAGTATTTGCGCAGCGATTTTTCAAACGCATTTTTTGGGGAAAAAACACACTTTTTTACATTTTAATGCACTAAAACACACTATATTGCCCAAATGTTTGATGAAATAAAAAAGATGATCTTAGGCCGAGTACATGGATACCAAACATGACATGCTTTAAAATTGCGCACAAACGTGCAGTGGCGACAAACTAAATACATTTTTAAAAGCCTTTAAAAGCCTTTACAGGTTACCACTTTAGATTTACAGAGGAGGTCTACTGCTAAACTTACTGCCCTCGATCTGACCTTCGCGGCGATACCTCACATGCATGGTGCAATTGCTGTTTACATTTGACGCCAGACCGACGCTTGCGTTCGCCTTAGCGCGAGAGCAGGGGGGACAGGGGTGCTTTTTTTTTTTTTTTTTTTTTTCTTTATTATTATTATTTTTTTATCTTATTTTTAAACTGTTCCTTTCATTTTTTTTTTTTTTTTAATCATTTTTATTGTTATCTCAGGGAATGTAAATATCCCCTATCATAGCAATAGGTAGTGACAGGTACTCTTTTTTGCAAAAATTGGGGTCTATTAGACCCTAGATTTCTCCTCTGCCCTCAAAGCATCTGACCACACCAAGATCGGTGTGATAAAATGCTTTCCCAATTTCCCAATGGCGCTGTTTACATCCGGCGAAATCTAAGTCATAAAATGCTCGTAGCTTCCGGTTTCTTAGGCCATAGAGATGTTTGGAGCCACTCTGGTCTCTGATCAGCTCTATGGTCAGCTGGCTGAATCACCGGCTGCATTTTCAGGTTCCCTGTTGAGACAGGAGAGCCAGAGAAAAACACGGAAGACGTTGGGGGGGGAGGGGCATTCCCTCCCACTGCTTGTAAAAGCAGTCTAGAGGCTAATTAGCCGCTAGGATTGCTTTTACATGAAAGCCGACCGCTGGCTGAAAAGAATGATACCAAGATGATACCTAAACCTGCAGGCATCATTCTGGTATAACCACTCAAAGTCGTGAATGGCGTACCTGAAGACAAAAAAATGGTTAACAATAAAGCACAGTAAACGGTAAGGTATAAAAAATTGCATACCTGAAAAGCAAACATGATAAAACATAATAACAATAAAACATTGCAGAATAGAATACAGTAAAAAAGAACAGAACAATAGAGAGAGAGAATAGAGAGAGAAAGAACAATAAAACGACAACTATTTTTTTTTTATTTTATATTTTTGTATGTGTTTTTTTTTTTTTTTACACTTTTTTTTGTAACTAACTTTTATAACTGTAACCGGTTCCAGGTTCGGGTCTCTCAAAATGCGATGGCATCTTGGGAGACCCTGTGAAAGTGTGCCTAGTCTGTGCAATGCTGTACCCTACGCTAATACTCAACTAGTGCATGGTAGCGTTCAAAACATTCACCAATGCAAAGACCAGGATTGTCAGGACAGGAGGGACAATAATAGCGGGTGTCACGCCTATATCCGCGCTTGCTGCAGACACGACATCTTTTTTGGGGGGGGGTTCGTTGGGTAGGGGTACTCGGGAGGACATAAAGAAAATGCCTCTCATGCAGCCGACTGCATTTGGTTGGGGATGTGAATGGGGGAAGTACGGGCGCCGCAGAAGCGGTGGGTTCCCAATTAGGATTGGCGAATGCAGCAGGAAGGGCATTATGGGCACGACGGGCCTGTGTTCGTCTTCTTGGTGGCAGCGGGACACTACTTGTGCTTGCCACCTCACCAGCTTGAACTGCACTTATGGGACTCGCCACGTCACCAAGTGTTACTGCAGTGCTGGTTTGACTACGACCGGGGTGTACTAGGCCGCTGGTGCTTGCCAGTTCACCAAAACGCTACCAAAAAAACTGTTAGCGATCGCAAGGATCAGGCCTGACTCTGCGAACGCTGCAGTTATGCGTTTAGTGTTTTGTAAGTGACAGTGATCGATCGATACTGCACTTGGGTGGGCTGGGCTGGGCCGGGCGGAGGGGCAAAACGCAGGTGCTAGCAGGTATCTGGGCTGATCCCGCTAACACTGCGTTTGTGGGAACCCTAAACTGCTGGGGACGCTAGTATAGATCTGATCAGATCAGATATTGATCCGTTCAGATACTATACCACTAAGGGAGGTGTACGGTGCGTGCGTGGGTGTTAGCGGTACTGGCGCTAACCTGACGCTGCCTGGGGCTGGTGCTTGCCAGTTCACCAAAACGCTACCAGAAAAACTGTTAGCGATCGCAGTGATCAGGCCTGACTCTGCGAACGCTGCAGTTATGTGTTTAGTGTTTTGTAAGTGTCAGTGATCGATCGATACTGCACTTGGGTGGGCCGGGCGGAGGGGCAAAACGCAGGTGCTAGCAGGTATCTGGGCTGATCCCGCTAACACTGCGTTTGTGGGAACCCTAAACTGCTGGGGATGCTAGTATAGATCTGATCAGATCAGATATTGATCCGATCAGATACTATACCACTAAGGGAGGTGTACGGTGCGTGCGTGGGTGTTAGCGGTACTGGCGCTAATCTGACGCTGCCTGGGGCTGGTGCTTGCCAGTTCACCAAAACGCTACCAAAAAAACTGTTAGCGATCGCAGGGATCAGGCCTGACTATGCGAACGCTGCAGTTATGCGTTTAGTGTTTTGTAAGTGACAGTGATCGATCGATACTGCACTTGGGTGGGCCGGGCAGAGGGGCAAAACGCAGGTGCTAGCGAGTATCTGGGCTGATCCCGCTAACACTGCGTTTTCGGGAACCCTAAACTGCCGGGGACGCTAGTATAGATCTGATTGGATCAGATATTGATCCGATCAGATACTATACCACTAAGGGAGGCGTATGCTGCGTGCGTGGGTGTTAGCGGTACTGGCGCTAATCTGACGCTGCCTGGGGCGACGCATATCACCGCCGGGCGATCAGGGGGCTAAACCTTTATTCGGTAATAAACGGCGGGTGCCCTGACACTATAAAAAATAAACAAACTAACCAGCGTCACTCGTAACAGTTATACGGTGATCAGTGGTGAAAGGGTTAACTAGGGGGCAATCAAGGGGTTAAAACCTTTATTAGATAGTATATGGGGGTCCCTGACGCTATAAAACGCTGACGGCGAACCTAAATATTTACGTCTCTAACTATCGTCACCAGCGACACTAATACAGCGATCAGAAAAATGATCGCTTAGTGACACTGGTGACAGGGGGTGATCAAGGGGTTAAAACTTTATTAGGGGGGGTTAGGGGGGTATCCTAGACCTAAAGGGGGCTACCACTCACTGCCCTAACACTGTAACTGTCACAAACTGACACTATGCAGTAATCAGAAAAAAAAAAAAAAAAAAAAAAAAAAATACTGCTAATGTCAGTTTGTGACGGGGGGGGGGGGGTGATTGGGGGGGGGGTCGGGGGGCGATCGGGGGGGGATCGGGGGTGTAAGGTATGCCTGGCATGTTCTACTGTGTGTGTTTGTGTGTTGTGCACTTACATGTCTTCTCTCCTCGGCGCTGGACGGAAACTGCCAGACCGAGGAGAGATGACATCACATCCTCTGCCTGTGTGAAACTATACACAGGCAGAGGAGGATTCCCATTGGCTGGGAGCGATCGCGAGGGGGGGGCCACGATCGGATGGTCTCCCCCTCGCCTCCCGACGCTCCCAGTCAGATGCCGACCGCCGATGGCACCGGGGGGGGGTCCGATCGGACCCCCCGCCCGCGGGAGGCAGATCACGTACAGGTACGTGATTCTGCCTGCCCGTGCCATTCTGCCGACGTATATATACGTTAGGCGGTCGGCAAGTGGTTAAAGTGAGTCTAATACGAGTGGTTTCATAATTATCAATCAGCTGTGCACCTGCAGGGCCCTAATGAGGAAAGATGCTGGGCCTGCATCCCTTTAGATTTGATTTCCTATTAGAAATATCTCACCAAAAATGACATATTTGTTGCAGGGGATGCCTGAAAGCTGACTTGTATCTTATGCTGGCCATACATTATACAATTTTCTTATTCATTCTTATAATCCTTTAGATTTACCTTCAACTTTGTAGTGCAAGGGCCTGCCTGACTGCATAGAAATTGAAAGTGTTTAGGTTTGAACTCATATTATATGGTTTTGGTAAATCTAACGGAAATCGCTTAAGAAAAATTGTATAATGTATGGCCAGCTTTAGGGCAGACTTCTGGGAAAATTAGTGAGCCAATCACACAAGCAGGAAATTATGGTTCTGGGGGACGTTCTGTACACATTCTGTATACAGAACACCTCCTGGTAGCCATATTGCATTGCATTTTCAGAAAATCACAGAGCTGCAGATTAAAAAGGAAAGGTAATTTTTAATAACATTCAATTACTATATGACTTGTGTCATAATTGTATATGCTATATTACCACTAAAGTGGAGTTACCCTTTAACCACTTAAAGACTGCCCACTGCATGAATACTGCGGTAGAGCAGCTCTATTATGCAAAACAACGTATCTGTATGTTGTTTCATGGCACAGATGCTGTGGGCGCACGCCCGCTGCATGGAGGTGGAGTCAATCAGCAGGTCCCGCAGATCGATGTCCACCGGTCACCTGAGATCGCCTCACAGAGAGGCAGAATGGGAATCTGCCTATGTAAAACAGATCCCCGTTCTGACAGGGAAGTATACAGGATTTTCTGTTAGTAGCGATCTCTGTGTTCTTCCTGTTAGCACTTCCCCCACACAGTTATGCCCTGTACACACGGTCGGACTTTCCGGCGGAAAATGTGCGATCGGAGCTTGTTGTCGGAAATTCCGACCGTGTGTGAGCTCCATCGGACTTTTTCCATCGGAATTTCCGACACACAAAGTTTGAGAGCTGGATCTAAAATTTTCCGACAACAAAATCCGTTCGCTTAAATTCAGATCATGTGTAGACAATTCCGATGCACAAAGTGCCATGCATGCTCGGAACCAAGCAGAAAAGCCGCACTGGCTATTGAACTTCATTTTTCTCGGCTCGTCGTACATGTTCTACGTCACCGCGTTCTTGACGTTCAGAATTTCCGACCAACTTTGTGTGACCGTGTGTATGCAAGACAAGTTTGAGCCAACGTCCGTCTGAAAAAATCTGATGGATGTTGTTGCCGGAACATTCGATCGTGTGTACAGGGTATTAGAGAACACACAGAGGGATCACACTTTTATCGCCCCTGATGTTAACCCCTTCCCTGCACTATACTATACAAGGCCTGTTGCCTATTGGCTCTTCAAAGCCGGCTACTGAATTTAGCCCCCCGGTTGAGAATCCTTCGTGGACATTACAGTTTTTTTATTTATGGTTTCTTTGTGTTACTTGGGACCCAGTTGGTCCATTGGTCCTGGTCTTGCCTAACCCTTTACTTTGCAGATTTTACTTTTTTGATCAGAGACTGCCTACTATCTACTGTCATATTCAGTGCCCTTTAGATTGCTATCCAAAGAATGCTGTGCCTATTCCTTATGCCTTCCAAACTCATGTCTTATATGCATATGTCTTAACGCCTTATGGCTAAACAAGTTGTTCTGACAAGTTGGAATGTAAGAGGATTGGGGAACAGAGTGAAACCATTAGCAGTACTCCATATGATTAAACGCATGGGTTCCTCTGTGGTATGTCTGCAGGAGACACATATACTGCCTGGTCAAGAGTCCCCATTTTCTATCAAATTATTTGGTGCCCACTCTGTCTTCTCGTCCTATGCCAGGGGGGTTAGTGTGTTGATAGGTATCAATGTCCCCTTTACACACACGGCTTCACTTATTGACCCTCATGGTCCTTATATATTTCTAGTATGCTCATTGGATGGATTACAGTGTATTATTGAAAATATATATATACCGCCCCCTTTTTCGGTGGTCATCAAAACTCTGGCTACTTTTCTTTCACAGTATCCGGGTATTCCGGCACTTATTGTGGGTGATTTCAATAACTACTTGGATACAG
This sequence comes from Aquarana catesbeiana, assembly GCF_042186555.1. Taxonomy (NCBI): domain Eukaryota; kingdom Metazoa; phylum Chordata; class Amphibia; order Anura; family Ranidae; genus Aquarana; species Aquarana catesbeiana. The sequence goes on from NC_133335.1 coordinate 45,677,979, forward strand.
ACCTTAATAAACTGTTCACAAAGGCCCCTGCGAGTGACCTGAGAGGGGGGTGGACATCCTTCGCTCGGCTTCTTTTAGAGTTGGGGCTGAGGGATGTTTGGCGGATGAACCATCAGCAGGTAAAATGTTATTCGTGTTACTCAGCTACACATAGAGGTCTCTCCAGAATTGATCTTGGTCTTGGTAATGATACGATGCTACCACTAGTAACTTCCTCACGCTACGAAGCAAGAACTATATCTGATCATTCCCCCCTGTGCATAGAGATCCTTACGTCTGGAATGTCCAAGCGGGTTTGCTGGAAACTCAACCCGTTTTGGTTGTCACTATTTCCTAACCCTGACCCTATCTACAACAACCTGATTACATTTATTCGGTTTAACAAATCTATGGCTAGTCCTGGAGTTTTCTGGGATAGACTAAAAGCCTATTTAAGAGGCCAATTTATTAAGTCTATCAGTGCCATTAAGACCGGGACCAAGACTTGGGAGCAATCTGTGCTGAAGGAGGTTAAGAGGGCTGAGTCTGCTTTTGTTGATTCCCCCTCTGAACATACTGAGAAAACTTTGCATGAAGCTCAACACGTGGTTAAACATTTGGTTCTCACAAAAGCAGAAAATAAAAGGTTCTTCCTTCAACAGAAATATTTTGAGGAGGAGGAAACCGCAGGCCATATGCTTGCTATGATGGTGAGATCACAGAAGGGATCATCCCATATAGAGGCAATCACTAATTCCTCAGGGACCCTGGTTTCACCCCACGCAGATATTCTATCCACGTTTAAAGATTTCTATGCTGATGTGTACTCCTCTAAGGTCTCACCTACTATAGAAGAAATTAATTATTTTCTTGAAAAATGCCAGATACCACAGCTTCCGGCCCTAGATGTGGAACAGTTGAATGCTCCCCTTAATACTTGGTGCAAACTTCCATTGTCAGTAATTGGAAGAATAAATTTAATTAAGGTGGTTTGGGGACCCCAACTACTATACATTATGCATAATTCTCCCCAATGGATACCCCGTAGATGGTTCAACCGTATTGATACTTTGTTCAGGTCCTTGATTTGGAAAAAAAAAGGGGCCAGAATAAGTCTTTCTACTCTGCAGTATGGTAAAGATCGGGGAGGAGCTGCAGTCCCTAACCCTAAACTTTATTTTTATGCCTCTCAACTGCAACAATTAAGTGGTTTTGGGTTACTGGGCAAATCTGACTCGGTCGAAACATATTGCGGACTGGAACGCAGAATACCTCGGTGCTGGCGAGTTTGGAGGCAGGGTTACCTCACCTGCCACAAGCAGTGCCCGCTGTTATTCTTCTGAAAAAACTGTGGTCCACGGTCATGTCCAGTTTGAAGATCTTAGGATTTTTGGCAGAAACCCCATTATGGGATAACCCGAAATTGGCAGAGGTATACAAGTTGGACAGCTTCCAATCCTGGAGGCTGGCCAGAATTTCTAATATCTCCCAATTATTTACCCAAAATGTACTAAAATCTTTTTTGGAACTGCAAACAGAATTTAACCCTCCCAGGCATCAATTCTACAGATACCTTCAGGTACGACATGCTCTCCAGGCCCAAGGTCAGACCTCTACTCTCTCACCTGCCACCCACTCCTTGATAACAGACATTTTCTTTGGTCATCAGAAAAAGGGCCTAATATCCCATATCTACTCTTTTTTGTTGTCAGCCACACAAGATACCACGACTCTGCCGAGTAGACGGGGCTGGATAGCGGACTTAGAGGAAGTGAATGACGAGACATTGGACATATGCCTACAGGCAGGGCCGGTTACCTCTGTTTCGCAATCACACAGACTGTCTCATTTATTCTTGCTGCATAGGGCCTACCGCACACCTGTACAACTACAGCGATGGGGTAGGAGAGACTCTTCTTTATGTCCCAAACATTGTGGGGAGGAGGGATCTCTAATTCATCTGATGTGGCGTTGCCCCAAGTTGCATCGGTATTGGGGCAGCGTTACTGAAGTTATTTCCACAGTCTTTCAGATTAGGGTCCCTTTGGACCCCCTAATATGCATCTTGGGAGCGGTAGATGAGGAGATATATCCTCCCCCTATTAATATAGTGGTAATCAGATGACTGTATTTGGCCCGTAAGATGGTGGCCGGGTTCTGGTTATCTATACATGTACCAACCAAAAAACAATGGGTAGAACAGGTCAACTATATCCTTATTAGGGAGCATTTAACAAATCAGCATAGAAATGCATCTCGGAAATTCTGTTCCATATGGCAACCCTGGCTGGAAACACCTGGACTGGCACCCCCACGATTGGTTATGCATAGATTACTACAAGTATAAAGGGTACTAACAATCTGGTGTGGGGAGGAACCTAACTTGAATATAAACCAATGAGGCAGGGCGGTAGGTGTATTCATCCTCTGACTGGATGAAGTTGAACTCATGTGTTTGAGCAGACTATGGGCAATGTTGTTTGTTAGATGACCCGTTGGTCATTTGTTGGCTGTGTTGGGTCGGAGAGTCCGTGCTTTCCTGCACAACACATCTCTCCTTCTAAATGTTAAAACAATTTCTTCTGGCGCCACTGATGTACTGATCTTTATTTGCACAATGCATACTCTGCCAAGATAACATATGTCATTTTTGGTGATATGATTTATACTATGTCATTTTTGGTGATTTGATTTATACTATGTTTTTTGTTTATGGTGGCACAATAAACTAATTTTCTGATTTAAAAAAAAATGTATCAAGAGAAATTACTTATTTGCGAAATTTTATAACAGAAACTAAGAAAAAATGCATTTTTTTGGAAAATTTTTGGTCTTTTTTTATTTGTAGCGTAAAAAATAAAAACCCCAGCTGTATTAAATACCACCAAAAAAAAAGCTCTATTTGTGTGAAAAAAATGATAAAAATTTCATTTGGGTACAGTGTTACATGACCGTGCAATTGTCATTCAAAGTATGACAGCGCTGAAAGCTGAAAATTTGTCTGGGAAGGAAGGGGGTGAAAGTGCCCTGTATTGAAGTGGTTAAAGAGGAAGTAAACCCTGATGGTTTTACTTCCTCTTTGTTTCCCTTCAAAGGTAAATCATAATGGGCTACTATGCGTCGCATAGTAGCCCATTATGTGTCACTTACCTGACACAGGAGCCTGCGATGTCACCGCTGTCCCCTCTTCTACAAAGCGTCCATCTTCCTTCCGGGTATCGCGGCTCCGGTGCTGTGACTGGCCGGAGCCGCGATGATGTCACTCCCACGCATGTGCACGGGAGCCGCCACTAACAGCACGATCGCCGTTAGAAACGGCGCGCTCAGTGCCCCTGTACGCCGTTATCTATGGTGCATGTGCCGTAGACATCGGTGCCTGTCTTTTGCGTGTAGGTTTAGGAGATATTTCTTGCACCTACAGGTAAGCCTTAATCTAGGCTTACCTATAGGTCAAAGTCGTCTGTAAGGGTTTACAACAACTTTAATTTATTCTTGAGTGGACTGAGCAGATTTATTGCTTCAAATGCATATCTTGAAAGATTTTATAAATCCATGTTGTTAATTATTTAAACCAATAAAGTGCTGCGGACATGTTTACTCCATTTCTTTTGGTGTTTTTTGTTTTTTATTGGAATATTGCAGCCTGCAATCCCATGGTCCTTACACGTGTGGTCATTGGGAAGAATTACCTCCTTACAGATAGCTAAAAAGATCAATGGGATCTTGGGAACAGTGGGAACTTATCTGAGAGGCAGAAATTGCCCAATGCTAAAGCAACCCCTAGCAACCTCTGGAGGAACCCTGGTTGAGACTTGGGGACTGCCATTGCTAAACTAATTTTGAAATTGCCAGTTGAATGGCATTTGTGTCTAATTTGTGGCTTTAAGGCTACTTTCACACTGAAGCGTTGCAGGCACTGGCAGTAAAGCGGCGCTATATTTAGCGCCGCTTTACCGCCATTTTAGCGGCGCTATTCGGCCGCTAGCGGGCCAGTTTTAACCCCCGCTACCGGCTGAAAAAGGGTTAAAATCACCCACAAAGCACCGCTGCAGCGGCGCTTTGCAGGCGGGTTTGGAGCGCTGCCCCATTGTTTTCAATGGGAAGGGGCGCTTTAGGAGCGGTAAATACAACGCTCCTACAGCGCTCCAAAGATGCGGCTTGCAGGACTTTTAAGACTGCCCTGCAAGCACACCGCTCCAGTGTGAAAGCCCTCGGTGCATTGTGCGGCTCTTTCAGGGGGCTTTGCAGACGCTATTTTGCAAAGCGCCTCCTTCTCTGCATGCGTGTCCAAGGTCAGTGATTCAAAGTAATGAAAGAAAAAGCACAAAGTCAGCAGTGGAAGCCTCTCGTCACAGTTTTTCTTTAGATTACAATTAGATCATTTGCATGTTAGCAACTCTCTTAAAGTGGTTGTAAACCCTTTACAACCACTTTTGCCTACAGGTAAGCCTATAATAATACCTGTAGGTACTGTGAATTTCTCCTAAACTTGTAGTTTAGGAAATAGTTTAGGAAATATTCACTGTATACCCATGTGCCGACTTCATCGGCACATGCGCACTGAAGAAACGGCACGTACGTGCCATTTCTTCAGCCGCTGTGCCGGTACCAGTGGCTCCCGCATGCATGCACAGGAGTTACGTCATCGTGGTTCCGATCAATCACAGCGCGAACCCGGAAGTATCATTCCGGAGACATGTCGCCCATCACATCGGTGTATGGGGAACGTTGCAACAGCTTCGCTCTGAGGTAAGTATTTCATAATGAACTAGTATGTGACGCATTCTAGCTCATTATGCCTTTGTCTTGCAGGTTGTTTTTTTTTTTCTAGGGTTTATGACCACTTTAAGAAACTGAGTAAAACATTTCAGTAGCTTTTATTTTTTTTTTTTTCATCCAAACACTTTTGTTTAAACTGAAGTTTAACCACTTGACATCCACGCTATAGCCGAATGACGGCTACATCGCAGACCTGGATTTCTGGGAGGCCGTCATATGACGCCCCCCCTGTGCACGCACCCTGCTCTATTTGTGGGAACAAAATAATAAAAATTTCATTTGGGTACAGTGTTGTATGTCTGCGCAATTGTCATTCAAAATGCGTCAGCGCTGAACGCTGAAAATTTGTCTGGATAGGAAGGGGGTTTAAGTGCCCAGTAAGCAAGTGGTTAAACAAAAGTGAACCTGTCACATGTGAAACAAGATGACAGTTTGGTAGAGCAAACAAACAAACAAACACATTTATGTTGCCACTAATGGTATCTTCAGTGGGAGGTTAGAGCTAAGCAGGTCCAACTATCTTTTGACCTTTTTATGTACAGAAAGTCCATAACTATAGAGCAGATAGCTGCATGGGGTGTAAAGCACCCAATACACTCTCTATCTGGCCACAGCAGATAATTATTCAAAACAGTCACACCCAGAATGAGTTTTGTACTGCTTTGTAATATTTTTACAGGGACCAAGAAGCTTGGCAGAGATGTAACTTGTATCTAATTAGAGAATTGCTGCACTGCCAACCACCCCCTCCCCAAAAAACAACAACTTTGCACTATGTACAGTAAATTAGTTTCAGAAGCATGCTTGTAATCCAAAGCACTTGTATATTAAAACAAAGTTCCCCATAAGAAATAATGGAAACTCAAATGATCCATTCCACAACCATTTATTCATAGGTCCTTCAGTTTATAGTCCATATAAAAAGATTATAGCAATGTGACCAGGTTGTGCAACCATAAAATGTCCATCCACAAATGGAAGCCTCCACAAGGGGATTAGAAGCAAAATCCAGTAGGAGCTACAGAGTATAAAAGAGAAGAGAGGCTAAATGTTGTACCTTCATTAAAGCGGAGGTCCACCCTAAAAAAAATGCTCCTAAAAATCTGAAAAAAATATTTTTTTTTACTTACCAGAAATGGCTGCTGCTAGGCAGATCGTCCTAATCTGCCACTTCCTACTCCGCTGTGATCTTCATTCTTCTCCTCGCGTTGTCTTCTGGGGAAGGTGGCGCGCTGTGTTCTGGGAACTGTGTGTGTCCCAAAACACAGCTGGCCATTCACAAAGCGCCGCACGACTTGCGCATGCGCAGTAGGAAATGGGCAGTGAAGCCGGAAGGCTCCACTGCCTGTTTCCCTTAGTTCAAATGGCGGCGCCGGGACCCGATCCGATGGATGGATCGGCCTCGGGCGGCCAACATCGCAGGCACCCTGGACAGGTAAGTGTGCTTATTAAAAGTCAGCAGCTACAGTGTTTCTAGCTGCTGACTTTAATTTTTTTTTTTTTTTCAGCTGGACCTTCTCTTTAAATGTATCTGTATTGCTACACTTAGAGGCGCCTCTCCTCTTTTATACTCAGTTGTGACATGACGCTACTTTATCAAGACATCGCTTATATATCAAGTCAAAATTTATTTAAAAATGTTGCTAGTCTTGCAAAACACTCTCAAACCAAGTTACGCTCAAAGCAAGGTTTTACTGTATGCAATTGCCAGGTCTTTTGCAATTCAGTTTTATAACACATTGGTCTGCTGCAAGCACAGACGCAGGGAAAAGATGTCCTGCAGCAAATCAACTACATGATCTTTAGCACCCCCTGGCATCCATGGCAGAGCTAAGTGCACAAATGAGACGCATACGGTTCATTGAATAAAATCTCACTTCTGACTTCTGCTGAAATGAATCCTCGTCACACACCGCTCCACCAATCGCCGCGATGCGCCCCCCCCCGCAGGCCCGCGGCGGCATGTTATCCTGCTGGACGTCATATGACGCCCAGTCAGGATAACGGAACGTGGGAAGGGAAGGTGGCTTTCTTGAAAACATATGGTCTCACAGGTCAGACAGTGTCCTTACAAACAACAAAACCTCTCCATTCAAGGTTGAGGTAACACACAGAAGCCATTAAGTCTGTACTGGTATCGGATGATGTTCCCATCAATCTATTGGCAGCTGATATCTAGTCGGAAATACAGGCGGTCATTGAGTATACTCCAACAGGTATTGTGCTTAGTAGGGCATTGTCGGATGAGCTCCTATGTGCAATGGTGGCTCTACCATACATGATAGAACCTGGTTGTTTTCTGGGGTTGGATGTGCTGGCGGAGGTGAATCCTAAACTTTGGGCGATTGACATGTATGACGTGGGTCTTCTGCCAGTTCTGCCAACCACAGTAAACATCAGACAAGGGAGTATTTTGCCCCAGTTACCACAATAACCTTTGAGTGTGGCTCAGATGGATAGTCTTAAAACCCAAATAGACCAATACTTGCAAATAAAAGTTCTTACGCCCACCAAATCCCCCTGTAATACTCCCCACTCGGTGCAGGAGTTTCCAAATCAAGTCCAAATGAAACCTCTATCTGCAGCTAGACTGACAAAGTATGAGGTGGCTCTCCTAACCCCTGCTAATTTAACCATAAAATGATGCACCATTCTAAACCCTGAGTCTCTCTCTGTTTGTAATGAGGAAGAAAAGGGGGGAGATAATGGTAAGAATGACAATTTTCAAACTATCTAAACTAACCTCGCATATTCTAACCAAGTTTGTGATCTAGTAGGGTGACATGTTGAGCATTACCACGACTGCCTTTCTTTGCTGGAACTTGAGTCAACAACCATCAGTCCGGTAAAGGAGGCTCCCATCCCAGATGCTAAGAATCTTGTCGATGGTTCCAGGTATTACACCCCAGATGGTAAGCCACAAACAGGTTATGCAGTGACTAAAGTCAGTGAAATTGTGGAAAAGAGTTCATTGAGTTCCCACATGTCTGGACAGGAAGCTGAGCTTTGGGCACTGACAAGAGCTTGTGAGACCCAAGAGGGTCAAAGGATCAATAAATTTATATATATATATATATATATATATATATATATATATATATATACAGTGGGGACGGAATGTATTCAGACCCCCTTAAATTTTTCACTCTTTGTTATATTGCAGCCATTTCCTAAAATCATTTAAGTTCATTTTTTCCTCATTAATGTACACACAGCACCCCATATTGACAGGAAAACACAGAATTGTTGACATTTTTGCAGATTTATTAAAAAAGAAAAACTGAAATATCACACGGTCCTAAGTAGTCAGACCCTTTGCTCAGTATTGTGACACTCATATATTTAACTCTGGTGCTGTCCATTTCTTCTGATGATCCTTGAGATGGTTCTACACCTTCATTTGAGTCCAGCTGTGTTTGATTATACTAATTGGACTTGATTAGGAAAACCACACACCTGTCTATATAAGATCTTACAGCTCACAATGCATGTCTGAGCAAATGAGAATCATGAGGTCAAAGGTCAAAGGAACTACCTGAAGAGCTCAGAGACAGAATTGTGGCAAGGCACAGATCTTGCCAAGGTTACAAAAAAAATTCTGCTGCACTTAAGGTTCCTAAGAGCACAGTGGCCTCCATAATCCTTAAATGGAAGACGTTTGGGACAACCAGAACCCTTCCTAGAGCTGGCTGTCCGGCCAAACTGAGCTATCGGGGGAAAAGAGCCTTGGTGAGAGAGATAAAGAAGAACCCAAAAATCACTGTGGCTGAGCTCCAGAGATACATTTGGGAGATGGGAGAAAGTTGTAGAAAGTCAACCATCACTGCAGCCCTCCACCAGTCGGGGCTTTATGGCAGAGTGGCCCGACGGAAGCCTCTTCTCAGTGCAAGACACATGAAAGCCCGCATGGAGTTTGCTAAAAAAACACCTGAAGGACTCCAAGATGGTGAGAAATAAGATTCTCTGGTCTGATGAGACCAAGATAGAACTTTTTGGCCTTAATTCTAAGCAGTATGTGTGGAGAAAACCAGGCACTGCTCATCACCTGTCCAATACAGTCCCAACAGTGAAGCATGGTGGTGGCAGCATCATGCTGTGGGGGTGTTTTTCGGCTGCAGGGACAGGACGACTGGTTGCAATCGAGGGAAAGATGAATGCGGCCAAGTACAGGGATATCCTGGATGAAAACCTTCTCCAGAGTGCTCAGGACCTCGGACTGGGCCAAAGGTTTACCTTCCAACAAGACAATGACCCTAAGCACATAGCTAAAATAACGAAGGAGTGGCTTCACAACAACTCTGTGACTGTTCTTAAATGGCCCAGCCAGAGCCCTGACTTAAACCCAATTGAGCATCTCTGGAGAGACCAAAAAATGGCTGTCTACCAACGTTTACCATCCAACCTGACAGAACTGGAGAGGATCTGCAAGGAGGAATGGCAGAGGATCCCCAAATCCAGGTGTGAAAAACTTGCTGCATCTTTCCCAAAAAGACTCATGGCTGTATTAGATCAAAAGGGGCTTCTACTAAATACTGAGCAAAGGGTCTGAATACTTAGGACCATGTGATATTTCAGTTTTTCTTTTTTAATAAATCTGCAACAATGTCAACAATTCTGTATTTTCCTGTCAATATGGTGTACTGTGTGTACATTAATGAGGAAAAAAAATGAACTTAAATGATTTTAGCAAATGGCTGCAATATAACAAAGAGTGAAAAATTTAAGGGGGTCTGAATACTTTCCATCCCCACTATATATATATATATATATATATATATATATATATATATATATATATATATATATATATATATATATATATATATGTATATATATATATGTATATATATATATGTATATATTATAGTGGGGAGAACAAGTATTTCATACACTGCAGATTTTGCGGGTTTTCCTACTTATAAAGCATGTAGAGGTCTGCTGTAATTTATATCATAGGTACTCTTCAACTGTGAGAGACGGAATCTAAAACAAAAATCCAGAAAATCACATTGTATGATTTTTAAGTAATTCATTTGCATTTTATTGCATGACATAAGTATTTGATCACCTACCAACCAGTAAGAATTCCGGCTCTCACAGACCTGTTATTTTTTCTTTAAGAAGCCCTCCTGTTTTCCACTCATTACCTGTATTAACTGCAACTGTTTGAACTCGTTACCTGTATAAAAGACGCCTGTCCACATACTCAATCAAACAGACTCCAACTTCTCCACAATGGCCAAGACCAGAGAACTGTTTATTTTTATTGATTGAATAAAGTATAATATGTTGCGCAATGATGTCTGTTTGCTTTTTCTGAGATCCTGAGATTAATGTGGAGATGCAAGGAGTGATTACTGGCATTCAATTTGGAAATCTTCAGACGTACTTATATGAGTGGAGTGGTTAACCATAAACCAAAGGCGTCTTTTCACCTTGTTTTTGGTGAGTGTCCATTTTAGAAGATGGTGGTGTCTCACGAATTGGTGAAAGTTTTCCAATCACGGATATGGATTTGTGCACATGGGATTCGGATAACCAGCTTTTGAAGAGGATTTTTGGGATTGTTTTTTGTTAAGCACATGATTTTTATTTATTCACTAATATTCTAGATTAAGAAAATCTTCTTTATAATATGGCAGTTCACTAAATGTGCGCTTTATTTGAGTTCATGACCAATTTCTGATGAATTCATGTTTGACGAATCATGGATATTGTTCATCGTTTTTGATATGTGGTAAGATATATATATCATTTAGGGTCAGCGCAGTTACACTTTTCACTGTAATATTGCTTACCTCACACTACCGGTGGGGGAATTATCACTGCAGCAGATCTGCTATTTAAATTCAAAGATAAAGTTACACACTATTATAGATTTATACTTTTGCGCCGGTGACACATTTTTCACATGCTTTATATGATGTCCGTATTGGTATGAGGAAATTTGAAAAACTAGTAAAGACTCCAAACAAACACTTGTCAATAGAACTTAACGATACATTTCTAGAGGGTAAAAGTAGTTAAAGTTTTAACATTAGCTCTGATTCTTGCCCCTCCCTCACAAAACCAGTATGGGTATTGGGACAACTAGGTAGCCCACAAGTGTGCTTCAACTTTAGTTTTGATATAGGGGATAACTTTGTAGGATTCACCACCTGCTTTTTCACACATTGCTCTGCACATGAACGATTGCATACATCACTACCTGATATCTATTTGAATGTATACAAGTGTCCGATTGGTCCTTTTTGAAGGTATACAAGTGTCTGGCTGATTGTGAAGCCACCACCTCTCTGTGTTATCCCTGTTCAGCCCTATCAATAAACGGGACAATCCTAGGTAACTAGGACTATATACTGACCTCCCAACTGGATACCAGCCTTTGTGTCTGTGCTACTTGGTTTAAAACGTGCTTTGCCAGATTATACGAAAGAGCTGTAATTGTGTTTATTAGCGCAGCAGAATTATTTGCTTATAGGCGAAGCTCATAATTTCCACAACAAATGTCTGTCCTAACAAAGGGATAACATTGCCTCCGCTGGCAATAGAGCTACCTGAAGACAGCGGAGGGGCCGGCCGAAGACCTGGGACACCGGGAGAAGAGGCCGGAGAGCGGAGAAGAACCAACCGGACGCCGGGAGAAGATGAACCAGAGGGACCCCCGAAGACGGAAGAAGACCCCCCCCCCCGGAGCTGTTTAATAAATTATTTTAAAAACCTGTGTTGTGTTTTATTATTGACACTTTTTACCTAGGTGAATGGGTAGGGGTACCATGTACCCCATACTCATTCACATAGGGTGGGGGGGCCGGGATCTGGGGGCCCTCTTATTATAGGGGGCTCCCGGATTCCGATAAGCCCCCCGCCCGCAGACCCCGACAACCAACGGCCAGGGTTGTCGGGAAGAGGCCCTTGTCCTCATCAACATGGGGACAAGGTGCTTTGTGGTGGGGGGGGCACCGCAAGGCGCCCCCTCCCCCAAAGCACCCCCCCATGTTGAGGGCATGCGGCCTGGTACGGTTCAGGAGGGGGGGGGGGCGCTCGTTCGTCCCCACCCCCTTTCCTGACCGGCCGGGCTGCGTGCTCGGATCGGGGTCTGGTATGGATTTTGGGGGGACCCCCACGCCGGTTTTTCGGCGTAGGGGGTTCTCCTTAAAGTTCCATACTAGACCTAAGGGCCTGGGATGCCCCCCGCGCTCGCCGCAATGGGAAAATTAGTTTTTCCTATTGCAGCGAGCGCGAGATGCAGTAACCTGCTCCTCCGTCGTATCTGGTCCTTCGGACTAGCATACAGACGAACGGGCTTTCCGTCAGGAACTGAGTCCGGCGGAGGTACGACGTAAAGATTTGAAGCAGGCTTCAAATCTAAAGTACGTCGGATTTCCGCCCGAAACGGTCCGTCGGAAGTCCGATGGAGACCACACACGGTCGGATTGTCCGCCGGACTTGGTCCGGCGGCGTCCGTCGGACTTTTGCAGGTGAAAAGTCCGACCGTGTGTACGCGGCATTAGACTGCAGGTGGCAGCCTGTGTGTGCATGTCTGTAGAAGGCAGATGTGGCCCGCAACCAAAACAGCACGAAGCTGACAGTGAGTAAGCCAGGAGGCTATAGTTTGTTTATACAGTGATAGTGGAACCCCCACCCCCCCCCCCCCCCCCCCACCCCCCCCCCCCCCCCCCGTGAGGGAAGATTACTGTTTGTTTGAACTTTTTCATTACCTTTAAAAAAAAGTGGGCTGCCATGCCCTAAAAACACAGTCTGGAGTGACACGTTTCTGGAAAACTGCATGCACCACTTGAACCTAATCACCCCGGATTGTCACTATATATATATATATATATATATATATATATATATATAATTATATATAAAAGGAGCCCACAGAACTGTTATGTTTGTTAACCTTCAACCTGTACAAATTACTACAATATAATTCAGTGCACTAAAAACTGTGTGTGTTTACTCCCTGTCTGGGCACCTCCACCTTGGCCCCACCTTCAAACTCCCTTTGCCCTGCTATATAGAAAATCAAAATTTGTATGACTTTTGGCAGCATTGCTATTCACAAAAGATATTTTCTAATGACAATCATACCATTGCATTCCTCACGTACCTTTCCTGATATGAACAGAAATTGCTGGATCTATCACATCACTGGGTGAAAAGAAAAACACGTTTCATAGTTTTTATTAACCACTTGCCCACTGGGCACTTTTGCCCCTTCCTGCCCAGGCCAATTTTCAGCTTTCAGTACTTTCACACTTTGAATGACAGTTGCGTGGTTATGCAACACTGTACCCATATGACGTTTTTATTATGGGTACAAATAGAGCTTTCTTTTGGTAGTATTTAATCACTGCTGATGGGGTGCACTGAGGAGGCAGCACTGATGGGCACTGATAGGTGGAACTAATGGACACTGATGAGGCGGCACTGGTGGGCACTGATGAGGCTGCACTAAATGGGCCCTTAATTGATCGGACACTAAAAATATAATATAGTTTATATTTTTAAGAACAAAACAGTCTGACTGTCCTATAAACTCAGTTTAGTTAGGCTCCACCCACACAGTGTAGCAATTTACTGGCGTTTTCCAGGCTTTTTTAAAATGTTATTTGCAACTTTTTACAATTAGCGGTGGAGAGCTGCTGTTTGAGCAGAAAATGTGTGATAAAACACTCATAAAACTCTCAAGTCACATGTTTTCAGGTGTTTCTATTAAAGTCTATGGGGCCAAACATACTTGTATTCTGCCAAAAAGAATACTTTGTACTTTTTTGAGTGATTTTGCTTCAGGCGACAGAACGCTCTAATGTGAACAGGGGCCATTGATATGAATGGGATTTGGCTTGTTGAGCGTTTTAGAGCTACAAGCAGAAAATCACTCAGGTGTGAACGGGACGTTAGTGAAAAGTGTAATTTTCATAAAGTGGCAATAAGGTATCTTGCAGCAGGGGTAGCTGTTTAGATAATTAAAAAAAGTCAAAAAGGGTTAAAATCCTGCACTTATCCTACTCTCCTGGTGAAGGGAAGTGTGACTATTGAAATGGAGAAATCAAACACATAAATAAATACAGTGGAACCTCGGATTACGAGCATAATCCGTTCCAGGACTATGCTCGTAATCCAATGTACTCGCATATCAAAGCGAGTTTTCCCATTGAAGTAAATGGAAACGAAAATAATTTGTTCCGCATTAACTTCAATGGAATGCAATACCGCATGCGGCCAGAGGTGGGGGGCGCCAGAGAGCCTCGGAAATGGCCGAAAAGGCCCGAGCGCACTTCGGCTGACCTGGGCAAACCTCGGAAAGACTCTGTTCACGACGGCCGAACTGTCCTCGGGCCTTTCCGTGCATTTCCGAACACTGTGTTTGGCTCCGGCGCCCCCCACCACAGGCCAAAAGTGGTACTGCACACTGCTTTTGGCCTGAATCGTGCTCGTTCTGCGAGACAACACTCGCAAACCGAGTTAGGATTTTTAGAAACACAGCGCTTGTTTTGCGAAACGCTCATTAACAGCGTTACTTGCAAACCGAGGTTCCACTGTAAATGAAAATATATAGATGAAGAAAAGCTGCAACCTAAAAGGTCTGAACCCTTACCATAAGCATAGATATTTAAAAAAAACAGGTGCGCTAAACTATAAGAATATTGACAGTGCAAAAAAAAATATAGGATTCAGTTCATAAAAGGCGCATAAAAATATGTGCATACAAAGAGGTGCATAAAAAATGTCCAACTGGCAAACCCTTATACAAAAGGGAGCTAAGGGAACCAAGTATGTGAAAAACTTCTGTGTTCTTCAAGGGAATTGGGTGAACCAAAAATAAGGCAAATTCAGTGCTCTTCAAAACACAAAGCTTTTAACCACCTGCTTACTGGGCACCTAAACCCCCCTCTTGCCCAGACCAATTTTCAGCTTTTAGCGCTGTCACTCTTTGAACGACAATTGCGCGGTCATACAACACTGTACCCATATGAAATTTTTATAATTTTTTTCCCACAAATAGAGCTTTCTTTTGGTGCCATTTGATCACCTCTGTATTTTTTTATTTTTTGTTAAAAAAATTTAAGAAGACTGAATAAAAAAAAAAAAAATACAAAACAGTTTTATATTTTGTTAATAAATTTTGCAAACAGGTCATTTTTCTCCTTCATTGATGTACGCTGATGAGGCTACACTGATAAGCTGCACTGGTGGGCACCGATAGGCTGCATTGATGGGCACATAAGGTGGCACTGATGAGCACTGATGAGGTGGCACTGGTGGGCACTGATGAGGTGGCACTGGTGGGCACTGATAGGTGGCATTGGTGGGCACTGAGAGGTGGCACCGATGGGTGGCTCTGAAGGGCATTGATAGGTGGCACTGATCGCTGGCCCTGATGGGCATTGATGGGTGGCAGTGATGGTCACTGATCGGTGACACTGTTATGCAGCACTGCTAGGTGGCACTGATGAGGCACCACTGGTGGGCATTGATAGGTGGCACTCATGGGCATTGATAGGCAGCACTGACTGCTGGCACTGTTATGCACTGGTGGGCATTGATTCGTGGCACTGTGGGCACTGGCAGGTGGTACTGGTGGTCACAGATGAGGCAGCTTTGCCTCTTCCTCTTTGGGACCGATGTCCCCTGCACAGGAGCCGGTGATCGGCTTTTTTTTCTCCTCATGCTGTCAGCGTGAGAAAAAAAAAAGATTACCGAGCTTCTGTTTACATCACATGATCAGCTGTCATTGGCTGACAGCTGATCACGTGGTAAGGGGCCGGGATTGACCCCTTACTCTGATCGCCCGAGTCTCATTGACTCGGTGATCACAGGGGGCGTGCGGGGAGCGTGCATAGGGGAGGACATCTATTAATGGCCTCCTGGCAAAATAGGTCCACGCTGTAGCCATCATTCGGCTATAGCGTGCATCTGAAGGGGTTAATATCCCATCACCACATAGATTCACTTCTTACCAGATAGCAGTAGTTTCAAGCATTGGGTAATAATCCCATCATGCCCCAACAGACTGAGCTGTAAAAACGAACCAAATTCCAGATAACAGCAGTATCAGACACTGGACAATGATCCCATCAGGCTCCAACACCTTAACCACTTGCCGACCAGCCACCGCAGTTGTACTGCGGCAGAATGGCACGGCTGGGCGAAATGATGTTATGTAACGTCGCTTTGCCCTGTGGCCACTAAGGGGCGCGTGCTCGCTGCCGGAGGCGCGCACCCCCCGCTCGCCCCCTGAGCCGATGCAAGTGCCCGGCGGTCTCGATCACTGCTGGGCTCCCGCGATCGCTCGGGGCACACGGAGAACCGGGAGCGGTGTGTGTAAACACAGTTTCTGCCTCTCTGAAGGGGGGACAGACAGATCCTCTGTTCATACAGAGTATGAACAGAGGATCTGTTAGTTTCCCTGCACAGTCCACACCCCCCTTCAGTTAGAACACTTCCTAGGACACACATTAACCCCTTCATTGCCCCCTAGTGTTAACCCCTTCACTGCCACTGACATTTTTACAGTAATCAATGCATTTTTAATCGCACTGATCGCTGTATTAATGCCAATGGTCCCAAAAATGTGTCAAAATTGTCCGATGTGTTCGCCATAATGTCGCAGTCATGATAAAAAATCGCTGATCGCCGCCATTACTAGTAAAAAAAAATACTAATAAAAATGCCATAAAACTATCTATCTAATATATTTTGTAGATGCTATAACTTTTGCATCAATATACGCTTATTGTGATTACCAAAAATATATAGAAGAATACGTATCGGCCTAAACTGAGGAAAAAAGAAATGTTTTTTTATATATTTTTTTGGGATATTTATTATAGCAAAAAGAAAAAAATTAAGCGTTTTTTTTTTTTAAATTGTCACTTTTTTTGTTTTTAGGGCAAAAAATAAAACCCGCAGAGGTGATCAAATACCACCAAAAGAAAGCTCTATTTGCGGGGAATAAAGGACATCGATTTTGTTTGGGAGCCACATCGCACGACCGCACAATTGTCAGTTAAAGTGACGCAGTGCCGGATCGCAAAAAGTGCTCTGGTCTTTGGCCAGCCAAATGGTCCGGGGCTGAAGCGGTTAAGCTGTAAAAGTGGACCTGGTTTTTCAATGGACGCAGGAATCACGGTACCTTTGTAAAAGCTGAAATCCAATCTGGCAGCTCAAGGATAAATCCCAGAGCATAAGGGAAGAAGAGGATAGCCTTGTAGTGCAATATGTTTCAACAAAGGGGTTTATTAAAACAGCACACTAAAAACTTATGTCAAGGCAACCAAACAAGCAAAAATAAATGCACATAAAAAAACAGAGCGGTGGTTTTGCACCAACCGGCTCAAACGGTTAGACCAGTGATGACGAACCTTGGCACCCCAGATGTTTTGGAACTACATTTCCCATGATGCTCTACTACACTGGAGAGTGCAAGAGCATCATGGGAAATGTAGTTCCAAAACATCTGGGGTGCCAAGGTTTGCCATCACTGGGTTAGACGTCTCACAATAGGCTCCACCCGACTAGTTTCTCCGTAATAGGCTTCAGCTGGGAAAGGAGGCTGTTTAGATACCACCAGCTCAAACACTTTATATCTCCTAACCCAGAAAGAACCCCATATCCCTCTTCTTTTAAACTCTCTGCACCACAATACCTAGATACAAAACCGCCAATGGAAGCACCATCTTCAAGCCTTCCTCCACACCTATATGTACCCCAGATTTCCATTTTAAAGTCAGAAGGGTTTTGTTATTATGCAAACCCGCTTAAGGTAACATGGACATGTTAAATATGCAAATAAAAACTGGATAGCTTTGAGAAATAGTTCCTGTTTTTAATTTGGTAGGAACTGATATACATACAAAATAATTGTCTGTTTTATACTATCTCTAATCAATGGCAATATAAATTATAACCTGTGTTCCGATATTTTGTATTCCTGTATTCAAAATAATACACTGTATTTAGATTGAACTGAAGACAATCTGATCCTCTGTTTGTCAGCATACTTTATTACTTTTACATACAGACACAATAAACTCTGAATTGATAAAATAGCAATAAGGAAGCTTGAGATGGAGATCGTCAATCTCATTTTAATTACAATAGGCTCAATTCACGAAGATTTAGCACAAAGATAAGGACTTCAATTTTAGCCATGTGATAAAAAAATCTCATTGGATTCAACTAAAAATTAGTTGTCATTGTTTGTGAATTAAGCTTATTGTGCATTATCAGTTATTTACGTGGTAAGTGATGTATTTTTTTCATTTTTTTTATTTAAGGAATGCAGTAGAACATACAGTATGACATGACATTCCATAGTCAATGAAATCCATCAACAGACAACAATACAACCATATCTGAGAATTAATGGATATCAACAAAATAACAATCAGGGTTCCCGTACAACAATATAAGGCATCCGTAAACTGTGGGCAGTAGCCTTTACAAGTGTATCCTGTGACATAAATTGCAGTGTGGTGACAATATAAAAATTTAGCGGTCACGAACATACCAGAAAAGAAAAAAAAAAAGAAAAAAAGAAGGAAAAAAAGCTAACTAGCAGGTACCGATCCACTACAAAGAGGGGAGCAACAAGAAGTGAACATTACACGATATGTAACTCTTACCTCCATCTTAATAGTAACAGCACCTAATGATCAGCGCATACCGATATTTTTCTTCTTCTCTCAATTACACAGAAAAAGCTTGACACCCTAGGTGTCCAGGAAGTAAGTAATAAGAAGGGGTAAAGGTAGGAAAGGAGTAAAGGAGGAGGGAGGCTAAGGTATATTGAATGTCCTTTTTTCCCAGAGACAGCCCAGTGGGAGTGGTTCACCGCTGTGCATTCTGGGAAGGGATATTTAAGGGGCAGACACCATTGTTTTCGCTCTCTCACCTCCTGGCCCTCCTGGCCTAAGGTATGTGACAACTCCTCTTTTGTCTCAGGGCCTCTGCTGGCCCGAGGCTATCTGGGGCCTATTGGTTCAGAGGTGGTCCTGTGATGTCTGTCCTGCGGGAAGAAGCCGAGCAATTGAAAGATCCGGAGGAGGACTCATCTCGGAGAGGACCGAGTGAAAGGCTGGTATCTCAAGAGGAGCCTGGTGACTCAATTGGAGGATGCATCCTAACCAAATCTACCTCACAGTACTGCCGGGTCGGCTTAAAGGTTCTGGTACTGTGTTGCTGTGTTCGTTCAACTAATACTAAATCCTGTGGCAGAGGATCGTCCAACTAATACTAAATCCTGTGGCAGAGGATTGTTCAACCATTATTGTTCCTATCAAGTCTGTGGCAGAGACTTTTGTCCGTGCATCATTCCGGCTGCTAGGTCAGTGAGAGAGGCCTATCCGGGTGAGCAAGATCCGTTGACTGAAGGAGTACTTGTCTACCGGATCTAAAAGTTCCTCAGTGATCTGCACAAGGTATCTGAACTTTCCCTTAAACCCTCCATCCCTCTACTGCTCAAGTTGTTAAAAAAAAAAGCATTGGAAAAAAAGAACTAAATGACTTGTGCATATATAGGTGGGCGCGAGGCCCAGTACAGACTCTAAGTTTCTAGTGTGGTTAACTGTGAGTAAGGGGTAGCGGCAAAGACCCAATTTAAACCCGCAGCTCCTTCAGGGGTTAGTGCTACACATCTGTTGAATATTATTAACCCTGACAAACAACTGTGATACCATAGGTGGAGATTGCTGTTTCCACATGCTGGGGATGCATGCCCACGCTGCATTCAGAAGATGTTTCAACAGGGATTTAGGGGAATTTGGCCATTTCAGCTATCCTGCAGTACCTGCGAAGTTACAGCAATGTGGGTTCAATCAAAGGGTGTGGGGTCGAAAATCGGGAGTAAAAAAAAACACAGTCCATGGAAGGCCAGCTAAGGAGACCGGTACTGATTAGGGATGAGCTTCGTGTTCGAGTCGAACCCATGTTCGACTCGAACATCGGCTGTTCGATCGTTCGCCGAATTGCGAACGTTATGGGCCGTTCGCGCTAAATTCGTGTGGCGCGTCACGGCCCATAATTCACTGCGGCATCGCAGTGCATTGCTGGCTGATGATTGGCCAAGCATGCACTATGACCCGCATGCTTGGCCAATCACAGCGCTGTCAGTAGAGAGAGCTGTAATTGGCCAAAGCCAGGGTGGCTTTGGCCAATTATGGCTCAGGGGATTTAGTACACACCCCACACTATATAAGGCCGCCTGCACGGCGGCCCTGTGTAGTGTGTGTTCCGGTGTGCTGAGAGATAGAGAGAGAGAGAGACAGTGTCATTTGATTTGAGTTAGATAGATTAGGCAGAACAGTCAGTCAGTTAGCTGCACTTACAGTGTATTGTGTATATATATGCATCCCAGGTGTTGCATATATATATATACACTGTATTCAGTTTAGCTAGATCCGTTCCTGTTATCTTCTATCTAGACTATTTACATTTAATGCAGTGCGTCCTGCTCACAGTGTTCAGCTAGATCCGTTCCTGCTATTTACATTTAGTGCAGTGCGTCCTGCTCACAGTGTTCAGCTAGATCCGTTCCTGTTATCTTCTAGACTATTTACATTTAGTGCAGTGCGTCCTGCTCACAGTGTTCAGCTAGATCCGTTCCTGCTATTTACATTTAGTGCAGTGCGTCCTGCTCACAGTGTTCAGCTAGATCCGTTCCTGCTATTTACATTTAGTGCAGTGCGTCTTGCTCACAGTGTTCAGCTAGATCCGTTCCTGTTATCTTCTAGACTATTTACATTTAGTGCAGTGCGTCCTGCTCACAGTGTTCAGCTAGATCCGTTCCTGCAATTTACATTTAGTGCAGTGCGTCCTGCTCACAGTGTTCAGCTAGATCCGTTCCTGCTATTTACATTTAGTGCAGTGCGTCCTGCTCACAGTGTTCAGCTAGATCCGTTCCTGCTATTTACATTTAGTGCAGTGCGTCCTGCTCACAGTGTTCAGCTAGATCCGTTCCTGTTATCTTCTAGACTATTTACATTTAGTGCAGTGCGTCCTGCTCACAGTGTTCAGCTAGATCCGTTCCTGCTATTTACATTTAGTGCAGTGCGTCCTGCTCACAGTGTTCAGCTAGATCCGTTCCTGTTATCTTCTAGACTATTTACATTTAGTGCAGTGCGTCCTGCTCACAGTGTTCAGCTAGATCCGTTCCTGTTATCTTCTAGACTATTTACATTTAGTGCAGTGCGTCCTGCTCACAGTGTTCAGCTAGATCCGTTCCTGTTATCTTCTAGACTATTTACATTTAGTGCAGTGCGTCCTGCTCACAGTGTTCAGCTAGATCCGTTCCTGTTATCTTCTAGACTATTTACATTTAGTGCAGTGCGTCCTGCTCACAGTGTTCAGCTAGATCCGTTCCTGTTATCTTCTAGACTATTTACATTTAGTGCAGTGCGTCCTGCTCACAGTGTTCAGCTAGATCCGTTCCTGTTATCTTCCTACTGACAGGCAGGCTTGTCTGGTTACAGTATATAAAGCTACCTGAAGAAAATTACAGGTGTTCTGTTTGATCCTATTAGTACCACGGTCAGGCAGCTAGACTATTTACATTTAGTACAGTGCGTCCTGCTCACAGTGTTCAGCTAGATCCGTTCCTGTTATCTTCCTACTGACAGGCAGGCTTGTCTGGTTACAGTATATAAAGCTACTTGAAGAAAATTACAGGTGTTCTATCCCAGCTTAGTGCAGCTACAGGCCATTAGTATGTCTGGAAGGCCAAGAAGGAGAGGCAGACAGTCACAAGCCAATAAGAGAGGGCAAGCAGGCTCTGTGTCTAGTGCTGGTCGTGGAGACGGTGCATCCTCATCAGCACGTGGCCATGGGACACGCTTGGCCTTTTTTTCGGCAGCTGGCCATGTTGAGCCGCAACATGCGGAAGACTTGGTCGAGTGGATGACCAAGCCGTCCTCATCCTCCTCATCCTCTCTCACCCATGCCCAGGGTGCTTTGTCTGGCAAAGCAGCGGCCTCTTCCCTCAGCTCAATGTCATCAGTGACTCCTTCCCTAGCTCCACCATGTCCTCATGAGGATTCCCTCGAACTGTTTGACCACAGTGTTGGGTACATGCTCCAGGAGGATGCCCAGCGTTTGGAAGGCTCTGATGACGATACTGAGCTCGATGAAGGCAGTAACATGAGCGCGGACAGAGGGGGTGCCCAAGAAGGACAGCAATCTGGCAGTCATGCTCCCCCTGCTGCAGCATACTGCCAGGTTTGCTCCAGTGATGAGGAGGGAGGGGATGATGAGGTCACTGACTCAACGTGGGTGCCTGATAGGAGAGAGGAGGAGGAGGAGGAGGAGGAGGAGGAGGCGGCAGCACATCACCAACGAGGCAGGATGCCCTCCAGGGGCCAGCCTAAGGGCAGCACATTGACTGCATCACACCCCAAAGCTCCACATGTGCAGGGCGCTGCAGTCTCTGCGCGTTATTCAAAAAGTTCTTTGGTGTGGGCCTTTTTTGAGACGAGTGCATCAGATCGCACCGCTGCTATTTGCAACATATGTCTCAAGCGTATCTCGCGTGGCCAAAACATCTCCCGCTTGGGTACCACATGCTTGACCAGACATATGTTGACCTGCCATGCAGTTCGTTGGCAAGCGTATCTAAAAGACCCACACCAAAGAACAAAGAGGATCTCTCCTTGCTCCTCATCAGCTGAGATTTCCAACCCCACTAGACCTTCAGTCCTCTCTGAGACCTGCAGTGAGAGGAATGAAGGTGTAGAATTAGGTGTGTCACAGCCAAGTACTTGTGGGCAATCTGCTTTTGGTACACCGACGTCAGATTGTACCAGGCAAATTTCCCTGCCCCAGCTGCTGCACCGCCGAAAGAAGTTTGCTCCCAGCCATCCACATGCCCAGCGGTTGAATGCTAGCTTGGCAAAATTGCTAGCACTTCAACTGCTGCCTTTTCAGTTGGTAGACTCTGCCCCCTTCCGTGAGTTTGTGGAATGTGCGGTTCCTCAGTGGCAGGTACCCAAACGCCACTTTTTCTCACGGAAGGCGATTCCGGCTCTCTACCGGCATGTGGAAGGCAATGTCCATGCCTCGCTGGACAGGGCGGTCAGCGGTAAGGTGCATATTACCGCTGACTCATGGTCCAGCAGGCATGGACAGGGACGTTACCTAAGTTTCACGGCGCATTGGGTGACTCTGCTGGCAGCTGGGAAGGATGCAGGACAAGGTGCAGTAGTGTTGGAGGTTGTTCCGCCACCACGCCTCCAAAATGCTGATTGTGACACACCTCTCTCCTCCACCCCCTCCTCTTCTTCTTCCTCCATGGCCTCTTCCTCGGAACCAGCGGTGCTCCGTAGGCGTTCAAGGGGCTACGCAAGTACGCAGGCCAAAAGATGCCATGCGGTGCTTGAGCTGGTGTGCTTGGGGGACAGGAGCCACACTGGGGCAGAGGTTCTGTCAGCTCTGCAGGGGCAGGTTCAGAGGTGGTTGACGCCACGCCAACTTAAGGCAGGAATGGTGGTTTGCGACAATGGCACCAACCTCCTCTCTGCCCTCCGACAGGGACAAATGACCCATGTGCCCTGTTTGGCTCACGTCCTTAACTTGGTGGTGCAGCGGTTCTTGGGCAGGTACCCGGGCTTACAGGATGTCCTGAGGCAGGCCAGGAAAGTCTGTGTGCATTTCCGCCGGTCATATAATGCCAGTGCTCGGCTGACGGACCTCCAAAAGGAGTTTAACCTGCCCAAGAACCGCCTAATCTGTGACATGCCCACCAGGTGGAACTCAACGTTGGCCATGCTGCAGCGGCTGCACACGCAGCAGAGGGCCATCAATGAGTACCTGTGCGACTATGGCACCAGGACAGGGTCAGGGGAGCTTGGTTTTTTTTCCCCACGCCAGTGGGCCATGATCAGGGATGCATGCACTGTCCTGTCACCATTCGAGGAGGCCACGAGGATGGTGAGCAGTGACAGTGCATGCATCAGTGACACTGTCCCCCTTGTCCACCTGTTGGAGCACACGCTGCGTGGAATAATGGACAGGGCACTTGAGGCAGAACAGAGGCAGGAAGAGGAGGACTTCCTTAGCTCTCAAGGCCCCCTTTATCCAGACAGTGTTCCTGCGTGCCCGCCGATCACACAGGAAGAGGACGAGGAGGAAGAGGAGGAGGAGGAAGATTGTGTCAGTATGGAGGTGGAGCCTGGCACTCAGCATCAGCAGCAGTCTTTAAGGGATCAGTCCCAAGAAACACATGGACTTGTACGTGGCTGGGAGGAGGTGGCTGCGGACCATGTCGTTCTTAGTGACCCAGAGGACTCCGGACCGAATGCCTCAGCAAACCTACGCTGCATGGCCTCCCTGATCCTGCAAAGCCTGCGTAAGGATCCTCGTATTCGTGGTATCAAGGAGAAGGACCAATACTGGCTGGCAACCCTCCTTGATCCACGTTACAAGGGTAAGGTTGCGGACCTTATCTTGCCATCGCAGAGGGAGCAGAGGATGAAACATCTTCGGGAGGCCTTGCAGAAAGGTCTGTGCAACGCGTTCCCAGAGACTGGGAGGTTACAAACTCCTGTTTCTGGACAACGTGTTGCTGAGGCTTCGGTCAGTCAAAGAAGGAGCGGTGGAGAAGGTGGCCGTCTGACCGATGCGTTCAGACAATTTTTTGGTCCGCAGCCCCAAGGTATGATCGGTTCCAGCAACCATCGCCAGCGTCTGTTTTACATGGTGCAGGAATACCTAGGGGCAAGATCAGACTTGGACACCTTTCCCACCGAAAATCCTCTGGGTTACTGGGTCTTGAGGATGGATCACTGGCCAGAGCTTGCACAGTATGCAATTGAGCTACTGGCCTGTCCTGCATCCAGCGTTCTTTCGGAACGCACATTCAGTGCTGCTGGAGGCGTGGTAACCGATCACAGGGTGCGTCTGTCCACCGACTCGGTCGATCGGCTGACCTTCATAAAAATGAATGAGTCTTGGATCACCACCAGCTACCAAGCACCTGATGCTGATGTAACCGAATAATTTTTTTTGAAATCTCAGATCCCTTCAAAGACTGCCTATGCTGATGCTGAGTGACTATCCCTGAGTAATTATCCTCTTCCTCCTCAATCATCACGCTGATAGCTTGTAAGAACATTTTTGGTTCTGGGCGCCACCACCAGTGCCTAAGGCACAATTTTTCAGCCCCTGTTTAACAGGGGCGTGTAATTACAATTTTTGATGTAATACTTTGCAGCAGGGCTCGTTCCTGCATTCCAACTAGAGTGTCTGTGAGGGGTTGCAGTGTTGTGGCACCAGCACCAGTGCCTAGGGCCCAATTTTTCTGCCCCTGTCTAACAGGGGCGTGTAATTACAATTTTTGATGCAATACTTTGCAGCAGGGCTCGTTCCTGCGTTCCAACTAGAGTGTCTGTGAGGGGTTGCAGTGTTGTGGCACCAGCACCAGTGCCTAAGGCCCAATTTTTCTGCCCCTGTCTAACAGGGGCGTGTAATTACAATTTTTGATGCAATACTTTGCAGCAGGGCTCGTTCCTGCGTTCCAACTAGAGTGTCTGTGAGGGGTTGCAGTGTTGTGGCACCAGCACCAGTGCCTAAGGCCTAATTTTTCAGCTCCTGTTCAACAGGGGCATGTAATTACAATTCTTGATCTAATATTTCACAGCAGGGCCCTGTGAGGGCTTACAGTGTTGTGGCCACAGCAACACCTAAGGCCCAAATTTCTGCTGAGTATATAGGGCAGGACCCTACTTTCAAACATCTAACTTACAAACGACTCCTACTTGCAAACGGAAGGAGACAACAGGAAGTGAGATGAAATCTACCCCTAGGAAGGGAAATTCTCTCCTGTAAGAGTTAATATGGGAAAACAAGTTCTCCTTTCCACTGATGCTTTCCAATCCTTGTTCCACAAAAAAACCCAAATTTTCAAAAAACATTTTTCATTGGGACAAAAAAGTGAGGTGAAATCTTCTGAAGAGGAGGAAAGACAGCAAAACAAATGTCACAGGGGTGATAACCCTTCCCTATGTTTTCCAAAAAGCTTAGAAAAGATTTTTTGGCTGGAGCTAAACACGTTAAAAATGTTCAAAATTACAAACAGATTCTACTTAACAACAAACCTACAGTCCCTGTCTTGTTTGCACCGCCTGTATACTGCTGTTCAGAGTATATAGGGCCTGGTGGCCCCACACCTTTCCTTATTTTAATTTGGGTGCGGGGTTCCCCTTAATATCCATACAAGACCCAAAGGGACTGGTAATGGACTGGGGGGTACCCATGCCGTTTGTCTCACTGATTTTCATCCATATTGCCATGACCCGACATGACATTAAACCCGCAAGCAGTTTTAAATGAGATTTTTTCCTTTAAAAATGACATTTGGTGCAGGGACTGTTCTAAACATGGGAAACACGCGTCACTTTACAGGCATACTATAGACACCCCCCAGGTACGATATTTAAAGGAATATTTCACTTTTTTTTTTTTACTTTAAGCATCATTAAAATCACTGCTCCCGAAAAAACGGCCGTTTTTAAAAGTTTTTTTTGCATTGATACATGTCCCCTGGGGTAGGACCCGGGTCCCCAAACCCTTTTTAGGACAATACCATGCAAATTAGCCTTTAAAATGAGCACTTTTGATTTCGAACGTTCGAGTCCCATAGACGTCAATGGGGTTCTAACGTTCGTGCGAACTTTCGGTCCGTTCGCGGGTTCTGGTGCGAACCGAACCGGGGGGTGTTCGGCTCATCCCTAGTACTGATTCTTGTTCCAGGGATACCCATAGTTTATGGGTGGAATGTCTACACCAGTCGGACACTCTGTTCAAATGGACCGTTGTGCAGTAGAGAGCTGGGTCAGGGAGGCCAACGCCTCCTCTAAGCTTTGGTCACTGTAAGAGTGATCTCTTGAGTCGGGAAGGTTTACCCTGCCAAACATACTTAAAGAAAGTCAGATCGGAGCTTGCGGAAGAAACTCTGAGCAATCTTAACTGGCAGGGCTTGTAGGAAGTTTTGTATTTAATCAGTTTCTTCCTCCATTCAATTTTCCTTTATAATCAGAATTTTCATAAATTTCTAGTTCAGTTAACATTCATTAAATATTGCTATATTTGTGCATAAATCTAAAACATATTTAAAGTGAAACTACGAGCTAAATAAAAAATGTTGCAATCTGTCGCTAACATTAACATAGACAATTTTGTTTTTTTATGAGAACTTCCTGTAACTTTTTTTTAACCTGTTGATCCTGCCAGTAGGGCCTTTCAGCAAAAACAGCAGTCACAGTTGGGATAAATCCTATTAAATTGGTGGGGGTACATACAATGTTCAGCTTTTTATTCATATGGCCTAAACCTTTTCTATAAAGAAAAAAAACTGTTTAAAAGCAATAGCTGGTTTTGGGCTTTAATGTGTTTGTCTTCCACTTAAAGCTGAATTCACAGTATGAACTTAATTGCATACTTACATGGGTCCAGCAATATTTACTGTGCGTAAAGAAGACAGTTTACTAAGCAATCTCTACAGTATGGGAGATGCAGCAGTATCTTGACAGGTCCAAAGTCACCTTGGAAACCTTTCTAAATATAACAGAAACTGGTAATATTGTTTCTAAGTCCCTTGTCAGAAGGTTTGCCTGTTCACTGGAGCTCCTCTTCCGACCCCTTTAAATCTCTGTTGTGGATGGCACTATTTTTAGTTGGGGACATTTCCGCTCTTATAAAATGCCTGTTAAGATGTCTATTGGCCTGCTTCACCATGAGTCTGTCTCCTTCTTTGTTCTACCACAAGCCATGTCTGTGCTCACCCTGGGCTTCCCCTGGCTCCAATACACCCGAGTGCTGTGCATTTTGGCTCAATATATGCATGACCAGGTTGTCTATTCCAAATGCAAGGTGGATTAGTTGCCAGTACATCGTGCCTATGATTGTGTCATCAACCTTTTTCCAGGCTCTGTACCTCTGCTGATGTACATATGATTCCCGAAACATACACTGGGGACCACAACTACTACTCCACTAGGTGTGTCATCTAAGGTCTGTGAGAAGACGTGTTTCTGTTTTCAGGAGCGTCCGTGAATGGTGGTCTTCAAGATAATGATAGAATTGCAGGAGGCAGCCACCACTGAACCACTGGTGTCTGAGATTTTTGTGACTCATGAATTTGGACAAGTTTTTCAAAAAACAAAACATGGACTTCTATGTGGGTCTCAATGGGTTTGAGGAGTTTGCGGTGTACGTATCTTGGTTTTTCTTGGGTTCTTTTTCTCTGAATATCACAGAGTGGCATGCCTGGAATGGGCTATTGTAGGAAAACTCCAAGGACTTCATATGGTGTCTGCAATTTTCCTTGCTGATGTGTGCCTTTACGTTGGACAGGCACTCTGTCCCTGAGTTGAAGGTCAAAGTCTGATGCTTCCAACTCTCCAGGAAACCGGAGTGTGTTCAAGTTCTTCTGTGGGAACTGCAGTTCATAGGTTTGTGAGTCCCTTAAGATTATGGGCAAACAAAAGGATGAGCAATCTGTCGAGGAATGTAATGTATGGTTGTATTTCCAAACCACTTTGGCTATGTAATAGGTCATTTTCTTTGTTTATGATTAGCTAAGTCTCTCAGCAGTTGTATCAGGGTGCAATTAAATCTTTCATATGCCCCATTGCATTGTGGGTGGTTTAGGGTAGTGTATGACACTGAACAGACCACACAGTGTTGGCAAACTTGTTTAACCAACTGGAACAGACCAATCAACATGACTTATCTCTTGAACCAGGTGAATGTTTTGTGGATACCCCAGTGTTCCTCTACATGTGGAGTCTCTCTGCAACAGAAAGGGCCTGTCCCCCTGACATTACAACCTGCCAGGTCGCTGATGAGTAGGGATGAGCCGAACACCCCCGGTTCGGTTCGCACCAGAACCTGCGAACGGACCGAAAGTTCGCATGAACGTTAGAACCCCATTGACGTCTATGGGACTCGAACGTTCGGAATCAAAAGTGCTCATTTTAAAGGCTAATTTGCATGGTATTGTCCTAAAAAGGGTTTGGGGACCCGGGTCCTACCCCAGGGGACATGTATCAATGCAAAAAAAACTTTTAAAAACGGCCGTTTTTTCGGGAGCAGTGATTTTAATGATGCTTAAAGTAAAAAAAAAAAAAGTGAAATATTCCTTTAAATATCGTACCTGGGGGGTGTCTATAGTATGCCTGTAAAGTGGCGAGTGTTTCCCGTGTTTAGAACAGTCCCTGCACCAAATGTCATTTTTAAAGGAAAAAATCTCATTTAAAACTGCTTGCGGGTTTAATGTAATGTCGGGTCCTGGCAATATGGATGAAAATCAGTGAGACATACACCATGGGTACCTCCCAGTCCATTACCAGGCCCTTTGGGTCTTGTATGGATATTAAGGGGAACCCCGCACCCAAATTAAAATAAGGAAAGGTGTGGGGCCACCAGGCCCTATATACTCTGAACAGCAGTATACAGGCGGTGCAAACAAGACAGGGACTGTAGGTTTGTTGTTAAGTAGAATCTGTTTGTCATTTTGAACGGGTACATTTTTAACGTGTTTAGCTCCAGCCAAAATATCTTTTTTAACCACTTGCCGACCGCCGCACGACTATATACGTCGACAGAGCGGCACGGGCAGGCAAAAGGACGTATATGTACGTCCTTGCCTGCCCGCGGGTGGGGGGTCCGATCGGACCCCCCCCCGGTGCCTGCGGCGGTCGGCAAATCTCCCCCGGCGATCGGAGGTGAGGGGGAGGCCATCCATTCGTGGCCCCCCCCTCGCGATCGCTCTCAGCCAATGGGATCATTTCCCTGCCTCTGTATTGTACACAGAGGCAGAGGAAATGATGTCATCTCTCCTCGGCTCGGTATTTTCCGTTCCGGGCCGAGGAGAGAAGACTGCAATGTAAGTGCACCAACACTACACACACAGTAGAACATGCCAGGCACACTAAACACCCCGATCCCCCCCCCGATCGCCCCCCGATCCCCCCCCAATCACCCCCCCCCCGTCACAAACTGACACCAGCAGTTTTTTTTTTTTTTTTTTTTTTTTTCTGATTACTGTATTGGTGTCAGTTTGTGACAGTTACAGTGTCAGGGCAGTGAGTGTTAGGCCCCCTGTAGGTCTAGGGTACCCCCCTAACCCCCCCTAATAAAGTTTTAACCCCTTGATCACCCCCTGTCACCAGTGTCGCTAAGCGATCATTTTTCTGATCGCTGTATTAGTGTCGCTGGTGATGCTAGTTAGGGACGTAAATATTTAGGTTCGCCGTCAGAGTTTTATAGCGACAGGGACCCCCATATACTATCTAATAAATGTTTTAACCCCTTGATTGCCCCCTAGTTAACCCTTTCACCACTGATCACTGTATAACCGTTACGGGTGACGCTGGTTAGTTTGTTTATTTTTTATAGTGTCAGGGAACCCGCCGTTTATTACCGAATAAAGATTTAGCCCCCTGATCGCCCGGCGGTGATATGCGTCGCCCCAGGCAGCGTCAGATTAGCGCCAGTACTGCTAACACCCACACACGCAGCATACGCCTCCCTTAGTGGTATAGTATCTGATCGCATCAATATCTGATCCGATCAGATCTATACTGGCGTCCCCAGCAGTTTAGGGTTCCCAAAAACACAGTGTTAGCGGGATCAGCCCAGATACCTGCTAGCACCTGCGTTTTGCCCCTCCGCCCAGCTCGGCCCAGCCCACCCAAGTGCAGTATCGATCGATCACTGTCACTTTCAAAACACTAAACGCATAACTGCAGCGTTCGCAGAGTCAGGCCTGATCCCTGCGATCGCTAACAGTTTTTTTGGTAGCATTTTGGTGAAATGGCAAGCACCAGCCCCAGGCAGCGTCAGGTTAGTGCCAGTACCGCTAACACCCACGCACCGTACACCTCCCTTAGTGGTATAGTATCTGAACGCATCAATATCTGATCCGATCAGATCTATACTAGCGTCCTCAGCAGTTTAGGGTTCCCAAAAACGCAGTGTTAGCGGGATCAACCCAGATACCTGCTAGCAACTGCGTTTTACCCCTCCGCCCGGCCCAGCCCAGCCCACCCAAGTGCAGTATCGATCGATCACTGTCACTTACAAAACACTAAACGCATAACTGCAGCGTTCGCAGAGTCAGGCCTGATCCCTGCGATCGCTAACAGTTTTTTTTGTAGCGTTTTGGTGAACTGGCAAGCACCAGCCCCAGGCAGCGTCAGGTTAGTGCCAGTAGCGCTAACACCCACGCACGCACTGTACACCTCCCTTAGTGGTATAGTATCTGAACTGATCAATATCTGATCCGATCAGATCTATACTGGCGTCCCCAGCAGTTTAGGGTTCCCAAAAACGCAGTGTTAGCGGGATCAGCCCAGATACCTGCTAGCACCTGCGTTTTGCCCCTCCGCCCGGCCCAGCCCAGCCCACCCAAGTGCAGTATCGATCGATCACTGTCACTTACAAAACACTAAATGCATAACTGCAGCGTTCGCAGAGTCAGGCCTGATCCCTGCGATCGTTAACAGTTTTTTTGGTAGCGTTTTGGTGAACTGGCAAGCGCCAGCGGCCTAGTACACCCCGGTCGTAGTCAAACCAGCACTGCAGTAACACTTGGTGACGTGGCGAGTCCCATAAGTGCAGTTCAAGCTGGTGAGGTGGCAAGCACAAATAGTGTCCCGCTGCCACCAAGAAGACAAACACAGGCCCGTCATGCCCATAATGCCCTTCCTGCTGCATTCGCCAATCCTAATTGGGAACCCACCACTTCTGCAGCGCCCGTACTTCCCCCATTCACATCCCCAACCAAATGCAGTCGGCTGCATGAGAGGCATTTTTATGTCCTCCCGAGTACCCCTACCCAACGAACCCCCCCCAAAAAGATGTTGTGTCTGCAGCAAGCGCGGATATAGGCGTGACACCCGCTATTATTGTCCCTCCTGTCCTGACAATCCTGGTCTTTGCATTGGTGAATGTTTTGAACGCTACCATTCACTAGCTGAGTATTAGCGTAGGGTACAGCATTGCACAGACTAGGACACACTTTCACAGGGCTCCCAAGATGCCATCGCATTTTGAGAGACCTGAACCTGGAACCGGTTACAGTTATAAAAGTTACAGTTACAAAAAAAGTGTAAAAAAAAAAAAAACACAAACAAAAATATAAAATAAAAAATAATAGTTGTCGTTTTATTGTTCTCTCTCTATTCTCTCTCTCTCTATTCTCTCTATTGTTCTGCTCTTTTTTACTGTATTCTATTCTGCAATGTTTTATTGTTATTATGTTTTATCATGTTTGCTTTTCAGGTCTGCAATTTTTTATACTTTACCGTTTACTGTGCTTTATTGTTAACCATATTTTTGTCTGAGTACAGCATTCACGACTTTGAGTGGTTATACCAGAATGATGCTTGCAGGTTTAGGTATCATCTTGGTATCATTCTTTTCAGCCAGCGGTCGGCTTTCATGTAGAAGCAATCCTAGTGGCTAATTAGCCTCTAGACTGCTTTTACAAGCAGTGGGAGAGAATGCCCCCCCCCCCCCACCGTCTTCCGTGTTTTTCTCTGGCTCTCCTGTCTCAACAGGGAACCTGAGAATGCAGCCGGTGATTCAGCCAGCTGACCATAGACCTGATCAGAGACCAGAGTGGCTCCAAACATCTCTATGGCCTAAGAAACCAGAAGCTACGAGCATTTTATGACTTAGATTTCGCCGGATGTAAATAGCGCCATTGGGAAATTGGGGAAGCATTTTATCACACCGATCTTGGTGTGGTCAGATGCTTTGAGGGCAGAGGAGAAATCTAGGGTCTAATAGACCCCAATTTTTTCAAAAAAGAGTACCTGTCACTACCTATTGCTATCATAGGGGATATTTACATTCCCTGAGATAACAATAAAAATGATTAAAAAAAAAAAAAAATGAAAGGAACAGTTTTAAAATAAGATAAAAAAGCAAAAAAATAATAAAGAAAAAAAAAAAAAAAAAAAAAAAGCACCCCTGTCCCCCCTGCTCTTGCGCTAAGGCGAACGCAAGCGTCGGTCTGGCGTCAAATGTAAACAGCAATTGCACCATGCATGTGAGGTATCACCGCGACGGTCAGATCGAGGGCAGTAATTTTAGCAGTAGACCTCCTCTGTAAATCTAAAGTGGTAACCTGTAAAGGCTTTTAAAGGCTTTTAAAAATGTATTTATTTTGTTGTCACTGCACGTTTGTGTGCAGTTGTAAAGCATGTCATGTTTGGTATCCATGTACTCGGCCTAAGATCATCTTTTTTATTTCATCAAACATTTGGGCAATATAGTGTGTTTTAGTGCATTAAAATGTAAAAAAGTGTGTTTTTTCCCCAAAAAATGCGTTTGAAAAATCGCTGCGCAAATACTGTGTGAAAAAAAAAAATTAAACACCCACCATTTTAATCTGTAGGGCATTTGCTTTAAAAAATATATATAATGTGTGGGGGTTCAAAGTAATTTTCTTGCAAAAAAAAATAATTTTTTCATGTAATCAAAAAGTGTCAGAAAGGGCTTTGTCTTCAAGTGGTTAGAAGAGTGGGTGATGTGTGACATAAGCTTCTAAATGTTGTGCATAAAATGCCAGGACAGTTCAACCCCCCCCAAATGACCCCATTTTGGAAAGTAGACACCCCAAGCTATTTGCTGAGAGGCATGTCGAGTCCATGGAATATTTTATATTGTGACACAAGTTGCGGGAAAGAGACAAATTATTATTATTTTTTTTTTTTTTTTGCACAAAGTTGTCACTAAATGATATATTGCTCAAACATGCCATGGGAATATGTGAAATTACACCCCAAAATACATTCTGTTGCTTCTCCTGAGTACGGGGATACCACATGTGTGAGACTTTTTGGGAGCCTAGCCACGTACGGGACCCCGAAAACCAAGCACCGCCTTCAGGCTTTCTAAGGGCGTAAATTTTTGATTTCACTCTTCACTGCCTATCACAGTCTCGGAGGCCATGGAATGCCCAGGTGGCACAAACCCCCCCCCAAATGACCCCATTTTGGAAAGTAGACACCCCAAGCTATTTGCTGAGAGGTATAGTGAGTATTTTGCAGACCTCACTTTTTGTCACAAAGTTTTGAAAATTAAAAAAAGAAAAAAAAAATTTTTTTTTTTGTCTTTCTTCATTTTCAAAAACAAATGAGAGCTGCAAAATACTCACCATGCCTCTCAGCAAATAGCTTGGGGTGTCTACTTTCCAAAATGGGGTCATTTGGGGGGGTTTTGTGCTACCTGGGCATTCCATGGCCTCCGAAACTGTGATAGGCAGTGAAGAGTGAAATCAAAAATGTACACCCTTAGAAATCCTGAAGGCGGTGATTGGTTTTCGGGGTCCCGTACGCGGCTAGGCTCCTAAAAAGTCCCACACATGTGGTATCCCCGTACTCAAGAGAAGCAGCAGAATGTATTTTGGGGTGCAATTCCACATATGCCCATGACCTGTGTGAGCAATATATCATTTAGTGACAACTTTGTGCAAAAAAAAAAAATAAATAAATAAATTGTCACTTTCCCGCAACTTGTGTCAAAATATAAAATATTCCATGGACTCAACATGCCTCTCAGCAAATAGCTTGGGGTGTCTACTTTCCAAAATGGGGTCATTTGGGGGGGGTTTGTGCCATCTGGGCATTTTATGGCCTTCAAAACTGTGATAGGTAGTGAGGAGTAAAATCAAAAATGTACGCCCTTAGAAATCCTGAAGGCAGTGATTGGTTTTCGGGGCCCCGTATGCGGCTAGGCTCCCAAAAAGTCCCACACATGTGGTATCCCCATACTCAGGAGAAGCAGCTAAATGTATTTTGGGGTGCAATTCCACATAGGCCCATGGCCTGTGTGAGCAATATATCATTTAGTGACAACTTTTTGTAATTTTTTTTTTTTTTTTTTTTTTCATTATTCAATCACTTGGGACAAAAAAAATGAATATTCAATGGGCTCAACATGCCTCTCAGCAATTTCCTTGGGGTGTCTACTTTCCAAAATGGGGTCATTTGTGGGGGTTTTGTACTGCCCTGTCATTTTAGCACCTCAAGAAATGACATAGGCAGTCATAAATTAAAGACTGTAAATTCCAGAAAATGTACCCTAGTTTGTAGGCGCTATAACTTTTGCGCAAACCAATAAATATACACTTATTGACATTTTTTTTACCAAAGACATGTGGCCAAATACATTTTGGCCTAAATGTATGACTAAAATTGAGTTTATTGGATTTTTTTTAGAACAAAAAGTAGAAAATATCATTTTTTTTCAAAATTTTCCGTGTATAGCGCAAAAAATAAAAACGGCAGAGGTGATCAAATACCAT
This sequence comes from Aquarana catesbeiana, assembly GCF_042186555.1. NCBI lineage: Eukaryota > Metazoa > Chordata > Amphibia > Anura > Ranidae > Aquarana > Aquarana catesbeiana. Next base: position 45,713,053 of record NC_133335.1, read on the forward strand.
CAAAAGAAAGCTCTATTTGTGGGAAGAAAAGGACGCAAATTTCGTTTGGTTACAGCATTGCATGACCGCGCAATTAGCAGTTAAAGCGACGCAGTGCCAAATTGTAAAAAGTGCTCTGGTCAGGAAGGGGGTAAATCCTTCCGGGGCTGAAGTGGTTAAGCTTTTTGGAAAACATAGGGAAGGGTTATCACCCCTGTGACATTTGTTTTGCTGTCTTTCCTCCTCTTTAGAAGATTTCACCTCACTTTTTGTCCCAATGACAAATGCTTTTTGAGAATTTGGGTTTTTTTGTGGAACAAGGATTGGAAAGCATCAGTGGAAAGGAGAAATGTTTTAACTCTTACAGGAGAGAATTTCCCTTCCCAGGGGTAGATTTCATCTCACTTCCTGTTGTCTCCTTCCGTTTGCAAGTAGGAGTCGTTTGTAAGTTAGATGTTTGAAAGTATATACGTATATATGTTTGAATGTATATACTCAGCAGAAATTTGGGCCTTAGGTGTTGTTGTGGCCACAACACTGTAAGCCCTCACAGGGCCCTGCTGTGAAATATTAGATCAAGAATTGTAATTACATGCCCCTGTTGAACAGGGGCAGAAAAACTGGGCCTTTGGTGGTGCTGGTGCCACAACACTGTAAGTCCTCACTCGCTCTTGGTGGGTGCAGAAATGGGCCCTGCTGTGAAATATTAGATCAAGAATTGTAATTACATGCCCCTGTTGAACAGGGGCAGAAAAATTGGACCTTTGGTGGTGGTGGTGGTGCTGGTGCCACAACACTGCAACCCCTCACAGACACTCTAGTTGGAACGCAGGAACGAGCCCTGCTGCAAAGTATTGCATCAAAAATTGTAATTACACGCCCCTGTTAAACAGGGGCTGAAAAATTGGGCCTTAGGCACTGGTGCTGGTGCCACAACACTGCAACCCCTCACAGACACTCTAGTTGGAACGCAGGAACGAGCCCTGCTGCAAAGTATTGCATCAAAAATTGTAATTACACGCCCCTGTTAAACAGGGGCTGAAAAATTGTGCCTTAGGCACTGGTGGTGGCGCCCAGAACCAAAAATGTTCTTACAAGCTATCAGCGTGATGATTGAGGAGGAAGAAGACCACCTATTGGTTCAGAGGTGGTCCTGTGATGTCTGTCCTGCGGGAAGAAGCCGAGCAATTGAAAGATCCGGAGGAGGACTCATCTCGGAGAGGACCGAGTGAAAGGCTGGTATCTCAAGAGGAGCCTGGTGACTCAATTGGAGGATGCATCCTAACCAAATCTACCTCACAGTACTGCCGGGTCGGCTTAAAGGTTCTGGTACTGTGTTGCTGTGTTCGTTCAACTAATACTAAATCCTGTGGCAGAGGATCGTCCAACTAATACTAAATCCTGTGGCAGAGGATTGTTCAACCATTATTGTTCCTATCAAGTCTGTGGCAGAGACTTTTGTCCGTGCATCATTCCGGCTGCTAGGTCAGTGAGAGAGGCCTATCCGGGTGAGCAAGATCCGTTGACTGAAGGAGTACTTGTCTACCGGATCTAAAAGTTCCTCAGTGATCTGCACAAGGTATCTGAACTTTCCCTTAAACCCTCCATCCCTCTACTGCTCAAGTTGTTAAAAAAAAAAGCATTGGAAAAAAAGAACTAAATGACTTGTGCATATATAGGTGGGCGCGAGGCCCAGTACAGACTCCAAGTTTCTAGTGTGGTTAACTGTGAGTAAGGGGTAGCGGCAAAGACCCAATTTAAACCCGCAGCTCCTTCAGGGGTTAGTGATACACATCTGTTGAATATTATTAACCCTGACAAACAACTGTGATACCATAGGTGGAGATTGCTGTTTCCACATGCTGGGGATGCATGCCCTCGCTGCATTCAAAAGATGTTTCAACAGGGATTTAGGGGAATTTGGCCATTTCAGCTATCCTGCAGTACCTGCGAAGTTACAGCAATGTGGGTTCAATCAAAGGGTGTGGGGTCGAAAATCGGGAGTAAAAAAAAACACAGTCCATGGAAGGCCAGCTAAGGAGACCGGTACTGATTCTTGTTCCAGGGATACCCATAGTTTATGGGTGGAATGTCTACACCAGTCGGACACTCTGTTCAAATGGACCGTTGTGCAGTAGAGAGCTGGGTCAGGGAGGCCAACGCCTCCTCTAAGCTTTGGTCACTGTAAGAGTGATCTCTTGAGTCGGGAAGGTTTACCCTGCCAAACATACTTAAAGAAAGTCAGATCGGAGCTTGCGGAAGAAACTCTGAGCAATCTTAACTGGCAGGGCTTGTAGGAAGTTTTGTATTTAATCAGTTTCTTCCTCCATTCAATTTTCCTTTATAATCAGAATTTTCATAAATTTCTAGTTCAGTTAACATTCATTAAATATTGCTATATTTGTGCATAAATCTAAAACATATTTAAAGTGAAACTACGAGCTAAATAAAAAAATGTTGCAATCTGTCGCTAACATTAACATAAACAATTTTGTTTTTTTATGAGAACTTCCTGTAACTTTTTTTTAACCTGTTGATACTGCCAGTAGGGCCTTTCAGCAAAAACAGCAGTCACAGTTGGGATAAATCCTATTAAATTGGTGGGGGTACATACAATGTTCAGCTTTTTATTCATATGGCCTAAACCTTTTCTATAAAGAAAAAAAACTGTTTAAAAGCAATAGCTGGTGTTGGGCTTTAATGTGTTTGTCTTCCACTTAAAGCTGAATTCACAGTATGAACTTAATTGCATACTTACATGGGTCCAGCAATATTTACTGTGCGTAAAGAAGACAGTTTACTAAGCAATCTCTACAGTATGGGAGATGCAGCAGTATCTTGACAGGTCCAAAGTCACCTTGGAAACCTTTCTAAATATAACAGCAACTGGTAATATTGTTTCTAAGTCCCTTGTCAGAAGGTTTGCCTGTTCACTGGAGCTCCTCTTCCAACCCCTTTAAATCTCTGTTGTGGATGGCACTATTTTTAGTTGGGGACATTTCCGCTCTTATAAAATGCCTGTTAAGATGTCTATTGGCCTGCTTCACCATGAGTCTGTCTCCTTCTTTGTTCTACCACAAGCCATGTCTGTGCTCACCCTGGGCTTCCCCTGGCTCCAATACACCCGAGTGCTGTGCATTTTGGCTCAATATATGCATGACCAGGTTGTCTATTCCAAATGCAAGGTGGATTAGTTGCCACTACATCGTGCCTATGATTGTGTCATCAACCTTTTTCCAGGCTCTGTACCTCTGCTGATGTACATATGATTCCCGAAACATACACTGGGGACCACAACTACTACTCCACTAGGTGTGTCATCTAAGGTCTGTGAGAAGACGTGTTTCTGTTTTCAGGAGCGTCCGTGAATGGTGGTCTTCAAGATAATGATAGAATTGCAGGAGGCAGCCACCACTGAACCACTGGTGTCTGAGATTTTTGTGACTCATGAATTTGGACAAGTTTTTCAAAAAACAAAACATGGACTTCTATGTGGGTCTCAATGGGTTTGAGGAGTTTGCGGTGTACGTATCTTGGTTTTTCTTGGGTTCTTTTTCTCTGAATATCACAGAGTGGCATGCCTGGAATGGGCTATTGTAGGAAAACTCCAAGGACTTCATATGGTGTCTGCAATTTTCCTTGCTGATGTGTGCCTTTACGTTGGACAGGCACTCTGTCCCTGAGTTGAAGGTCAAAGTCTGATGCTTCCAACTCTCCAGGAAACCGGAGTGTGTTCAAGTTCTTCTGTGGGAACTGCAGTTCATAGGTTTGTGAGTCCCTTAAGATTATGGGCAAACAAAAGGATGAGCAATCTGTCGAGGAATGTAATGTATGGTTGTATTTCCAAACCACTTTGGCTATGTAATAGGTCATTTTCTTTGTTTATGATTAGCTAAGTCTCTCAGCAGTTGTATCAGGGTGCAATTAAATCTTTCATATGCCCCATTGCATTGTGGGTGGTTTAGGGTAGTGTATGACACTGAACAGACCACACAGTGTTGGCAAACTTGTTTAACCAACTGGAACAGACCAATCAACATGACTTATCTCTTGAACCAGGTGAATGTTTTGTGGATACCCCAGTGTTCCTCTACATGTGGAGTCTCTCTGCAACAGAAAGGGCCTGTCCCCCTGACATTACAACCTGCCAGGTCGCTGATGAGTAGGGATGAGCCGAACACCCCCGGTTCGGTTCGCACCAGAACCTGCGAACGGACCGAAAGTTCGCATGAACGTTAGAACCCCATTGACGTCTATGGGACTCGAACGTTCGGAATCAAAAGTGCTCATTTTAAAGGCTAATTTGCATGGTATTGTCCTAAAAAGGGTTTGGGGACCCGGGTCCTACCCCAGGGGACATGTATCAATGCAAAAAAAACTTTTAAAAACGGCCGTTTTTTCGGAGCAGTGATTTTAATGATGCTTAAAGTAAAAAAAAAAAAAGTGAAATATTCCTTTAAATATCGTACCTGGGGGGTGTCTATAGTATGCCTGTAAAGTGGCGAGTGTTTCCCGTGTTTAGAACAGTCCCTGCACCAAATGTCATTTTTAAAGGAAAAAATCTCATTTAAAACTGCTTGCGGGTTTAATGTAATGTCGGGTCCTGGCAATATGGATGAAAATCAGTGAGACATACACCATGGGTACCTCCCAGTCCATTACCAGACCCTTTGGGTCTTGTATGGATATTAAGGGGAACCCCGCACCCAAATTAAAATAAGGAAAGGTGTGGGGCCACCAGGCCCTATATACTCTGAACAGCAGTATACAGGCGGTGCAAACAAGACAGGGACTGTAGGTTTGTTGTTAAGTAGAATCTGTTTGTCATTTTGAACGGGTACATTTTTAACGTGTTTAGCTCCAGCCAAAATATCTTTTTTAAGCTTTTTGGAAAACATAGGGAAGGGTTATCACCCCTGTGACATTTGTTTTGCTGTCTTTCCTCCTCTTTAGAAGATTTTACCTCACTTTTTGTCCCAATGACAAATGCTTTTTGAGAATTTGGGTTTTTTTGTGGAACAAGGATTGGAAAGCATCAGTGGAAAGGAGAAATGTTTTAACTCTTACAGGAGAGAATTTCCCTTCCCAGGGGTAGATTTCATCTCACTTCCTGTTGTCTCCTTCCGTTTGCAAGTAGGAGTCGTTTGTAAGTTAGATGTTTGAAAGTATATACGTATATATGTTTGAATGTATATACTCAGCAGAAATTTGGGCCTTAGGTGTTGTTGTGGCCACAACACTGTAAGCCCTCACAGGGCCCTGCTGTGAAATATTAGATCAAGAATTGTAATTACATGCCCCTGTTGAACAGGGGCAGAAAAACTGGGCCTTTGGTGGTGGTGGTGGTGGTGCTGGTGCCACAACACTGTAAGTCCTCACTCGCTCTTGGTGGGTGCAGAAATGGGCCCTGCTGTGAAATATTAGATCAAGAATTGTAATTACATGCCCCTGTTGAACAGGGGCAGAAAAATTGGACCTTTGGTGGTGGTGGTGGTGCTGGTGCCACAACACTGCAACCCCTCACAGACACTCTAGTTGGAACGCAGGAACGAGCCCTGCTGCAAAGTATTGCATCAAAAATTGTAATTACACGCCCCTGTTAAACAGGGGCTGAAAAATTGGGCCTTAGGCACTGGTGCTGGTGCCACAACACTGCAACCCCTCACAGACACTCTAGTTGGAACACAGGAACGAGCCCTGCTGCAAAGTATTGCATCAAAAATTGTAATTACACGCCCCTGTTAAACAGGGGCTGAAAAATTGTGCCTTAGGCACTGGTGGTGGCGCCCAGAACCAAAAATGTTCTTACAAGCTATCAGCGTGATGATTGAGGAGGAAGAAGATAATTACTCAGGGATAGTCACTCAGCATCAGCATAGGCAGTATTTGAAGGGATCTGAGATTTCAAAAAAAATTTGGTTACATCAGCACCAGGTGCTTGGTAGCTGGTGGTGATCCAAGACTGATTCATTTTTATGAAGGTCAGTCGATCGACCGAGTCGGTGGACAGAAGCACCCTGTGATCGGTTACCACGCCTCCAGCAGCACTGAATGTGTGTTCCGAAAGAACGCTGGATGCAGGACAGGCCAGTAGCTCAATTGCATACTGTGCAAGCTCTGGCCAGTGATCCATCCTCAAGACCCAGTAACCCAGAGGATTTTCGGTTGGAAAGGTGTTCAAGTCTGATCTTGCCCCTAGGTATTCCTGCACCATGTAAAACAGACGCTGGCGATGGTTGCTGGAACCGATCATACCTTGGGGCTGCGGACCAAAAAATTGTCTGAACGCATCGGTCAGACGGCCACCTTCTCCACCGCTCCTTCTTTGACTGACCGAAGCCTCAGCAACACGTCCAGAAACAGGAGTTTGTAACCTCCCAGTCTCTGGGAACGCGTTGCACAGACCTTTCTGCAAGGCCTCCCGAAGATGTTTCATCCTCTGCTCTCTCTGCGATGGCAAGATAAGGTCCACAACCTTACCCTTGTAATGTGGATCAAGGAGGGTTGCCAGCCAGTATTGGTCCTTCTCCTTGATACCACGAATACGAGGATCCTTACGCAGGCTTTGCAGGATCAGGGAGGCCATGCAGCGTAGGTTTGCTGAGGCATTCGGTCCGGAGTCCTCTGGGTCACTAAGGACGACATGGTCCTCAGCCACCTCCTCCCAGCCACGTACAAGTCCATGTGTTTCTTGGGACTGATCCCTTAAAGACTGCTGCTGATGCTGAGTGCCAGGCTCCACCTCCATACTGACACAATCTTCCTCCTCCTCCTCGTCCTCTTATTGTGTGATCGGCGGGCACGCAGGAACACTGTCTGGATAAAGGGGGCCTTGAGAGCTAAGGAAGTCCTCCTCTTCCTGCCTCTGTTCTGCCTCAAGTGCCCTGTTCATTATTCCACGCAGCGTGTGCTCCAACAGGTGGACAAGGGGGACAGTGTCACTGATGCATGCACTGTCACTGCTCACCATCCTCGTGGCCTCCTCAAATGGTGACAGGACAGTGCATGCATCCCTGATCATGGCCCACTGGCGTGGGGAAAAAAAAACAAGCTCCCCTGACCCTGTCCTGGTGCCATAGTCGCACAGGTACTCATTGATGGCCCTCTGCTGCGTGTGCAGCCGCTGCAGCATGGCCAACGTTGAGTTCCACCTGGTGGGCATGTCACAGATTAGGCGGTTCTTGAGCAGGTTAAACTCCTTTTGGAGGTCCGTCAGCCGAGCACTGGCATTATATGACCGGCGGAAATGCACACAGACTTTCCTGGCCTGCCTCAGGACATCCTGTAAGCCTGGGTACCTGCCCAAGATCCGCTGCACCACCAAGTTAAGGACGTGAGCCAAACAGGGCACATGGGTCATTTGTCCCTGTGGGAGGGCAGAGAGGAGGTTGGTGCCATTGTTGCAAACCACCATTCCTGCCTTAAGTTGGCGTGGCGTCAACCACTTCTGAACCTGCCCCTGCAGAGCTGACAGAACCTCTGCCCCAGTGTGGCTCCTGTCCCCCAAGCACACCAGCTCAAGCACCGCATGGCATCTTTTGGCCTGCGTACTTGCGTAGCCCCTTGAACGGCTACGGAGCACCGCTGGTTCCGAGGACAAAGCACAGGAAGGGGCCATGGAGGAAGAAGAAGAGGAGGGGGTGGAGGAGAGAGGTGTGTCACAATCATTAGCATTTTGGAGGCGTGGTGGCGGAACAACCTCCAACACTACTGCACCTTGTCCTGCATCCTTCCCAGCTGCCAGCAGAGTCACCCAATGCGCCGTGAAACTTAGATAACGTCCCTGTCCATGCCTGCTGGACCATGAGTCAGCGGTAATATGCACCTTACCGCTGACCGCCCTGTCCAGCGAGGCATGGACATTGCCTTCCACATGCCGGTAGAGAGCCGGAATCGCCTTCCGTGAGAAAAAGTGGCGTTTGGGTACCTGCCACTGAGGAACCGCACATTCCACAAACTCACGGAAGGGGGCAGAGTCTACCAACTGAAAAGGCAGCAGTTGAAGTGCTAGCAATTTTGCCAAGCTAGCATTCAACCGCTGGGCATGTGGATGGCTGGGAGCAAACTTCTTTCGGCGGTGCAGCAGCTGGGGCAAGGAAATTTGCCTGGTACAATCTGACGTCGGTGTACCAAAAGCAGATTGCCCACAAGTATTTGGCTGTGACACACCTAATTCTACACCTTCATTCCTCTCAGTGCAGGTCTCAGAGAGGACTGAAGGTATAGTGGGGTTGGAAATCTCAGCTGATGAGGAGCAAGGAGAGGTCCTCTTTGTTCTTTGGTGTGGGTCTTTTAGATACGCTTGCCAATGAACTGCATGGCAGGTCAACATATGTCTGGTCAAGCATGTGGTACCCAAGCGGGAGATGTTTTGGCCACGCGAGATACGCTTGAGACATATGTTGCAAATAGCAGCGGTGCGATCTGATGCACTCGTCTCAAAAAAGGCCCACACCAAAGAACTTTTTGAATAACGCGCAGAGACTGCAGCGCCCTGCACATGTGGAGCTTTGGGGTGTGATGCAGTCAATGTGCTGCCCTTAGGCTGGCCCCTGGAGGGCATCCTGCCTCGTTGGTGATGTGCCGCCTCCTCCTCCTCCTCCTCCTCCTCCTCTCCTATCAGGCACCCACGTTGAGTCAGTGACCTCATCATCCCCTCCCTCCTCATCACTGGAGCAAACCTGGCAGTATGCTGCAGCAGGGGGAGCATGACTGCCAGATTGCTGTCCTTCTTGGGCACCCCCTCTGTCCGTGCTCATGTTACTGCCTTCATCAAGCTCAGTATCATCATCAGAGCCTTCCAAACGCTGGGCATCCTCCTGGAGCATGTACCCAACACTGTGGTCAAACAGTTCGAGGGACTCCTCAGGAGGACATGGTGGGGCTAGGGAAGGAGTCACTGATGACATTGAGCCGAGGGAAGAGGCCGCTGCTTTGCCAGACAAAGTACCCTGGGCATGGGTGAGAGAGGATGAGGAGGATGAGGACGGCTTGGTCATCCACTCGACCAAGTCTTCCGCATGTAGCGGCTCAACACGGCCAGCTGCCGAAAAAAAGGCCAAGCGTGTCCCATGGCCACGTGCTGATGAGGATGCACCGTCTCCACGACCAGCACTAGACACAGAGCCTGCTTGCCCTCTCTTATTGGCTTGTGACTGTCTGCCTCTCCTTCTTGGCCTTCCAGACATACTAATGGCCTGTAGCTGCACTAAGCTGGGATATATATATATATATATATATATATATATATATATATATATATATACTGCAGCTAGCAAAATCAACTGCCTGCCTGTAGTATGAGAACACCACCAACCTTCTACAGGTAGCTTTAGCTGAACACTGTGCAGAGCTCGCAAAAAACTAACTTGTAGCTTTTTTAGCTGCCTGCGGTAGTGATAGGATCAGGAAAACACCACCAACCTTCTACAGGTAGCTTTAGGTGAACACTGTGCAGAGCTCGCAAAAAAATAACTTGTTTAGCTGAACACTGTGAGGTGGACGCACCACACTAACTTGTATTTTTAGCTGAACACTGTGAGCAGGACGCACAGCACTAACTTGTAGTTTTAGCTGAACACTGTGAGCAGGACGCACTGCACTAACTTGTAGCTTTAGATGAACACTGTGTAGAGGTCTCACTACACCAACTTGTAGGTTTAGCTGAACACTGTGAGCAGGATGCACCGCACTAACTTGTAGGTTTAGCTGAACACTGTGAGATGGACGCACCACACTAACTTGTAGTTTTAGCTGAACACTGTGAGCAGGACGCACCCCACTAACTTGTAGGTTTAGCTGAACACTGTGAGCAGGACGCACTGCACTAACTGTAAATAGTCTAGCTGCCTGACTGTGGTACTAATAGGATCAAAATAACGCCAGCAATTTTATTCAGGTAGCTGTAAATACTGTAACAAGACAAGCCTGCCTTTCAGTAAGAAGATAACAGGAACGGATCTAGCTGAACACTGTGAGCAGGACGCACAGCACTAACTTGTAGTTTTAGCTGAACACTGTGAGCAGGACGCACAGCACTAACTTATAGTTTTAGCTAAACACTGTGAGCAGGACGCACTGCACTAACTTGTAGCTTGAGATGAACACTGTGCAGAGGTCTCACTACACCAACTTGTAGTTTTAGCTGAACACTGTGAGCAGGACGCACAGCACTAACTTGTAGTTTTAGCTGAACACTGTGAGCAGGACGCACTGCACTAACTTGTAGCTTTAGATGAACACTGTGCAGAGGTCTCACTACACCAATTAGTAGTTTTAGCTGAACACTGTGAGCAGGACGCACTGCACTAATTTGTAGCTTTAGATGAACACTGTGCAGAGGTCTCACTACACCAACTTGTAGGTTTAGCTGAACACTGTGAGCAGGACGCACTGCACTAACTGTAAATAGTCTAGTTGCCTGACTGTGGTACTAATAGGATCAAAAGAACACCAGCAATTTTATTCAGGTAGCTGTAAATACTGTAACAAGACAAGCCTGCCTGTCAGTAAGAAGATAAAAGGAACGGATCTAGCTGAACACTGTGAGCAGGACACACTGCACTAACTTGTAGCTTTAGATGAACACTGTGCAGAGGTCTCACTACACCAAATTGTAGGTTTAGCTGAACACTGTGAGCAGGGCGCACCCCACTAACTTGTAGGTTTAGCTGAACACTGTGAGCAGGACGCACCACACTAACTTGTAGGTTTAGCTGAACACTGTGAGCAGGACGCACCCCACTAACTTGTAGGTTTAGCTGAACACTGTGAGCAGGACGCACCGCACTAACTTGTAGGTTTAGCTGAACACTGTGAGGTGGACACACCACACTAACTTGTAGGTTTAGCTGAACACTGTGAGGTGGACACACCACACTAACTTGTAGGTTTAGCTGAACACTGTGAGCAGGACGCACTGCACTAACTGTAAATAGTCTAGCTGCCTGACTGTGGTACTAATAGGATCAAAAGAACACCAGTAATTTTCTTCAGGTAGCTGTATATACTGTAACAAGACAAGCCTGCCTGTCAGTAGGAAGATAACAGGAACGGATCTAGCTGAACACTGTGAGCAGGACGCACTGCACTAACTGTAAATAGGCTAGCTGCCTGACTGTGGTACTAATAGGATCAAAAGAACACCAGCAATTTTCTTCAGGTAGCTGTAAATACTGTAACAAGACAAGCCTGCCTGTCAGTAGGAAGATAACAGGAATGGATCTAGCTAAACTGAATACAGTGTATATATATATGCAACACCTGGGATGCATATATATACACAATGCACTGTAAGTGCAGCTAACTGACTGACTGTTCTGCCTAATCTATCTAACTCAAATCAAATGTCACTGTCTGTCTCTCTCAATGAACGCCGAAACACACACTACACAGGACCGCCGTGCAGGCGGCCTTATATAGTGTGGGGCGTGTACTAAATCCCCTGAGCCATAATTGGCCAAAGCCTCCTTGGCTTTGGCCAATTACGGCTCTCTGTTCAGACGGCGCTGTGATTGGCCAAGCATGCGGGTCATAGTGCATGCTTGGCCAATCATCAGCCAGCAATGCACTGCGATGCCGCAGTGAATTATGGGCTGTGATGCGCCACACGAATTTGGCGCGAACTGCCCATATCGTTCGCAATTCGGCGAACGGGCGAACAGACGATGTTCGAGTCGAACATGGGTTCGACTCGAACACGAAGCTCATCCCTACTGATGAGATATGCAGAACATTATTCTGCTGCACGTTATTCCATTCTAGACCATTCACTCAGAGGTTTGATGGTTTCTGGTAGTAGTCTCAATCTTTGACTAGGATTGGGCCAGTCACCTCTATTAGGGAGGCCACCCCTAGATCTTTAACTCTGTGCTTATTACCAATTATGCACTTCTAGTACATCCAGTACATGGATTTACCTGAGACAATTGAGTGTGACCTTGTGTAAAATCTTCAATAAAAACTCTAGTAGTAAAGGCTTTTTATACTCACAAAAGGTGCTTAAATGATAATTTTACCTTTTGTAAAATAAATAAATGCACATGTGTAGCACTTACTCTCCTCGGAGCTGCTGGTTTAAGCGGGCTTGTTACCTTCACTCTCCTTCCCTCTGTTTCACCGGCACCGGGTCTAGGGTTCCGTTGAGTTTACCTCCGGACGATACAAGCACCAACACTTGAGTACATTTGCTTTATTGAATAATTAACAAAGGAAGTAGCAGGAAAGAGGCAGAAGGGAAACTGCAGGGAAAACTCAAATACCTTTCTGTAGGATTCTCGACAAATGTCCATTAGAGTTGAATATTACAGTGGAATGTGCTCCCCTGGTGGGACACACTCTTTGCTCGCCTGGATAGGCCTCTCTCACATGCCTAGCAGCCAATACGTAGCACGAACTAAAATCTCTGCCTCAGACTTGCTTGGGATGAACCCGTACGATCCTCTGCCACAGGATGTATTGGTTTTGCGGTGAATGTCAGTCACAGTGCTTGAACCTTTAAGCCAAACCTGGCAACACTATGCTGTAAAGTTACTTTAGGATACGTCCTCCAACCGAGTCACCAGGCCCCTCTCCAGACCAGCACTCTGCATGATCCTTCCATGACGGGTCCTCCCCTGGGATCTCCTCGGTTGTCCTGCTTCTTCACTCTGGATAGACAGTTCAGGACCATTCCTTGGCTGCTGTGGTAGGCCCCAGACAAGCTTCTGGGCCCACCCATGCGCCGCATCGACGCGGGCCTCCGGAACGGAGGACCACGAGGTAGCACTCTAACGCATACCAGGAGGGCCAGCAGGTGGCTGTAAAACGACCCCGTCTGTCCCATAAATACCCTCTCCCAGAATCCCCCTCGGAGGAGCACCTCCACCGAGTTGTCTCCGGGACAGAAGAGCATCCATACCCTTTGACACGTTGCCTTTCCAACACTAGCCGATAGCAACAACGACACCCACCGGCCTAGTATGGAAACACATGCAACGTCAGCCAAGCTGGAACAGAGGCAAATCTAAGTTCAACTAACGAGAAATTTACTAAATTTACCTATCAGATGGTAGATCGCAAATCTATACTGCAGCTTGGATCACGGGTGCAATGTCTGGCTCATGCAGACATTCAATACAGTTGTCTGCCCATATCTCCTGTCACTGAATTGTGGGAAAAATCAATGAACTATGACAGCGCTCATCATTGCAGTTAATTGAGAATTCAAGCCAGTGACTGCATCTAATAGTATTCAGTCATTGTGCAACATATAAAGTTTCACCTAGCTCAGCTGATTTTTACTTCAACTTTTTTCAAGCTGGGTGATGCTTGCAGGGCCACTAAAGGCTCAGATTTAAGCTGATTTGGCAGGAATCTGTTAAATTTGAACCTTCTATAGGGGCCTTAAGCCTAGGTTCACACTGAAGTGATTAGGCATGCGATTTGACATGTCTTGCCGGCAATGGCACCGTCCGAATCGGTGTGACGCTGACTTTGCGGCACCGCACTGATTCCCAAAAGTAGTTCCTGTGCTACTTTTGACGACTCAGGGAGACGATTTGTATAGACATCTGTGCATGAACCCGCACAGATGTCTGTCAAAGTCGGACTGCATTACCGGGTTGAAACATGCAAGTTCAGCTGAACTCATAAAACACAGACTAATAAGGTTCTCTGACATTATCTGAGCTGTAAAAAGCATAGGCTATAACTGGGCTTTAAACATGAGTACCAGTACTCTATAATACACCATGTGGAGCTTTAGACATTAACCACTGCATTACCTGTACCCAAAGGTGGCTCTCTAATTAGGCAAATTAGGTGGTCGCCTTAGGCCTCGCTATCAAAGGGGCCTCGCGGCTCCCTAATTTGCCTGATGTGTGTGTGCGAGAGAGGGAGGGAATGTCCCTGGTCCGTGTCCCCAAGCTGGACTGGTAAAGCGTCTTATTGTATACAGCGCTGCCTGCTGTAAGTTGTAGGGGTGGAGGCGGGGCTGCCGGGCCACTGCTGAACCCGTTAGGAGGTAGGGGCGGACTGGGCTGGGGAGCAGGGAAGTTTCTGATGCCTCGTAAAAAAGGCCGCTTGCTCCGCACTGCTGCAAACAGGCGTGACACCCGCCGCTACCCTGTGTTCTATCTGAGTGGTGCACATAGCGAGTATGCTATATGCACCAGCACACAGAGTCCAAAGCAGTCACTTCTGTGAGGTGGAGTGATCTCTGCCCGACAGGAGCTTTCTAGTCCCGCCTGGCGTGATGTCATTCACAGGCCGGGAGGCTGGATGAAAAAGGCAGAGGAGAGGGAGTGCTGCTGCCAAGACCTGCGAGGAGCCAGTCAAGCCCCGTGCAACAGTGCAAGTGAGTTTGCAGAGGCTATAAAACCGAAGGCACTATTGTGTCAGTATCTTAGTTGTGTGAACTGCCTGAAATGATTAACTCCTTGGGGGGGTTGTTCATTTGTAACGCTATTAGTAATATGCAGCGTGGAGGGGGTTCATGTACTGCCACTGGCCACTGATGCATTAGTGACCAGTGGCAGTTAATTAACCCCTCTGTGCTGCATTAGTGGCACCAGTGTCAGAGTTTATTAACCCCTGTATGCTGCAGCATGAAGGGGTGAATAAACCCTGACCCTGGTGCCACTAATGCAGCACAGAGGGGTTAATTAACTGCCACTGATCACTAATGCATCAGTGGCCAGTGGTGTATTTTATTTTTGTGCTACCCTAGGCAAACTAAAATTGAGCACCCACCCCAATCTAAATTTGTCCCACCCCAGGCGCAGTATACTGTTATTGTCTCAGGGTCTGATGGGGAAACCACAGCCATTCACAGTGAACAGCTGCGGCTTCCTCCTCAGACCCCGAGACATCGGGGTAGAGGATGGGGTTGGCAGGACAGAGGATGTGACAGCACTGGTGGGCACTGATATGCGGCATTGGTTGGCACTGATAGGGAGGCAGTGATGAAGCTACACTGATATGTGGCACTGATGGGAACCGATAGATGGCACTGATGGACACTGGTTGTCACTGATATGTGGCACTGGTTGGCACTGATAAGGAGGCAGTGATGAAGCTACACTGATATGTGGCACTGATGGGAACCGATAGATGGCACTGATGGACACTGGTTGTCACTGATATGTGGCACTGGTTGGCACTGATAAGGAGGCAGTGATGAAGCTACACTGATATGCGGCACTGATGGGCACTGGTTGGCACTGATAGACGGCACTGGGCACTGGTTGACACCGATAGACGGCACTGATAGGCACTGGTTGGCACTGATAAAAGGTACTGATGGGCACTGGTTGGCACTGATAAGGAGGCAGTGATGAAGCTGCACTGATATCTGGCACTGGTTGGCACTGATAGAGGGCACTGATGGGCACTGGTTGGCACTGATAGACGGCACTGGTTGGCACTAATACACAGCACTGATAGGCACTGTTGGGGCTGCACTGATCATCAGGACAGGGGCGATCAGTGTCCAGGTTATCAGTGTAGATGTCCCCTTTTACACTAGCCATTTACTGGCTCTCTCCTCTTTTCAGGCTGTGACAGCATGAGGAAAGGAATGTCGATAACCGGCAAGTTTACATCGTGATTAGCGATGATTGAACTCAGCTGATCATGTAGCAAAGAGCTTCTGTGATTGGCTTTTAATCCTAATTTTTGATCAGCTGTTCTGAAGGACACAGTGATCAGAGTGCACTGGGTGTGTGCGCCGCACCTGGATGACCACACTGTAGCCGTCATTCAGTTTTAGTGCGGTCCTCTGGGGGGTGGCACCACTCCAGGCAAATGCCTTGTTTGCCTCACAGCAGATACTCTCCTCCATACTGCCTATTAAAAATAGCATTGTAAATTAAATAACCTCCACCCCCCCCCCCCCAAAATATTAAAATGGTTATAAAGCTGGCCATACACTATACAATTTTCTTACTCAATTGTCATTAGATTTATCTTTAACTATGTAGTGCAAGGGCCTGCCTGACTGCATACAAACTGAAAGTGCTTAGATTTGACCTCCTATTATATTTATATATGGTAAATCTAAAGGAAAGTTGTACAAGAAAATTGTATAATGCATGGCTAGCCAAAAAGCTGTAGGTTTTTTACTTTCATGCATTTTATGCATGCAAATAAAAAACATTTTGTGTGCTACCCCTTGATACTTACCTGAGTCCTTTCCCAGTACTGTTAACAAGAGTATGGAAGAGCCGAACACCCCCCGGTTCGGTTCGCATCAGAACATTCAAACGGACCGAAAGTTTGCACGAACTTTCAAACCCCGTTAAAGTCTATGGGACGCGAACGTGAGAAATCAAAAGTGCGAATTTTAAAGGCTAATATGCAAGTTATTGTCCTTAATAGGGTTTGGGGATCCTGCCCCAGAGTACATGTATCAATGCAAAAAAAAGTTTTAAAAAATTGCCTTTTTTTGGGGAGCTGTGATTTTAATGATGCTTAAAGTGAAAAAATAAAAGTGAAATATTCCTTTAAATATCATGCCTGGGGGGTGTCTATAGTATGCCTGTAAAGTGGCGCGTGTTTCCCGTGTTTAGAACAGTCCCTGCTCAAAATGACATTTCTAAAGGAAAAAAAGTATTGGAATCAAAATGGGGGGTGGGTACAGCGCTACTCCAGTGATGTTATAAAGGTAATTACACAATAAGCAGCTAACACACCTCTAAGACAAAGACAGAAGTAATTGGATCGACAAATATATATAACGTGTAGCGCTATGTGTATAAACAAAAAAACTTAAGTTGGAGCCATCTTTCAATGGCCAAAAGTGAACATGAAAAATACTTCAAAAATGAAATAAAAGTGACTCTATACAAAAAGTGCACTATATAATACAAAATGATATGTAAAACATAATAATATCAACAATACACCAGTAAAATGTGAAGACAGGACCAAATTATAATTAGATGGGAAATCAACCCAAAGAAAAGTCTGTAAATAATTAAAATTGTGTTCCTGGTGAAAATCAAAAACCACCACCGACAGTCTTTGAGGATTAACTGATGAAAACAACAACGGAATGTCACTGATGGGTGAGGAGGTAAAACACCAAATGAAATGTGACGTCTTGAATAGGTAACAGGACCATCACCAAATCATCTGCGGAGGCTTACCGGAAGTAGGGGACTTGAAAAGACATACGTCTTACAAGTCTCAAAACGCTTGTTTAGCCGCCAAGGCTGGCAGGATAAAACATCGGGTATCCACAACTTCAATTCAAGGAGGGGGGAAGATCTCAACAGCTCAAACCGTCCAGACGTATCCACAGACCCACCGGATGTTTATTTAAAAACCATGAGAGGAAAAAAAACTCACATGGCATAATATCGTTTAAAAAACATACATTTAATGGAACAAATAAAAAAAACACTCACATGGTATATGATCATAAACAGCTCAAATAATGTCAAACGCGGTGATCATAGGGAATCCACCCAACATGTTTCGGCTGCCAAGCCTTCATCTGGGGTGTGGACCCCCCCTATCCCACCGCTATTTAAACTAAAAATGACCCCCACTGGGAGTGTCACAACACAGGAAGTGGCCGACTGACGTCACTTCCGGTTCTCAAATTAGTGTGTACATACTATATATAAAATGTATCATAGAAACAGTAGGCGATGTTTATATCGCCAATCAAAAGATACATAGTCAGAAGTAAAAGATGTAAAAAATGCTGATATTGTAGCCGGCCGGTCCGGAAGTATTCGGGGTTAAAGCCAAGCCACCTTCTCGGCCCGGCCAGATTGTATGGGACAGAGCGTCATCACGCTCCGCCCCCTTCTTTTTCCCTCGGTCAGACCCTGGAGCCATGCGCGGAAGCGGAACTCACAAACAGGAAGTTCGCCCGCGCACCACGCCTCGCTTTGGGCGGTGGATCGTATAGGTCGAGGCACCACAACGCCACGCCCCCGGATCTCGCATCTATGTCTATTAAAAGTGCGGCCGGCCTCATTGAAGGTCCGCCCACATTACCGCCCACATAGCTAGAGAAAGCCCAACCTCCTGTCCACAACGGCATGTAAACTCCCTATATGGAGAGCCGTAGTTGGACGGAGAGGGCCGGAAATGAGTCATAGCGCTCTGGCCATGAAAAGCAGTGTCAGCAAAGGTGGTAAAAACGAACATTGTGTAAAACATATATGCCGTGGGTCAAAAAATCCGGCGAAAATAACAGGGAGTGAATATTAAATTTGGGAAGATGGTGACACTACCAATGGGGGGCATCCCACCTAACATATATACTCCAACATATGTAGGTATGTAGATATAAATTCCGAATATTTGTTCCAAAAGGTGCAAAGATAAAATGGAATAAAATGAATGTACCAAAAAATTGGAGGTCGTAGATAAAATAGCTAAGCCTGATTGATAAATGAGTTGATGTCCCACTCCACGTTAATACCTTGCGGAAAGTGGGAACCCAATCAGGTTGGAGACCTACTGGATTTATGAATTGGGTTCCCACTTTCCGCAAGGTATTAACGTGGAGTGGGACATCAACTCATTTATCAATCAGGCTTAGCTATTTTATCTACGACCTCCAATTTTTTGGTACATTCATTTTATTCCATTTTATCTTTGCACCTTTTGGAACAAATATTCGGAATTTATATCTACGGTAGCTTATCATTGCTAGTTGTAGTGTTTTGATTACTAACAATTTATTTTTGTTTTTTGATTCATTTTTTGATCTAATCTTTCCCCATATGGCAAATGTTTCCCTTTGCATAGGATTTTTACTGTCAGTTCTCCCTACATATGTTGGAGTATATATGTTAGGTGGGATGCCCCCCATTGGTAGTGTCACCATCTTCCCAAATTTAATATTCACTCCCTGTTAGGCTTCATTATTTTGTTATTTTCGCCGGATTTTTTGACCCACGGCATATATGTTTTACACAATGTTCGTTTTTACCACCTTTGCTGACACTGCTTTTCATGGCCAGAGCGCTATGACTCATTTCCGGCCCTCTCCGTCCAACTACGGCTCTCCATATAGGGAGTTTACATGCCGTTGTGGACAGGAGGTTGGGCTTTCTCTAGCTATGTGGGCGGTAATGTGGGCGGACCTTCAATGAGGCCGGCCGCACTTTTAATAGACATAGATGCGAGATCCGGGGGCGTGGCGTTGTGGTGCCTCGACCTATACGATCCACCGCCCAAAGCGAGGCGTGGTGCGCGGGCGAACTTCCTGTTTGTGAGTTCCGCTTCCGCGCATGGCTCCAGGGTCTGACCGAGGGAAAAAGAAGGGGGCGGAGCGTGATGACGCTCTGTCCCATACAATCTGGCCGGGCCGAGAAGGTAGCTTGGCTTTAACCCCGAATACTTCCGGACCGGCCGGCTACAATATCAGCATTTTTTACATCTTTTACTTCTGACTATGTATCTTTTGATTGGCGATATAAACATCGCCTACTGTTTCTATGATACATTTTATATATAGTATGTACACACTAATTTGAGAACCGGAAGTGACGTCAGTCGGCCACTTCCTGTGTTGTGACACTCCCAGTGGGGGTCATTTTTAGTTTAAATAGCGGTGGGATAGGGGGGGTCCACACCCCAGATGAAGGCTTGGCAGCCGAAACATGTTGGGTGGATTCCCTATGATCACCGCGTTTGACATTATTTGAGCTGTTTATGATCATATACCATGTGAGTGTTTTTTTTATTTGTTCCATTAAATGTATGTTTTTTAAACGATATTATGCCATGTGAGTTTTTTTTCCTCTCATGGTTTTTAAATAAACATCCGGTGGGTCTGTGGATACGTCTGGACGGTTTGAGCTGTTGAGATCTTCCCCCCTCCTTGAATTGAAGTTGTGGATACCCGATGTTTTATCCTGCCAGCCTTGGCGGCTAAACAAGCGTTTTGAGACTTGTAAGACGTATGTCTTTTCAAGTCCCCTACTTCCGGTAAGCCTCCGCAGATGATTTGGTGATGGTCCTGTTACCTATTCAAGACGTCACATTTCATTTGGTGTTTTACCTCCTCACCCATCAGTGACATTCCGTTGTTGTTTTCATCAGTTAATCCTCAAAGACTGTCGGTGGTGGTTTTTGATTTTCACCAGGAACACAATTTTAATTATTTACAGACTTTTCTTTGGGTTGATTTCCCATCTAATTATAATTTGGTCCTGTCTTCACATTTTACTGGTGTATTGTTGATATTATTATGTTTTACATATCATTTTGTATTATATAGTGCACTTTTTGTATAGAGTCACTTTTATTTCATTTTTGAAGTATTTTTCATGTTCACTTTTGGCCATTGAAAGATGGCTCCAACTTAAGTTTTTTTGTTTATACACATAGCGCTACACGTTATATATATTTGTCTAAAGGAAAAAAAGGAATGAGCCCTGCTGCAAAGTTTTGCATCAAAAATTATTATAATTTTTATAATTTTTAAAATATTTTGTGTTTTTTGGTGAGTTTTTCTGGTTTCTTTGGTGAGATATCAGGGGTCTAAAGAGCCCAGTCCTTCTCTGTAGCCTCAGCTGTACTGCAGTTTGAATAGGAATGAATAGGAGACAGAGGCTCCTATTAATTCATAAACAAAAGCATAGTAAACACAATTTACTAGGCTTCAGTTATGAATGAACACAGTGAGCGATCAGTACCGATCACTCACTGTGTTCATTTAGAAAAGAAAGGGGTTGGTAAATTACATTTACCAGCCCCTTTTCCCGGCCCCCATCCTAAAGATCCCCTATAGCAGTCAGCGGGAGATAAGCCAGCAGCGCTGTGGGGGAGGGGCACACAGTTATTTTTTATCGCTTTTATTAGACATGTGCACTGCCAAAAAATTCATTAGTTTTTCTTACATTTGTTTATTGTTTTTTCCGTCTTTCGGGTCATTCGTTATGATCGCAATTGGTAAATTCGTACATTCGTACATTCGTAATTTCATAAATTCGTACATTCGTACATTAAATGTAAATTAGAAAATTCGTATATTCGTAAATTCGTACATTTGTAAATTAGAAAATTCGGAAATTTGCAAGTTCGAAATTTGAAAATCCAAAAACCCGAAAATCTGAAATAGTAACTAACTATTAAATTATAGATATTGTAATTTCCTTTCAAATTTGGCTGTTAGTGAACGTAACAAATACGAATTTATCCAAATTACGAATTATCCAAAATAACGCATGCTGCATCTAAACAAATGGAACGCAACAAATTGATAATAAATAATAATAATAATAATTAAAAAATGTTATTATTATTATTGTTATACATTATTATTCATTATGTTCCATTAGTTTGGATACGGCATTCGTTATTTCGGATAATTCGTAACTTCGGATAAATTTGTATTTGTTACGTTCACTAACAGCCAAATTTGAAAGGAAATTACATTACCTATAATTTAATAGTTAGTAATAGTTAAGTTATTATTAGTTAATTATTATTTCAGATTTCCGAATTTACAAATTCACTAATTTACTAATTTACGAATATACTAATGTACGAATGTATGAATTTATGAATGTACGTATGTACGCATTTACGAATGCACGAATTTACAAATGCACAAATTTACGAATGCACAAATTACACAAATGCACGCATTTACGAATGCACGAATTTACGAATGTACGAATGTACGTATTTACGAATGCATGAATTTACGAATGTACGCATTTAAGAATGCACGAATTTATGAATGCATGATTTTATGAATGTACGTATGTACGCATTTACGAATGCATGAATTTACAAATGCACAAATTTATGAATGCACGAATTTACGAATGTAATTTATTTACGAATGTACGTATTTACGAATGCATGAATTTACAAATGTACGAATTTATGAATGTATGAATGCACGAATTTATGAATGCATGATTTTATGAATGCACAAATTTACGAATGTACGCATTTATGAATGCATGAATTTACGAATGTACGCATTTATGAATGCATGAATTTAAGAATGTACGCATTTAAGAATGCACGAATTTAGGAATGTACGAATTTACAAATGTTCAAATATTCGAATTTACGAATATTCGTAAAAAATTGTTTTTTTATTTATGAATTTGTTGAAATTCGTTAAAAAACTAATTCGGAAGAAAACGAATTGCACACGTCTAGCTTTTATTATTTTTCCCATTGCGGGCGTGAGTGGGGCCTCATGTCTAAGTTTTGCCTAAAGGCCTCACAAAGCCTAGAGCCGCCCCTGCCTGTACCTGCTGTTAGAGAGTGCTTCAAGTAGCAGGAATCAGACACCTAATTTCAACATCAATGGAAGATATTTATAAAACTAGGGCAAGCTAAAAACTGGGCAGTTTCTAAAGAATTAAAAAAAGATGCAGTTTTGCTTATTAACACCTGACAAAGTGGTATTAAAAGCAACTGCGTTTCATAAAGCATGCTTTGTAAAAGATATCATTTCTAAAAAAAAAAAAAAATAAACACCACAGGAAAAATATGCCTGGTGCAAAAGCATTTATTTCAACTTGACCCAGTTTTATATGCAAATATCTTTGATGTGCAGTGGCCCTTAGGATAGCTTAACGAAAGTTCCCCTTTAAGGGATAACTCAGCTTATGAGCAGACAAATCAAGTTAATTAAATACGACTCTCTTGCAGGTAGTCAAGCAAGGCTGTGGTTTTCGATCCCCACTGAGGCTGATGATAAGACTTTGCTTTTCTGCTAATATTAGGAGGAAGCCATAAGTAACAAAAACATACATTTCATTTGTGCTTTTAAGCAGTATGTGTTACAAACTATAATCTGCATTGATATAACCAAAGTCTGTACAGGTAAGTTTATCAAATTCTATAGATATACTAGGTCTATGCTATGAAGTCATGTCCAACATGGTCTGTGGAAAGGTTGGAGCAATTGTGAAAGGCATGAATTGGAGCAAATATCTACTGATACTTCTAGTGCCACACTAGTTACATTGAATTTTAAACATCTGTGTACTGATTTTTTTTGGCTCTGCAGATTGGGAAGTTCGTGCAAGTTGTATGCATGTCTCAGAACTACACAAAGTCAGGAAACCACAGCTCAGACCGCTTTTTATTGGTGTTGATACATACATGTTAATGTCATGGCTCTGCTAGTACTGTATACATCTAATGTTCCCTACTTCTGTGAGGAACACCATGCATATACTACATACCTCCCAACTGTCCTTGATTTCGAGGGACTGTCCCTGATTTGGAGCAATGTCCCTCATTCCTCCTCATTTGTCCCTCATTTTGGTCTGATTTATATTATTGTTTTCTAAAATGCACTACTGATCTTTCAAAAAAGTGTTTCTCAGTGCTAAACTTTTCACCCAATTTCTAAATTGTTGCAATTGTAAATGTCAAAAGCCAAAGGAATAGTAGTGGTTAAAAAAAAAAAAAAAAGTTAATTCACCCCCCCCCCTTCTTTTTTTTTTTTTTTTTTTTTTTTTTTTGTAGTTTTTTTTTTTTAATTCTTATAATTCTCCTTTTAAGGGGGCATGGGGTGTCCTATGCCTACATACATTTGCTAATAGGTGTCCCTCGGTCCCATCTTGAAAAGTTGGGAGGTATGTATACTAGCAAAGCCTTGCTGTTTGTTGAAAACTACTGCTTTTGGCAAATGTATTCTGGTCTTCCATGTAATCCTCCTTCACCCCTTATACCTGCCAGTGTCTGCAAACACTTTTTTTCTTTTTATAGAGCATAGATAGGACTCCAGAGATTAGCGTTTAATAAAAAAAAAAAAAAAAAAAAAAAAAAACTCATAAAAAAAAAAAAAATGATCAGCTTGTAATATGGTGTTATAAAGGCCTACAATCAAATGTATTACACGTACTGTAAATAAGACCTCAAAAGATCTTGCAAAGAGGTAGAGAGAGATATACAGGGCTTTTTTTCAGCGGGAACGTGGGGGAACGCAGCTCCAGCATTGAATGTATGTAATAGCGTGGGGTGTGCTGGAGGGTCTATTTATGTTGGCTGCTGGGGGATCTATTGTCACTGGTGGGGATCTGATTTTGTGTGAGCATCTATTGTTGCTGATGGTGAATCTACTGTTGCTGGAAGGGATCTACTATTGAGGGAGAGGTCTATTTTTGCTGGCTGCTGGAGGATTTATTGATACTGCCTGCTGGGAGATCTGTTGTTGCTGCTGGGGGGGGGGGTCTAATGTTGCTTGGGTGGATATTTTGTTACTGGGTGTGATATTTTGTTGTGGGTAGTTCACTGTTGCTGCAGGATATCTATTGTTGTGTGGGGATCTATTGCTGGGATTATATTGTTGCTGACTGCATGGGATCTATTTTACTGCTTTTCTTTTTATCATCATGTTCCATACGAATGATTTAGCACCACAAAACGATACTTCGTTCTGTGTTCTCTAAAAGGGGCAGTACTGGTAGGTGGGTAGGGGGTGGAATCAAGGGACGGTGGTCAGAGGTGGGTAGGGGGCAGAGACAAGAGGTGACTCAGACGGGGGGAGTTCCTGCACCTCTTCTCAGAGAAAAAGACCTTCTGCTCTCTCATCACCTCCTCCCATGCTTGCCCCCAGGACTTTTCCAAAGCCACCCCAATCTGTCCGCCTATCTCCTACTCTATTAGCTTTTAGACGATCCCTGAAAACACTTCTCTTCAGAGAATCCTACCCTATCCACACCTAACAACAACTGTTTTTTCATTTTCTCCATCAGCTCACCCCCCACAGTTATTACCTTTTGTTCCGATTGACCCTCCCTTCTAGATTGTAAGCTCTAACGAGCAGAGCCCTCTGATCCCTCCTGTATTGATTTGTATTGTAAGTGTACTGTCTGCCCTCATGTTGTAAAGCTCTGCGCAAACTGTTGGCGCTATATAAATCCCATATAATTTTTTATATATACACACACACACACACACACACACACACACACACGACAGAAAGTATTCAGACCCCCTTAAATTTTTCACTCTTTGTTATATTGCAGCCATTTGCTAAAATCATTTAAGTTCAATTTTTTTCCTCATTAATGTACACACCACCCCATATTGACAAAAAAACACAGAATTGTTGACACTTTTGCAGATTTATTAAAAAAGAAAAACTGAAATATCACATGGTCCTAAGTATTCAGACCCTTTGCTCAGTATTTAGTAGAAGCACCCTTTTGATCTAATACAGCCATGAGTCTTTTTGGGAAAGATGCAATAAGTTTTTCACACCTGGATTTGGGGATCCTCTGCCATTCCTCCTTGCAGATCCTCTCCAGTTCTGTCAGGTTGGATGGTAAACGTTGGTGGACAGCCATTTTTAGGTCTCTCCAGAGATGCTCAATTGGGTTTAAGTCAGGACTCTGGCTGGGCCATTCAAGAACAGTCATAGAGTTCTTGTGAAGCCACTCCTTAGTTATTTTAGCTGTGTGCTTAGGGTCATTGTCTTGTTGGAAGGTAAACCTTTGGCGCAGTCTGAGGTGTGTCGGAAAATCGTGAAAAATCGTATTTCTCTGGACATTTCCCGGGAAACAATAAAATCGTGAAAATAGTCTAAATCCCAGAAATGTCCCGGGAAATTCGGGACAGTTGGTAAGTATGCATGTGGAAGCATGTAATGCTTTTCTGTAGCTGAATGCGCTCTAAATTGTCACGTGCTTACATGCGTTTTTGCTGTTTAAGACCAGGCTAAAGGGTCCTGAAACCAAATATTTCTTTGTGTAAACGCAGCCAGACTGAATGCACCTAGACAAAACTTTCAAAATTTTTTTTTTTTTTTTTTCAAAGGAAACCCTGGAAATAATTTTCAAGCCTCGGGGAGCCCCAGTGGTGGTCAGGCTGCCACCCTTATAAACAGCTAAAAAAAGAGATGTGGTGTTATGTTGCTGGTTCTTCCAAGTGGTGTTAGCCCTGGAACAATGCAGGCACAATCGCATGGGAGGTCAATCAGCCACAGCTCATGTAACCTATGGAGGAACTCTAGTTGAGAACGGCTGACCTAGACGCTCCAAAACATCTAGGTGTGCATTCAGCCGTAGAAAAGCATTACAAGCTTGTAGATGTATTTAGCAAAGTACCTCCAAATGCATCTGGAGGCATGTATTTTAAATGCCATTGTGCATGGGGACTTTTTTTAACTAAATGGGCCCCCAGGTGGTTTATGCCATAATGTGCTAGTATGCACCACATATTCCCACATTCTGACTTGCCTGTCAAAGGAAGCCCTCCAATTGCTTCCAATTTTGCCAAGTTTTGGGAACCCCTTTTGGGATCTGACTGTTCCGCCGATTGAATGGACCAGCCGGGTTGATTTCACCCTCGCGCATGCGCACGGGAGTTACATCATCATGGAACAGAGTGGGTGTCAGAAATGTACTCTGAGCTGCCCATGCACAGCTTAGTGTATGTTACAGCTCACAGGCAGAGGGAAGCATTTGACAGAAAAAGACTGATAGGGTCTCTTCTGTCATAAAAACCCTACCTGACTGCAATTTTAAAAAAACTTGAGTTGAGTACCACTTTAAGCTTACTCCCCAGATAATTTTTCCTGCAATTAAATATAACAAATGCAGGAGGTCTGTGTGAATGAGGGCTTAACGTGGAACTAAACTGTATCTGAGCACCACAAACTTAAAATGCTATTCAATTCAGTCTTAATATGCAAAGCAAACCCACCCATCCATCCAAGTCTCCATGCTTTATTTTGTTAAGAAGACACTTTGAAAAACACCCCCAGCGTTTTCTAGCTGTGACCATCTTAAGCAAGGGCAGATGGTTCATTTAGTGTTTAGTTCCTAAAATCTATCAGCCTTTAGCTTAGTAACGCAGGCAGGAGGGTGTGCTTAGCTTAGAAAGCCCCTCATCCTCTGCTCCACGTGAAAGGGGAAAAAGACATTGACAGGTAGATTCCTGGGATGTATGACATCATTTTGGCCTAGGCTAGAAACCACAAAGCAACTAAAAAAAAGTAAAAAAAAAAAAAAAAAAGGTTTGAAGGGCCTCAATATAATATAGCTTTCTACCCATTTACAATTCTAGTAGCAAAAGGATCAATGGTCAATGTTGAGTGAGCATTTAGTTCCACTCTAAGGAGAACAGTGGCGTCACCTCACTGCCTACAGCCATAGAAAAGCATTACTGCTTCCAGATGTGTTTTAGAAATGACTTCCAAACCCATCTGGATACATGCATTTTGACATCTGTGTGCCAGAGATTTCAAGTTTTTTCGTGCTTTCCCCAATCCATTTCTCCTGCATTTATTAAAATAAATGCATGAGGACTTAAAGAGGAAGTAAAGCCTCTGAAAAAAAAACAAAACAAAAAAAACGCCCTGCAAGACAAAGGCATAATGAGCTAGTATGCATAGCATACTAGCTCATTATGAATTACTTACCTGAGATCGAAGCCCCCGCATCGGCCCTCGTTCGCCTCCTCCGACGGTGCCATCTATCTCAGAGTGACTTCCGGGTATCGCAGCTCTGGCCAGTCACAGCGCTGGAGCCGCGATACCCAGAAGTCACTCCGAGATAGATGGCGCCATCGGAAGAGGCGAACGAGGGCCGATGACGTCACTCCCACGCGTGTGTGCTGGTGCCGCCAATAACGGCATGATCGCCGTTAGAAACGGCACGCTCAGTGTGCCTGCAGTCAATGTCTACGTAGACATTGGTGCAGCTATTTCTGCAAAAATCTCATAAACCTTTTAGGTTTGGGAGATATTTCTTGCACCTACAGGTAAGCCTTAATCTAGGCTTACCTGTAGGTTAAAGTGGTTGTAATTGGTTTACAACCACTTTAAAGCCTAACTCCGGGAGGACTATAAGTCCTCTTTTGCAGTAGGGTTGTACCCACAATGCAAGGTCAACTGCTGGTTTCCCCTGCAGATCTTGTACTTTTACCCACTTACAAAGAAATGAAATGAAGAAATGATAGGTGCGTTTTAAATGATAGAGACAGAATTTAAACAAAAAATCCAGAAAAACTCCAATACAAATGTTATAAATTGAGTTGCAGTTCAGTGAGTAAAATAAGTATTTGATCCCCTACCAACCAATAATAATTCTGGCTCCCACAGACTGGCTACAGTATGTGCTCATGTGGTACACAGATTAGTCCTGTCAATTTTAAGAAGGTGCTCCTAACGACAACTCGTTATGTGTATAAAAGACACCTGTCCACAGAATCTTTCTTTCATTCAAACTTCACCATCATGGGTAAGACCAAAGTGCTGTCAAAGGACGTCGGGAACAAGATTATAGACCTGCTGGAATTGGCTACAGACAAGGCTGGAATTGGCTACAACACCATCAGCAAATGGAAGAAATGCAAGATAATCATCAATCGCCCTCGGTCTGGAGCTCCATACAAGATTTCACCTCATGGGTTAAGGATGATCATGAGAGAAGTGAGGGATAAGCCCAGAACTACACGGGAGGAGCTTGTGAATGATCTCAAGGCAGTTGGGACCACAGTAACAAAACAAACTATTGATAACACAATACGCCGCCATGGATTGAAATCCTGTCGCGTTTGCAAGGTCCATGTACAGGCCCATCTGAAGTTTGCCAATAAACATGGTAATGATTCGGAGAAGGATTGGGAGAAAGTGCTGTGGTCAGATGAGACCAAAATTAAGCTCTTTGGCATTAACTTGACTCTCAATATTTGGGGGAAGAAAAATGCTGACGATGACCCCAAGAACACCATCCCTACAGTCAAGCACGGAGATGGAAACCTTATGCTTTGGGGCGGTTTCTCTGCTAAAGTTACAGGCCAACTTTGCCGCATTGAGGGGCCAATGGACAGAGCCATGAATTGTAAAATCTTGGATGAGAACATTCTTTCCTCAGCCAGAACACTGAAGATGTGTCGTGGATGGGTCTTCCAGCATGACAATGACCCAAAACATCCCACCGAGGCAACAAAGGAGTGGCTCAAGAAGAAGCACATTAAGGTCATGGAGTGGCCTAGCCAGACTCCAGACCTTAATCCTATGGAAAATGTATGGCGGGAGCTGAATCTTCAAGAGACCTTAAGGATTTAGAGAAGATTTGTAAAGCGGAGTGGACCAAAATCCCTCCTGAGATGTGTACAAACCTGGTAACCGACTACAAGAAACGTCTGACCTCTGTGATTGCCAACAAGGGTTTCTCCACCAAGTACGAAGTCATGTTTTGCAGAGGGATCAAATATTTATTTTACTCACTGAACTGCAACTCAATTTATAACATTTGTATCGTTTTTTTTTTTTTTTTTGGTTGATATTCTGTCTCTATTATTTTTAAATGCACCTATCATAAAAATTATAAATCCTTTATTTCTTTGTAAGTGGGAAAACTTACAAAATCTGCAGGGGATCAAATAATTTTCCCCACTGTAGCCATCCTGAGAGTCTGCCTGACAATGCACCCGTGATCTGCTGATCATGTGCGCAATGCTTTACAGGCTCCTAGGAAGAAAAAAATAATAGAGGGGGGAAAAAAAGCACTTCTTCTTCTCTTTAAAATCAAAGGAGCTGGTCAGAAAATTATTGTCTAAAGAGTAGCTGCATCCAATCAAATGCAATCGCTGTTGGGTATTCTGACATCTGTGAGTGTCAGATGTATAAATACAATAGCTGGCAGGAGAGATTCTTCTATCCATACTGTAGGGGGAATCTATCGATTTTTCTCTTTCACATGGGGCTGAACAAAAGGAATATTACAATGTATGGCCAGATTAATACGGGTTGTATGTAAAAATAGATGCTTGCTTACAGGAATATGCAACTGTAGTTGTGTGTGTGTGTGTGTGTGTGTGTGTGTGTGTGTGTGTGTGTGTGTGTTTTTTTTTTTTTTTTTCCTTTCTATCTGCTAGAAGTTCAGCACTGAGTTAACCATGTAACCAAGGATTATAACAAACTTTGTTGTAGAGTCCTAACTATTTCTGTTCTGAAGGAATAGCTCTTTGTTCATGTGTTGTGCAGAATTGAATCTGGATGGGTGATATAGATATAGATGGATGTGTGAAAATTTTTTTTTCTTTTCCCCATTTTTGATAAGCTGATGCACTTTGCAGGGCTCTATTGAGGAGAGTGGCAGGGTCCGCATTCCTTTTTAGAAATTCGCTTTTAGAAAAATCTCACAAACTGGATATATATAATATATACTTTTTTTTTTCACCTCCTGGATTGTCATATTTTACAGAAAATAGCCCTGTAGATTGAAAAAGAAATATAAGTTCTAATACCAAATAAATTACAATATTGCCTGTGGTTGCTTGTGTGTGTGTGTATATGTATGTGTGTGTGTGTATATATGTATATGTGTGTGTATATATGTATATATATATATATATATATATATATATATATATATATATATATATATATATATATATATAAATATTATCTGTGTGTATGTATGTAAAATCTATCTCGTTAGAGATATATATTTATATTTTACCAAAAGTATTGTGACGCCTGCCTTTACACGCACATTAATTTTAATGGCATCCCAGTCTTCGTCCGTAGGGTTCAACATTGAGTTGGCCCACCCTTTGCAGCTATAACAGCTTCAACTCTTCTGGGAAGGCTGTCCACAAGGTTTAGGAGTGTGTCTATGGGAATGTTTGACCATTCTTCACCATTCTTCTCTGCTCTAATTCATCCCAAAGGTGTTCTATTGGGTTGAGGTCAGGACTCTGTGCAGGCCAGTCAAGTTCCCCCCCCCCCCCCCACCACCACCACCACCACCCCAAACTCGCTCATCTTTATGGTCCTTGCTTTGCACCGGTGCAAAATCATGTTAGAACAGGAAGGGGCCATCCCCAAACTCTTCCCACAGTTAGGCGCATGAAATTTGTTCAAAATGTCTTGGTATGTTGATGCCCTAGGAGTTCCCTTCACTGGAACTAACTTGAACCTTCGGCTCCCTCCACATATTTTCTATGGGATTAACGTCTGGAGACTGGCTGGGACACTCCAGGACCTTAATGTGCGTCTTCTTGAGCCACTCCTTTGTTGCCTTGGCTGTGTGTTGTGGGTCATTGTCATGCTGGAATATCCATCCACTACCCATTTTCAATGCCCTGGCTGAGGGAAGGAGGTTCTCACCCAAGATTTGATGGGTATATGGCCCCGCCCATCATCCCTTTGATGCAGTGAAGTTATCCTGTCCCCTTGGCAGAAAAACACCCCCAAAGCAGTGGCAGCCTGTCCATTATGCCCCCCCCCCCCCATCCATGAGCTTTGCAATGCAGGGACGCCGAACCATGGATTCCAATGGGGGGTTGGTTTTTCTTAAGCATGTGCTCTAATAGGCTTCAAAAAAGGGTGGGCTCTGGGTGCAGAGCATTGCGCCGGATGCCAACCCAGTTGTGTGATAACGAATATTTATCTCCACACTAATCTTCCTCTAGGCCAATCAGGAAGCGGGTCTGAAACCCGTCACCTGATTGGCTGAATGAACAGGTGATCCTTTTGGACGCCCAGCAGGTGGAAAGAAGAGACGCAGGGCAGAAGCATGGAGGATACAGGAGCCACCGCCTGACCCACAGCTCGCTGCTGTCACACGCTGCCTGACCCGCCTCCCATCCCACAGCTCACCGCTGTCGACCGCTGCCTGACCAGCCACAAAGTTGGGGTAGGTGCCAGGCAGACAGTGAGCAGGCGGGCGAGAGGAGTGCTGGTAAATGCCGCCGGGGGGGGTTTAGGGTTGTGCTGGTTAAGTGCAGCAGGGGGGTTGTGCTGGTTTAGTCCTGCTGGGGGTGGGGTCAGTGGTGGTTGTTTGCTGCCCCCCCCCCAAAAAAAAAGCCCACCAGCTGCCACTGCCCCAAACATTTCCACCTCTATGTTTGATGGCGGGGATGGTGTTCTTGGGGTCATAGGCAGCATTCCTCCTCTTCCTTCTCCGAGCACAGCGAATTGATGCCTCTGTTCGCCTCTGAATCATTCAGATGTTCATTAGCAAACTTCTGATGGTCCTGTACATGTGCTTTCTTGAGAAGGGGGACCTTGCGGGCGCTGCAGGATTTCAGTCCTTCATGGCGTAGTGTGTTACCAATTGTTTTCTTGGTGACTATGGTCCCAGCTGCCTTGAGATCATTGACCAGATTCTCCTGTGTAGTTCTGGGCTGATTCCTCACTGTTCTCATGGTCCTTAAAACTCCCACAAGGTGAGATCTTGCATGGAGCCCCAGACTGTTATTTTGTGTTCCTTCCTTTTACAAATAATCGCACCAACTGCTGTCACCCTTTCACCAAGCTGCTTGGCGATGGTCTTGTAGCCTATTCCAGCCTTGTGTAGGCCTACAATCTTGTCCCTGACATCCTTGGACAGCTCTTTGGTCTTGGCCATGGTGGAAGAGATTGGAATCTGATTGCTTCTGTGGACAGGTCTTTATATACAGGTAAAGAGCTGAGATTAGGAGTACTCCCTTTAAGAGTGCTCCTAATCTCGGCTTGTTACCTGTATAGAAGACACCAGGGAGTCAAATCTTGCTGATTGATAGGGGATCAAATACTTATTTCACTTATTAAAATGCAAATCAATTTTTAAAGCGGAGTTTCGCTAAAAAAAAAAAATTTAGATGTCAGCAGCTGCAAATACTGCAGCTGCTGACTTTTAAAATAAGGACACTTACCTGTCCCGGGGTCCAGCGATGTCGGCACCCGAGACCGAACCGTCCCTCGATCCTCGGGTGCTGCCGCCGCCATTCTCACTGAGGGAATCAGGAAGTGAAGCGTTGCGGCTTCCCTGCCCGGTTCCCTACTGCGCATGTGCGAGTTGCGCTGCGCGTCTACACTGGTCCCCGTTGTGTTGTGGGAACTGTGTATTTCCCACAACACAACGGGGATGGGCGGGGAGTCTGCAGCTAGCTATACCCGGAAGTGGGTGCAGATACCTGTATCATACAGATATCTGCACCCCCCTCCCCCCTGAAAGGTGCCAATTGTGACACTGGAGGGGGGGAGGAATCCGATGAGCAGAAGTTCCACTTTAGGGTGGAACTCCGCTTTAACTTTTTTTTAACTTTTTTAAGTTAAAAAAAACCTTTTTTAATTTTCTGGATATTTTTGTTATTCTGTCTCCCCGCTGTTAAAATAAACCTACCATTAAAATTATGTGCTGATCTTTTCTTTGTCAGTGGGAAAACATATAAAAACAAAAGGGGATCAAATACTTTTTATTCTCGTGTGTGTGTGTGTGTGTACATACATACACTTCCCTTTTTTTTTTTTTTTCTTTTTTTTTCCCAACGAAAGTGAGATTACCTTTTTAAAGACTATGTGCAGCACATTTAGGCTGTCATATGGAGAGGACAGTGCAATATAGCGCATTGGTATGCATGTGGAATAGGACATGGATATTGTGAAAGGGCAGTTGATGTGATGTTGTTTCCCGTAGGGGGAATTTGACATAGATATTTGAAAAGGGCACTTTATACACTCTCTGTGCACTGTGAAAGGGCAAATGGTGCAGTTTCCTGTACGGGGGAAAAGGACATAGATATATGGAAAGGGCAAATGATACAGCGTAGTTTCCGGTGTGTGTGTGTGTGTGTGTGTGTGTGTGTGTGTGTGTGTGTGTGTGTGGGGGGGGGATAGGACACAGATATTTGGAAAGGGCAGATGGTGCAGTTTCCTGTAGGACAGTGGTTCTCAACCTGGGGGTCGGGACCCCCTCGGGGGTTGAATGAAGATTTGCCAGGGGTCACCGAATCCTGGGCTGTTCCTAAAGCCCACGCTCCTCTCCCTGCCTTTTCGCTGTTGCCCAGCAGGGCTGTCCCTGGAGCCCACAGCCGCCCACTCAGCCTCTTCTCAGCCACCCATTCAGTTCACGGCATGGCTGGGGGACAGAGACTAGAGGTCAGCTGACTGGTGAGGAATGTGAAGTGGGAGGGGCTGGAGGAGACCCTATCTCCTGATTCGGCATAGGTGTCACTGCTGGGCGACACCACAAAGTCAGAGACACAGTGAACCTGTGATTAGAGTTGCCATTAAAAATCCCCAGTACAGTTTTCAGATAGTAAATGACCTTGATCAAGAGCACCCAAGTTGGCTGATCAGAACTCCCCCCAGCACTGCCACTTATGCCAACTCCCTGCCAAGGAGTAAGAGAAGGAATAAAAATGGAGAATGGAAGGGAGAGGAAAAGAGGTGGAGGAACAAAGAAAAACGGAGAGAGAGAATAAGAGAACAAGAAAGGCGGCTAGAGAGAGGGATGGGGGGGGGGGGACAAGAAATTAAGATAGAGATGAAAGGGAAAGAAAGGAGAACAAAGAGAAAGAGTGGTACATCCTAAAATGTACCATAAGGGGTGTTAATACTGTATGAGTGGAAGGGACTGGGTTAGGGGCAGGGGCAGATCCAGAGTCTAGTCTCGGGAGGGGCACTGCCAGAAAAATTTTTTTTTTTTCTGGGTACATGTATCGGGGAAAAGGCTGGTGTTGGCGCTTCAACCATCACGGCACCATGGTTGTTATGGTGTCAGGATGATTGAAGCGCATTATTACTATTATTACATTGTTGTAAAAAATTAAATAGTTTAACTCACCATAATGCAGAATCAGTGGAAGCCCCGAGTTTGTCACTTGCCACGTCACCTGTCACCAGCTGCAGATTGTCACTTGCCACATCGCCTGCCACATGTTGCGGATTGTCTCTTGCCACGTCGCCTGTCACCAGATGAAGATTGTCACTTGCCACCTGCTAAGGTGGTCTCTTGTGTCCCAGAGACAGGCAGCAGAGAGATGTTGTAATCCCCCATTAGTATAGAATTGCCCCTCAGTGCAGAGCCCCCATTAGTATAGAATCCCCCCTCAGTGCAGAGCCCCCATTAGTATAGAATCCCCCCTCAGTGCAGAGCCCACATTAGTATAGAATCCCCCCTCAGTACAGAGCCCCCCATTAGTATAGAATCCCCCCTCAGTGCAGAGCCCCCCATTAGTATAGAATCCCCCCTCAGTGCAGAACCCCATTAATATAGAATCCCCCCTCAGTGCAGAACCCCCATTAATATAGAATCCCCCCTCAGTGCAGAGCCCCCCATTAATATAGAATCCCCCCTGCACATGTCAACCCACATATACATGAAGTTTACAGACCTCAGAACAGCGCAGACAGATGCACACAGCCGTGTGTGTCCCTCGGGCTCCTCCTCCTCCTGTGTGGATGTAAACAGAGAGGAGGGGGAGGCGGCTTCAGTCCGCTGCGCTGAGGCACACAGACAGCGCAAGACCTGAGGATCAGGTCAGCGGGCGGTGTTAGCGGTGCGTGCCGCTACCTACGGGTGTCACCCCTCTGGCGGGTGTCACCCGGTGCGGACCGCACCCACCTAACAGCGCCACTGCCGCTGTCTCCCTCCGCAGAGCCGCCCGGCGGCTCTTTCACATATGGAGCCGCCCGGCGGCTCTCTCACCTACGGAGCCGCCCGCCGGCTCACTCACCCGCATTCCCCCCCCCCCCCCCCCCCCCGGATCTGCCCCTGGTTAGGGGCACAAATTACTTGTCTTGCCTTGGGTGCTGACAACCCATGCTACAAAAATAATTATACTGTTAGGGGTCCCCACAACTTGGGAAATTTTATCAAGGGTTCATGGCACTAGAAGGTTGAGAACCACTGCTATAGAGGGAATAGGACACAGATATTTGGAAATGGCACTGTATAGACTTGCTGTACACTGTGAAAGGGCAGATGATGCAGTGCAGTTTCCTGTAGGGGGCAATATGTGCAGTGTGATAAAACTATGAAGCAAGTGCTAGGATGTGGGCACAGTGTGTAGGGCACAGTGTAGGGGGGGATATGGAAGAAGAGGGCAGAGCATATACTAATAGACTGCTGTGTGACAGAGGGCAGTGCAGATAGACGAAGAAGGGCTATGCTGGAAGTGCAGTGAGAAGTAGAAGACTGTGTATTGTCTTCTCTCCTCGGCAGACCATGGGATTACAAGCAAGGAGTTGAGATGCTGTTGGATGTGGTGCTGAGAAAGACGAGAGAAGAAGGCAGCAGCTGTCAGAAGAAGGTGGACGAGGTGTTGGAAGGACTTTGGAATCGTGTGATGGGTGACAATGCTGTAGAATGGAGAGGGACAGCCCGTGTCTTATCTCTATGAGGAGGTAGCAGAGGGTTGGCTTTCTCTCTTTTTTTTTTTTATTGATATAAAGACCTTACACCGTGACTCTTGTCTCACTACAGGGGAGGGGGGCGAAGGTGAACCGGGGGAGCACCTGCTGGTCAGAGCGCTGAGATGGTCCGGATGGTCCTCCTGGGTTTGCTCCTTCTGGGGAGCTCTCTAGCCTTGGACAACAGCTACCTGCCCGGCAATTATGGGTCCACAGAAGCGGACGCACAGCGATTTATCAATGACTTCAACAGCACAGCCGAACTGATCCTGTACAAGAGTGTGGAAGCCAGCTGGACCTACAACACCAACCTAACAGAACATAACTCCCAGCTCCAGGTAAGCCGACCAGAAATAGACCTCAGCTAGTCCGACATTGCTGACCGCTCTCAGCGGCTCTTCCCAGCGCTGAGCTTCACCTTTTTTTACTATAGTTCGCTACCCAATGTTAGATTGTATTCAGCGAGCCGATAAACCATGGAAATGATCGAATGGTCTCAACCTATAATAGATCAGATGGGTCTGTACTGGGCAAAATAGGCAAAACCCAAACATTCCACCCAAATCCTATAGAAGTTGAGGAAGAGCCACAGGTTTTGATGCAAAGTACAAGATCTGAAAAGGTAGCTGAGGAATGCATGGTTACACTACATTCATACATTGCTTATTGTTAAACAATCCTGACTGCAATTATTAGCTAATATTATACAGGATTTATATAGTGCCAACAGTTTGCACAGCACTTTACAATATAAAGGACCATATGGTCACAATACAAAAGGGTTAGGAGGGTCCAGCTCATGACCGCTAACAATCTACAAGGGAGGGGCAAGTGATACAAAATGTAGTAACTGAGTGGGGATGAGTTTAAAGAAGTTAAGGTTCCCAAGCCCACCCAAAAAAAAAAAAAAAATTATTCTGCCTAGGTGGATCTGATGCTGCATTTGTCCCTCGCCACCTCTACAGTGAGAACTGAGCAATCAAACACTGCTGATCGCTTAGTTCCCCCCTCCAGCGCTCACTAGAGTTCAGAGCTGTGCAGAGGCGAGAGGGGCTGGCTCAGTTTCCCGGTGGCTCACCGAGAGGCCCGGCCAGCTGCCGGTCCATGCTGCTGGGTTGATCCCAAATGTAAAGTCGGGAGATCAATCCAGTGTCTGGACCGGCTGAGTGATGCCTGAAAATGGGTCATAGGACTGCATTCCTGTGATCCATAGAAGTAGAGAAATATTCCCCCCTAGGTGGATCTGATGCTGCATCTGTCCCTCACCACCTCTACAGTGAGAACTGAGCGATCAAACACTGCTGATCGCTTAGTCGTCCCCCCCCCCCCCAAGCGCTCACTGGAGTTCAGAGCTGTGCAGGGGCGAGAGGGGCTGGCTCAGTCTCCCAGTGGCTCACTGAGAGGCCTGGCCAGCTGCCGGGCGGATCCCAAATGTATAGTCGGGAGATCAATCCAGTGCCTGGACCGGCTGAGTGATGCCTGAAAATGGGTCATAGGACTGCATTCTTGTGATCCATAGACATAGCGACTAAAAAAAGCTTTGGCCGTACTTCTCCTTTTAATGGAGAACGTTAAAGTGGAATTCTGGGATAATTGCTCATAAACTGCCCACTTCAGTCTGGTCAGCCAGCAACGCTGCAGGGAGAGGAGGGAGCACTGACAACAGATGGACCACTGAAGCCTATGGGCAAGGTCATCGTTCTAAGCTTTATTAGTCTTTGTCAGAGCGCTCTCCCCTGCCACTGGCTGTCTGACAGGGGAGATTACATGACCAGACCAGAGCAGCCTGAAAATAGGGAATATACATCTTTCTTACACACGTTAGTATAGGTTATCCCGGAGTTCTACTTTAAAGTTTAGTTGTTAGGTGAAGATGGGATAGACTTTCCTAAAGAGATGAGGTTTTGGAGACCGTCTAAAGGTGGACTGAGTAGGAAATGGTACAACAGATTGAGGGAGCGAGTTCCAGAGGATGGGAGAAGCTCAGTAGTCCTGGAATCCACCTGCTCAGGAGGGAATCTGTCCGCCGAATCCCTGCTGAGCAGGCAGATGGCTGTTCTGTGTCCGCTCCGTTTATGCAGAGCGGACACACACGGCCTGCTCTTCTCTATGAGCAGTTGAATGTAAATGGACAGCTTGTCCATTTACAACCTACTGTCATCCCTTCCTATCCACCAGACAGATGGGGAACATCTGTTTTTAGCAGATCGGATCAGATGTCGGTGGGTGTCAACGGACACATGTCCGTTGACACCCACTACCCCATAGAGGGCAATGGATGGTCTGATCTGGCCCGCCTAAAAAAAAAAAACTGACAGGTGGACCTGATCGGTCCGCCCATGGGAAAGGGGCCTTAGTCTCTGACCTGAAACAAGTATGCATATCTGGAAAGTCAGACACCATTACTCTTCTAGTTTCAGGTAAAATGCACAAAATATTGCAGCTAGTGGGCAAATCTAACTGTAAGCAAACTAACATCTGCAGAATGGGAGGTAGCAATTTTAATCTTTATGTTGTTCCCAGGAAGGGTTTCCTTCAAAGTGACCCTTCCACCACAGGGTGACATATATAATAAAGCCAGCTCTGTAAAAGACCTCATCTATTCATTCTTTTCATTTGAATACTTTTCTCTACTGACTGGCACTCAAACAAAGGACAACGTTGCATGGCAGAAGTGCTAACCATGAAGTCACTGTGCTGCCCCTATAGCTATACTTAAATTTGCCCTGTGTCTTGAAACGCTGCTTCTATGCCCCTGCTCCTTCTCTTAAAGAGCTGGTCTTGTTTTATATCTGGCGACTTTATAAAACAACTTTTGAGTGTTTGGTCTATTAATTGCTATATGATGGCCCATTCTCATGGTGGACCCTGGTCTTCCAGAATGCAAGGCCTCAGCCATAGTAGGAAATGGGTCGAGGGTTGTAGAGTAGCATATGGATGTGGCCCAGGCCTTTTCTGCAAAGTAAGTGTGGCTCTGGTCTGGGCCCCTCAGTGAAGAACTTGAGAGCGGAGCTAAAAGTTTGTGTTTAGATGGGTAGCTGCCACTCCGGTTAGGAAAACAATTAAAGGACAACAAATATGACATCTTTTAAGTATATAGCGGATGAATGTGGGACTCCTAGGTCTTGTATACTTTTCTTTCACCTTACAAAATACCACTAGGAAAAAAGTCTTGTACACTTCAAACAGCAGTAATCCTTATGCCGCGTACACACGAGCGGACTTTACGGCATACTTTGCCCGGCGGACTTTTCGACGGACTTTACGACGGACTTTCCGAATGGACGGACTTGCCTACACACGATCAACCAAAGTCCGACGGATTCGTACGTGATGACGTACGACCGGACTAAAACAAGGAAGTTGATAGCCAGTAGCCAATAGCTGCCCTAGCGTCGGTTTTTGTCCGTCGGACTAGCATACAGACGAGCGGACTTTTCGGCCGGACTCGAGTCCGTCAGATAGATTTGAAACATGTTTCAAATCTACGTCCGTCAAACTTTTGAGAAAACAAAGTCCGCTGGAGCCCACACACGATCGAATTGTCCGCCGAAATCCGGTACGCCGGACCAAGTATGCCGTAAAGTCCGATCGTGTGTACACGGCATTAGATATCAGACATTATCTTGCATAGCTTGAAATGCTTGCCAGCTAAAAAAACGAATAATTCTTGCTGCTTAGGGTTAGAACAGCCATACAAAGAGGAAGGCATACTATTCAGTTTGAGAAAAGATTACATCTACCTGTTCCTGTAATTACCGGCATGTGCCCGAGCTGCAGTGAACTGACTGCCCTCAGGCACCCCTGATTTTTAGTGCTAGAGAAGAATGTTTAGCTTGGCCAATGATTCTTGTTTGGGCAATGGAGAGAGAAAAATAGACTGTGCTGGCAGATACCGCTGGCATCGCTTATTACAGGGAGAAACAATAGTAAGGTTAGACAACCTGTCATGATGGCTAATTGATGGTGGTTCCTAGTTGGCTGACAGTCATGCACCAGACTTTATGGATACATGGTTTTCATTTGACAGTTGATGTCCCTGACATGGGACAGCAGATCTGACCACCAGGATACTCTTCTGTATGTTGTGTCCTAAGCCTTTCCTTACTGTCCTCCACAATGCACACTTTGCTGGTAACCATACATGCACAGATAGTGTTCCAGTAGTGTAGTTTAGCTACCTCTGTGGATATACAAGTTAGTGGGACTTCAGGAAAGATACGTGAGCTGATTTCTCATGATTTTGTCTGGGAAATCTATTGCAGTCAATTGGCTGACCAGGGGGCTGCCCTTATAGGTTGTAGTGTGCCCTATTTTCACCAATCGGCAATATGACTGTGGTCAGGTGACGTTCATCTTATATCTATGGGTACTCTTATACTACAGTATTTTGTTACATTTGTGAGTTCACGTATTTAAACCCTATACTGCCTAAAATTAGGGGTTAGCAACCAGTAGATCGTGGTCTGGGCTTGTTGTCTCTCCATCCAAGAGCATCAAACAGAGAGCAATGCAGAGGGACTACTTGTAAAGTTGGATCTGCAGTAGAGCGCAAGAGCTGCATAAGCTGATGCCTCCTCTCTAGTGCCGGCTTCTGTCCCATGTAGAGTAATACCAACTGCACTCCATCTCTTATCTCGGCTAGCACTGCTGCTCCTCTGAAAAGTGATCAGAATGTGTTTGACAGATGGCGAGGATATGTTGCCTCCTCTCCACCTGATTTAAACCCATGATTGTTGTGCAATGCACTTGATTGCGACACAGTAGTACAGCAGTTAGAGGTTTTAAATCCAGTGTGAGGAGGTGACACTGTGCCCAGTGATCTTTGACTTCTCCCATGTTTTTCAGGTAGCTCTCCCCCTCTTTAATCATTTGCCACCTGCCAAATGACGGAGGAGTGGTGCGGCTCTCATTCTGGGATGACGTCATATGACGGCTCCCTAGAACGGCCGCTGTGGGCGCGTGACGTTTTGCGGCCGCGCCATGTTCCTAGGACACTGTGCTACCCCGATCTCGGTAAAGAGCAGATGATGCGGCTCTTTAAGCATGTGATTGGCTGTGTCCAATAAGTGCCGCCTATCAACGCCCACCAGTGCTGCCCATCAGTGCGGAATATTGATGCCACCTCATCAGTGCATCCTATTGGTTCCGCCTCATCAGCGCACAAATGTATTTATTTTTCAAAATTTTCAGGGTTATTTCTTACAAAAAAAAAAAAAATCCAGCAGTGATTAAATGCCACCAAAAGAAAGCTCTATTTGTGTGGGAAAAAAATATAAACATTTAATTTGTGTACAGTGTAGCATGACCAAGCTTAATTGTCATTCAAAGTGTGACAGCGCTGGAAATTGGCCTGGGCAAGAAAGTGCCCAGTAGGCACGTAGTTAAGGTTGCCTACCCCTGGCCTAAATGTTTGATTGGTAACAAACATTTGTGTGCAGCTAGCTGTTCTGCAAACCATTTCCAGTGGTATAAAATTGAATCTGGTACAGTTTTGTATCATAGTTACATAGTAGGTGAGGTTGAAAAAAGACAGAAGTCCATCAAGTCCAACCTATGTGTGTGATTATATGTCAGTATTACATTGTATATTCCTGTATGTTGCGGTCGTTAAGGTGCTTATCTAATAGTTTTTTTTTTTTTAAACTATCGATGCTCCCCGCTGAGATCACCTCCTGTGGAAGGGAATTCCACATGTTTGCCGCTCTTACAGTAAAGAACCCTCTGTATCTTTACAAAGAATCCATTTTTAAGTGGCACCAAGATCTCAGTACTTTGCAGCTTTCTGCTTTGGAGTCAGGGAATGAAGTAAATGGAGCTCGGTTTTCCACTGATTACTCAACAAAGACAGCAAATATGACTTTCTCATTTTAAACTTCTCTACAACACTGTTATATATGCTTTTGTATGGACAGTCTTCTATAACCTTGCAACTCGGCATAGTTTTTAATTCCTTTGTTATGGCTGACATTTCTGCTGGTCATAGGTATGCAGTTAGTTGCCAATTTCTTTCCTCTATATTAAGCTGTATTGCCAGTTCCTAAGGTGTTAGGTTGTGCATTGAGCAATAGATCTTGCTTTACCTTCTGTGAAAATACTACATTTTTACTACAACGTGGCACGTAACTCAGGAAATCAAGGATATTTCTTTTGTCAAATAGGTAATATAGTGATCACATTCTCATCCTCATAAAATGGAGTGCTGGCTTATCAGTCCTACACAGACCATGTAAGGAAAATCTCTCAGGCTAATTAACCAATGTCATGCTCCAGTATAGTAAGAATAAACCCTGACCGTAAGCATCTATGTTTCCTGTACTCCGCTTTGGGCCGTGTCAGAGAATTCCCAAAATAACTTGAGAAATAGAGGGGGAAATTGAAACATTGCCTAGGGTAAAAGTGCATTTCAGGATAAAAATGAAAGTGAATCGTAAAACAAGAACATCATTTTTCATATAGTGAGGAGGAATCGTATGTATTTCTTCTCTGCTGTCACATTTTCTATTCCTTTTATAGATGCTACACAGGCTAATTTGTGTTTTATGTCATCCGTTAAGTGCATCATTGTAGGGCGAGAGATCAAGCTCATCCAGTGTCGCCAACGGTCAATATTTTTACTGCAGCCAGTAAAAAATGGGCACTTTTCTCCTACCAGTAAATGCCAGTGACAGGAAAAGGTTGCCAGAAACATGGCTG
Source organism: Aquarana catesbeiana (assembly GCF_042186555.1). Taxonomy (NCBI): domain Eukaryota; kingdom Metazoa; phylum Chordata; class Amphibia; order Anura; family Ranidae; genus Aquarana; species Aquarana catesbeiana. The sequence continues at coordinate 45,755,786 of NC_133335.1, forward strand.
ACGCTCAGCTCAGAACTGCACATGCACAGTTTCAGTCCGCAACCAGCCAAGATCATCCGAGTGCCTGCTACAGTGTGTTTGGGCGGTGCCAGCGGGTCTGGTGGAGGCGGTGCCTGAGCGTGACTTGTGTCTGTCATAGTGCATGGGACCTGGGTGGCTATTGTGAAAGATAATGTTACACCGAGTAAATTGATACCCAACATGTAATGCTTCAACATTGCGCCCACTCATGGAATGGCGACTAATTTTTACCATTAAAAATCTCCATAGGCGACATTTAAAAAATTCTATAGGTTGCATGTTTTGAGTTACAGAGGAGGTCTAGAACTAGAATTATTGCTCTTGCTCTACCGATCGCGGCGATACCTCACATATGTGGTTTGAACACCATTTTCATATGCGGGTGCTACTCACAAATGCGTTCGCTTCAACACCCGAGCTCGGCGGGACGGGTGCGTTAAAAAAAAAAAAAGTTTTTTTTTTTTTTAAACTTATTTTACCTTTTTTATTTTTTATTCTTACACTGTTTAAAAAAAATGTCACTTTTATTCCTATTACATGGGATATAAACATCCCTTGTAATAGAAAAAAAAGCATGACAGGACCTCTTAAATATGAGCTCTGCGGTCAAAAAGACCTCAGATCTCATATTTACACTAAAATGCAATAAAAAAAAAAAAAAATTTGTCATTTAAAAATTTTTTTTTTTTAAATTTCCCTTTTAAGACGTATGGGCGGAAGTGACGTTTTGACGTCGCTTCCGCCCTGCAATGTTATGGAGACGGGTGGGGGCCATCTTCCCCTCACTTGTCTCCATACCCAGCAAGGGGTAACATCCGATCGCCTCCGCTGCTGCCGACAGGTCCTGTAAGCGGCGGAGGACACTGGAGTGCGGCAGGAGGCCCTCTCCCGCCATTGATAAAAGTGTTCTCTCAAGATCGCTTTTATTGGAAAGCAGACCACCGGCCGAAGAAGAGGATACCGGGGTTATGGCAGCTAGCTGCTGCCATAACAATGATATTCCTCTTCAAAGTTAGGACGTGTATCGGCGTGCGATGGTCCGTAAAGTGGTTAAAGCACATTGCTACTTGCATATTTTACTGGTTTGTAGCCTAAATACTTACTTTTTCCCTTTTAAACTGTAATTTTGTAACTGTTGGAAATGGCAGTAAAAACGTGGCGGTGTCAGTAAATTTTGCGTGTTGTGTCAGTAACTTCCAATCTTTTTAGGTTGGCAACACTGAGCCCATCCATCTTTTACAGCACAGGTGCATTACGTATCAGTGATTTGCTTTATTCAGCTCCAGCCTATCTCCACCTATTACCAGACATTTCAGCATTGCAAATGTGCTGGTGAGCTGAATACCCCTCTAATGTCATGTAACTCATGGGGACTCTAGTGGTGAAACCTCCCCATTGCAGTTATTCATCGTCCCCCTTCCACATGTTTGAAATAATAAGGTTATTGAAGCATCGGAACATCCCAATCATTTTGGCTTTTGTATAAAGTGGGGTTGATTTATTAAAGCTGGAGAGTGCAAAATCTGGTGCAGCTGTGCATGGTAGCCAATCGGCTTTTAACTTCAGCTTGTTCAATTAAGCTTTGACAATAAAACCTGGAAGCGGATTGGTTTTTATGCAGAGCTGCACCAGATTTTGTACTCTCCAGGTTTAATAAATCAACCCCTATGTCCAAGCCAAGTTCAAGGATGGGCTGCAAATGTATTTGCATCTTCATCATTGGGCTGCCCTTACATCCTGTGTAGATACCGTTTTTATCGGCATATAACACGCACTTTTTTCCCCTGAAAATAGGGGGATATTCGCGGGTGTGTGTTATACGCTGACAGCGTACCTCGGAGGGGAATAAGGGGGACGAGTGCCGATGGAGATCACCGAGCCGCCATCTCCTCTCCACTTAGCCCTCCAACACACAGTCCCGCCTCCGCCACTGGCATTGGACCAGTGTTCTGTCTATCACAGGAGCTGGTCCAATGCCGATGGCGGAGGCGGGACTGTGTATGTGACTGCCGACTGAGAGTGAGGAAACGGATGACGGCTCGGTGATTTCATACGAGAAATGGTGAGCTGCATTTAGGGGGCGGATGGGCGCTCAACAGGCTGCGGATGGGCGCTCAACAGGCTGCGGATGGGCGCTCAACAGGCTGCGGATGGGCACACAAACATGTATTTTTTTTTCCTGAAACTTCCCTCTTAAATTGGGGTGCGTGTTATACGCCGATAAATACGATAATTGGTAACTGGAACAATTTATCTCTGGCCCTCGGCCATCTCTGGCCACTAGCAAAGACAGCACAGGGTAGCATGGAGTGAAAGTCTGAATCCCAAAAGAAAAGAAAAAACAGTGCAGTCCACGCTAAGGATGCATCATAGGTTTTCATCCTGCGTTGCCCCTGTGGCTATGCTAATTACCTCTTCAAGGGTTATTGGGTCTTTGATCCTTTATTTGAAGCATGGTTGGGTTGCTATAAGATGCATACTGCAGCGCAGCTGGAGGGGCAGTTTAGGAAAAGCCCTCACGTTTATTTACCCTAAGCTGCATACTTGGTACACTGAGCAGAGTATGCATCCAGCTGCTAACAGAATAGAGACCAAATTTCAGAATATGCTCAGTGGTGAATTTAAAATGAATTTCTAAGTAGGGCGGCACAGTGGTGTAGTGGGTAGCACTCTCGCCTAGCAGTAAAAAGGGTCGTTGGTTCGAATCCCAACCACGACACTACCTGCCTGGAGTTTGCATGTTCTCCCTGTGTGGGTTTCCTCCGGGTACTCCGGCTTCCTCCCACACTCCAAAGACATGCTGGTAGGTTAATTGGCTTCTGTCTAAATTGGCCCTAGTATATGAATGTGAGTTAGGGACCTTAGATTGTAAGCGCCTTGAGGGTAGGGACTGATGTGAATGTACAATGTATATGTAAAGCGTTGCCTATATTGACGGCGCTATATAATAAATAATAATAAGTCAATCATCCTAGCTAAACTTTTTTATATGTAGTATATTCACTATTCTAACCTCAATGACCAGATGACAAAAAGATTGAGAGCCCAGCTCAGGTGCACAGAAGCATTTTAAAGGACAAATTCGTAAAAGAGCTCCTAAGGCCCCTTTCACACTGGGGCGGTGGGGCGTCGGCGGTAAAATGGCGCTATTTTTAGCGCCACTTTACTGTTTTAGCGGCGGTATTTGGCCGCTAGCGGGGCAGTTTTAACCCCTGCTAGCGGACGAAAAAGGGTTAAAACAGCCCGCTGCGCTTTGCCCGCGGTATAGCCGCGCTGCCCCATTGATTTCAATGGGCAGGAGCGGTGAAGAAGTGGTGTATACATCGCTCCTACACCGCTCCAAAGATGCTGTTTGCAGGAGGTTTTTTTTTCCCTCCTGCCAGTGCACCGCTCCAGTGTGAAAACCCTCGGGCTTTCACACTGGAGACACAACAGCGGCAGTTTCAGGTTGGCTTGCAGGCGCTATTTTTAGCGCAATAACGCCTGCAAATCGCCCCAGTGTGAAAGGGGTCTAAGTGTGTGTGTGTGTGTGTGTGCGGAGAAGTTTATACATTTTGCCTGTATGAGCAGCCATTGTAGGCTAAAGCGGACTCAAAAGTGACAGATATTAACCGACAAGAATAGTGACCCACTGTACCTCCTTTTTTGAATATGGCCTTTTTGATAAGCTTGGACTCCTGACATTTAAAAAAAAAATGAATGTTCTTTTAAAGCCTTTTTTTATATACGTCAACGTAACAAAATAACCAGACAGGTATAATGAGTGAGATTGATGATTCGTGAAAGGCTGCACATAATTAAGCCTGTACGTTTCAGCGTACAACAATAAAATAGTCGTGTTAACAGTTGTCATTCAGATGGTTTTTCTTTCCCTTGTCAAGAATGAATCCATGTTTAGGCAACAGTAGTAGTATGGAGCATGATTAGAAGCTGTTCTGACTCTGTTGCTGTACGGCTCTGATCTGCATTCCCAACGTGTCTGTGAAGACAGATGTTAAAACAGATAAAGAAAGCAATTAGGCTTTAAATGCCTACAGTATATCCAGCTGTACAAGAAGTGGGACAAACAACAAAAATAAACAACCCTGAAAAAATGAACTCAAGCTGAGTAGTGAGCTAACGAGCTGTAATCAGCAGAACGCAATGGCGATTAAATAATAATTGGATGGGAGAGGGAGCGGTGCTGTTGGAGTAGTGATAGGACTGTGATGTAGAGTGACTTTGTCTTTGGGGCCGGATTACAGATGTCCGTAGACGACGGTGCAGCTAGTAGAGGATTAACTGCTTAACAAACTCTATAACCACTCTCCTGCCTGGGTAAAGTTTAAGAGCCAGGGGTATAGAATAATGAAAGGTGTGTGTTGTTGGTTGTTGTTTTGGTGGTTATTGTTGTGGTGGTTGTGGTTGTTGTTATGGTGGTTGTAGTTGTTGTGTGGTGGTTGTAGTTGTTGTGTGGTGGTTGTGGTTGTTGTTATGGTGGTTCTAGTTGTTGTTTGGTTGTTGTGGTGGTTGTAGTTGTTGTGTGGTGGTTGTGGTTGTTGTTTTTTCTAGTGTAGATTGTCTAAGCAAAGCTTGGATCATGGTCACACCAAACTCCATTTCTATAATAGGAACCTAGTGGGGTTTTGAGTGAAGCCTAGTGATAAGGGTGATTTTTAGGTAGCTTGGTTAGGGTTGCCACTTTTTCTTCAAGCCAAACACTTTAGCGGGGCACAGAAATTTTTTAAAATACACTATAGGATTGGGAAACCTTTTTTGGGCACTCCAAAGAGAATAGTAATGTGGCAAACATAGCGACGCCCCCCACTCTCCTGTCAGGCCCTGGTCCGAGCCACATTCCTATCTGAACAATGTGTCTTGGTTTTTAGGTGGACTGAAACCTGGACACATGATTCAAAACCTGGACACTCTGGGTTAATCCCAGACAGGTGGCAACCCTAAGCTTCGTATCACTACTGAAATCGCCAGAATTGCATCGCTGACTGATGGGACAACTGCTTCTATGGTATCGGCTAAATGAGAAGAATTTTAAAGGAAACCTTTCCAGAGAGAAACTTAAAGGCAGCCATTGCGCAATTCTCATTCTAGTAGTTGCTGTCTGGTCTGATGATCCCTCCCATCTGAATATCCAGTCTTTTTACCGGTTTCCTTACAGTTTTATATCTTAAAAATAAAAAAAACTAACTCCAAGCAAATTTATTCTTTTTTTCAGTTTTTAAATAAAGTGGGAGAGTTCCACTAGGGATATTTTTTCTTCCATTCCCATTTGGTTTCATGTACAAGGGATGTTTGAAAACCTCTCCTGACCGCTGGAAATTGACCGCTAGTAACCGACGATTAAAAAAGTCAATTTTTCCACATTTAGCGGTGTTTGCGTTTTTTTAGAACTTTTTACATTGTTAATGGTTAGACATGTATCCCCATTGAAAATTCCTATAAACGAAACGCTTATCAATGCGAGTTACCGCGTTTGCACGCTGTTACAAGCATTTGGCGTTTCAAATGCCAGTAAACTTCCATCCTGAACGCAACTTTTTGCTTTAAAAAAAAAGCCACTAAACTCAACTGCCTCTAAACAACTGTAAACTACTCGGTGTACATGGACAGATAAGATGCCATTGAGGAGAGTTCAGGGGCTGCTGAAAAAAACGCCCAACTGCTTCTAAACATCCATTTATCAGCAGCAGTGTACATGAGGCCTTTCTGTGATGCAAAATGTGGGAAGTCTTTAGGTTGTCGGCAAGGTACGGACAGCAATAAAACCTTTGCCAAGCCTTTTAACTCTACCCCACTAAAAATGTGCTCCCTGTTGGAAAGATTTCCTATCTTTACAGGAAGTCATGTAATATGTCCCTAGTAGCGGCACAGGTGGAAATCAACTCCTGACAGTTTCCTCTGCTTTTATTCATAATAAAGGAAAATGTGCATGGATCTGAGCTTCCAAAAAACTACAATTCCCTTTTTAAAAGAAAGTCAGTGTGTACTGTACCATGAGGTCAAATGTAAATTGCAGAAGTAAAAACGCACAATCTATGAGTTCATTAACAAACTGGGTACCCTCTTGGCGCATGTGTTGAGGCCGGTAAGTGAGGACCTACGTGACTTACACTACTTATTCTGAAGATTCCAAAGTTATGAACTCGGCCTAGATCGCTCAAACTTTCCAGCATTTCTATCGCAAATGATATAATCTTAGATTCCAATTTGGACTCCTTCCTCTAAAATGGACCTGATTGACAATTTTTTTTACAGTCCTTGGCTATGCCCACATTCTCCTTGCATGGTAGAAAAGAGATTGAAGGCCCTATTACAGTTGAAGAATTGTTGATTATGATTTATACCTCTAAGCCCCGGGACCAGATGGGGTTTTTCCCTCGGCTACTACATGTCTTTCCAAGAGATCCTCTCCCCTCACTTTGTGCAAGCTTACAATTCTGTCAGGGCAGGCCAATATCCTCCACAAAATCTATTGAGGGCCCACATTACGGTAATGCCGAAACCAGACAAAGACCTCACCCATGCAGTAATGACAGGAAATTCCCCATTTAAACATTGACCTCAAACTGTTCTCAAACATTTTAGCTAACAGGATACTTCCATATGTTCCCCAGCTGATCCACAGTGACCAGGTGGGTTTTGTTCCGTTCTGAGAAGCAAGAGACAACGCTACAAAAGTCATTGTGTGGTTTTTTTTTTTTTTTTTTTGTTTCTTTGTTTTTATACATGTTCCTAGTTGGAGGCCTTCACCTTTTTATACTTTTTGTCTCTGGATGCAGAAAAGGCCTTTGACCAGGTAGACTTGCAATTTTTGAAGTCCACATTGACTCATGTGGTTCTGAGTCATCACAGGATGTCTTGGATTTCCTCCCTCTAGTCTATATATCAAGCAGCCATGCAAATTAAGAATCCTAACCAATGGCACTAGATAGGGGTGGTACCCTATCTCCTTTAATCCAACCAGCAAATCTGTTTTTCACAGCACAAACTCTCCAGCAGAATGGGTAGCATTTTATATGGCTGAGACAAACCACTTAACATTGTATTTGTTGTGGATGATTTTGCCAACCCTAAAACAATTATTTCCAAATATACCTTTGACAGTGAATATTTACATACCTTCAATTATGATCATTAATAATTATTAAACCATGGAAAATACTGTGTGAACTATATATACAGTCAAAAACACTGTGTGACCAAACAATAATGATAGATAGAAAAGAAAGTCCCAGTGCTCTTCAGATCAGACCCATTTTCACAAATCTAGATCTGTAAAAAAAAAAGCACATATATATATATATATATATATATATATATATATATATATATATATATATATATATATATATATATATATATATATATATATATATATATATATATTATTGTACTCACAAGGTATAGTGCCTGCCGGCAGCAAATTCAAAAAGAAAAAGAGAAAGGATGTTCAAGGGTTGTCTGCCGGTATTTACATTTTATAACAAGATACACAAAACCATCATATAATAATATGTTTTATATGATGGTTTTGTATCTTGTTATGAAATGTAAATATCCGCAGGCCACCCTTTCTCCTTTTTTTTTTTTTTTTTTCTTTTTTTTTTTATTTCCTTATTAGAAAGCCAAGCATGTTTTACAAATGCAGTGTGAAAGCTCACTATATACAGTGTTATTAGTGAAAATAGTAAATATTCGTTTCATTTTAAAAAAAAAAATATTTAATTTAACTTGTAAAAATCGTTATCATATCTGGAAAAAAATAAATTTTAAATATGAAAGTGGCTGTAGTACCACAAATCGCTTCCGTGCCCTCCAGGCTAAACACCAGCTTTGTGTGAGTGTCAGAAAAAAACGCAGTACTATTCGCCGCGAGTGTCTTCAAATGTCTGTGCAAATTACCATCTTTGACGTCTTCTCCCGTGGCCATAATTCTCCTTCCCAGAATCGCACTGTGCAGCAGGAAATAAGGGTGCTTTCCTCCTACAAACCTTTTACTACTCTGCCTGTTAAATATGCTGTAAACCTAGTAGATTAGAAGAATCAACCAGCTCTTATTGAGATTTGGCGCACCAAACATGCAGTTATCTGGAATGTGCTCCATTGACACAATGGTACACCATCTTAAAGTGCGTTCCTTTTCATAACCCCAAACCAAGAATAGTTGCATTAAACAGTCTGTATGCCTTCAACATTGATTGTTCGCTTAATACGCTGTAATTTTTTATTTTTTTTTGTCCTCCTAAATAAAGACACTGAACTCTAAATTAAACCGTAAAAAAGTGTTACGTTTCATTTTACCTGTATGAGTGTGTTTTGTGTATAGGTACGTGTTTACTAGGTCATGAAGCCAAGGAAAGAAATTTTGGTATATGTTTCCATTAAAACAGGACACATTATTATTATTATTATTTTTAGCTTTTATAGTATGTTCAACCTTATCCTAAAATGGATCGGTGATAGAAGCATTTGAACTATCCTGGATACTCATCTGGGCAGCTGAAGGCAATCGAATCAGTACCAGAGCTGTCAGCAATAGTGACTGCATAGTTAATAAATTGTGGGGGCATTATCCATAGGAAACAGCAGGTATGGGGGAACCACTGGTCTTCCTGTATGGGGCCCAGGCCTGCAGGGTGAATTGGATGTGGGCAGCGAGAGTGATCAGTTCTGTGGGTGGGGAGGTTGGGTAATTACTGGAGCCAATCCCCTGTATGGGTCTCTACAGCAGCTGAAAGCTGGATTCTTTTCCTCTCCCTCTCGTTGGCTTTCAGCTGCTGCAGAGAGCCATACAGAACACAGGGGATCGTTTCCAGTAATTACCCCTCCATTAAACGGATCACCCTCCCTGTGCACCATACTTTTCTTCCTGCTACCATGGCCCCCCTGTGTGCCCCCCACCCAACAATATGATCCTTCAAGATGGAGAGTGGGTGAGGGTCCAGTAAATGTCTTATTTACCAACACCTTCCTTTCCTGAATGAACACAATGTGGTTGATTTACTAAAACTAGAAGACACAAAATATGGTGCAGCTGTGCATAGAAACCAATCAGCTTCCAGGTTTTATTGCCAAAGTTTAACTGAACAAGCTGAAGTTAGAAGCTAATTGGCTCCCATGCACAGCTGCACCAGACTTTGCACTATCCAGTTTTAGTAAATCAACCCCAATGTGTTCATTCAAAACTAAAGCATTGGCTGTATGGGGCCCCGTGGTTTCTAACATCTGCCATGGGAAACCATTCCCTTATCCTTTTATATAACCTTACCTAGAAATATATGAAAAAGATGTTTTGTCTCCCTTCAACAAGTTTTCACTGGACACTTTATGCTTCAAGGCAATGCAAACCCACAAAAGGACAGGCTTCACTTTTCATCAGTTTAGAGTCTGTGTAGTTGATTTACTCACTCTACCCAAAATAGATTTCAGTTTCTGGTAAGTACTAGAGAGTTAAATCTATGTGTGACTTCCCCTGCGTTTCCGAGTTCTCAGTGCTTCCCTATTCCACTGAGAAATTTCAGACTCCTGGGTTTTCTCGGGTATTTTTTTAATATAAAGTGGAACTAAACTCTCTCAATCAATATTTAACTATTTTTAAACCTTATGCTGCTAGCATTAGTAAATAGACGCTTCTGGTTTATGGCCTAGGCCAAAATGATGTCCTCCATCTCAGATGGGCATTTTTTTTTTTTCATCTGGAAGTGGACTTTCTTGGCAAAGCACACCCTACTGCCTTTATGCCCAAGCTAAAAGCAGATGGTTTCTAGGTAGTAAATGCAGCATGAATCATCTGCCCTTACTCAAGATGGCCGTGACTAGAAATGCTAAGGGGTGTTTTCTTTTTAAAGTGATTTTTCATCAAAATAAAAGCATGGAGACATGGATGGAAGAGTGGGTTAGCTTTGAATATTAAAATGAATTAAAGAGCATTTTCAGTTTATGGTGCTCGGATACAGTTTTTAGTTATTTTCTAAACAGGCATATTATAAATGTAGCTATTGTAAAAGTAAAATTCAGGTGTTTTAGGGGAAAAATAACAATCTCCTGCTAGTGAACAATATATTGTAAGGATTTCTTTAGCAAACATGAATGCAGATTCATGTCTTTGTCTACTTTTTAGAAATGTTAGCCTGACCCACCAGTGGCAGCTGGTGAAGTTTTAGGATGGGGGCGCCAGACCCTGCCCTTTTTTGACCCCTCCCACTTCTCATAAGCCACACCCCTTATAGAATCCACCCACACCGTCCCCTGTATTTCACTTGCTTCCACCCATAGTGTCAGGCGTATACAGCCCCAGCATCACAGATAGGTGTGTGTATATAGGTCAGCAAGACCATGTCAATTCTCTCTGGGATTGGGAGAGTTTGCCTTAGTTACCCCACGTGATCAGCCCCAGCCCCTGTTGTCATAAGATGTTGTCAATAAGTAACAACCTTTTTTTTAGCCTTGGAAGTGTTTTCTAAACTATCCCGCCAACAATGGTTGCATTGAGCATGAGGGGCAAGTGATGTAGGAATAGGAAGGAGTTGGAAAGCACTTCTTGGTGTCTGGAAGTGACATAGGATAGATGTCCAAGGCAGTGTGTAGAACTTCAGAAAGTCCACAAATATACTGGCATGTTGGAAGCACTTTTGCCCTGATGGGGTTAGGTGAGGCGGCATGTTTTGGAAATCCGCTGGAGACCTTGCCAAGAGTAGTTAGGGGCACAAAAAGCATGCTTCCGGTGGGTAACTGGGTATTTGGGTAAGGCTAGATGTTTCTCATATGAAAAAGGCCTCTGAAGTATGTGCCATTGGCATCAAACAAAGCCAGCACTTTACACAATACTCTTGCCCCTAAGAAGCTCTGAACCATTCACATTGGGTACTGCCCCTGAGAAGCTACCATCTAAAGTCTCCATCACGTCAAACTCTAGGACTAGTTAGTATGAATACCAGTTTACCCATACCTCCCAACATTTTGAGATGGGAATGAGGGACACAAACTAGCAAACGTAAGTAGACATAGGACACGCCCCCTGTCACACTCCCTTAAAGGAGGATTAACCAAAAAAAAGGTTAATTAAATCCACAAGTGCTTTTTTTTTTTTTTTTTTTTTTTTTTTTTTTAACCACTACTATTCCTTTATATTGGCTTTTAAAATTTACAAATGCAGCAATGCAGAAATTGGATGAGGTTTAGCACTGGGAAACACTTTTTGAAAGATAAAACGTGCATTTTATATACAACTATATGGATCAGACCAAAATGAGTGACGACAAATGAGGGGAAAAGAGGGACATCGCTCCAAATCGGGGACAGTCCCTCGAAATCGGGGATAGTTGGGAGCTATGGTTTACCTACTAGCATGGCTTGGGTGTCCTGCTATCCAGTATAAGTATTCTAGAACTAATGTTGGCTGCTCTGTTATTACACACCTCTGTGAATTGCATCAGGTTTGTTTTTTAAAAAGCCTATGGAAGAGCTAATTGGTGAGTATAATTTTCTTCTATTTGACGTATAAGATTTACTGAGAACAGGCCATGACTGTGTGTGTGTTGTCACAGGTCTGCACAGTCTGAAGTGGTGGAATATGTGTTTTGTTAATATCTAACAGAATTTGCAATATTTTGGTTGAGTAACCAGGTAAAAGCCTCCAATTATACTGCAGATATCAAAGTATACTTGCAAATGAAGCAAATATATTTCCTGCCTATAGTAAAGTCTTGAAGGATAATAACTTGTGATATTGTTAGAACACTTACAAGTTTTCGCTTAGTTTGTCAGCATGTTGCACCTCATTAATGCTGCTTCCTTGTTCTTATGACTCCTTAAAGGTACAAGCCTCCCTAGAAGAGCAGGAATTCAATGAGGTATGGGGACAAAAAGCCAAGGACCTTTTCAATAAGACCTTTGACACCTTCAAAGATGCACAGCTCCAAAAAATCATCAACTCTATCTGGACCTTGGGTGCTTCTAATCTGAATGCATCAGATCGTCTAGAGGTGAGTGTTTGTTTTATCTCCACCTTTTGTGAAGGACATCCAAGTAACCTCCCTGTACCAGTTTCTGGTTGCATCTTTTTTACACCCTTGTAAATGAAAAATATTTGTACTGTGATTAAGAGGTTTGGATTTTTTTTTTTTTTTTTTTTAATGTGCATAAAGCAACCATATATAATATTGTATTACTGTTCTTTTTTGGAGTGTGTTGTTGTTGTTTTTTTTTTTTTTTTTTTTAAACATATGGTATCGGAAGAAGAAATTCAGGAAGTGGCTATTGCTGACACAGCAAGGCACAGTCTGTCATAAAAAGCTCTGAAGGTCCAAATTCTGAGTTGGGTTTTGACTCAACCTTGTCTGATGGCAAGTGAGCAGTGGTGCTCTGCCATGGTTACATTCTTCAAAATGCCTTTACTTTCTTCAAGTAGGCCCAAAAGGATTGTCAAGCAGCTCTTGGGCTTCCAGGTGACACTGCATCTCTCACGCAATGCAGATGTCTTGGCAAACAATTGAGGTGTACAAACATTGTGTTATAGGATGCAATAGGGCAATACGTACAGTTGTGCTCATAAGTTTACATACCCTGGCAGAATTAGATTTCTTGGCCATTTTTCCTGGAATGTGAATGATAACACAAGCTTTTCTTTCCCTCATGATTAGTGTTTGGCTGAAGCCAGTTATTATCAATCAACTGTGTTTACTCTTATTTTAAATCATATTCACAACAGAAACTACCCAATTAACCCTGATCAAAAGTTTACATACCCTGGTGATTTTGGCCTGATAACATGCACACAAGTTGACACAAAGGGGTTTGAATGGCTATTAAAGGTAACCATTCTCACCTGTGATCTGTTTGCTTGTAAAATAAAAGGTCAGTGATTTTGTGGGCTCCTGACAGACCCTTGCATCTTTCATCCAGTACTGCACAGACGTTTCTGGATTCTGAGTCATGGGGAAAGCAAAAGATTTCTCAAAGGATCTGCGGGAAAAGGTAGTTGAACTGTATAAAATGGGAAAGGGATATAAAAAGATATCCAAGGAATTGAGAATGCCAATCAGCAGTGTTCAAACTCTAATCAAGAAGTGGAAAATTAGGGGTTCTGTTGAAACCAAACCATGGTCAGGTAGACCAACTAAAATTTCAGCCACAACTGCCAGGAAAATTGTTAGGGATGCAAAGACAAACCCACAAATAACTTCAGGTAAAATACAGGACACTCTGAAAACCTGTGGTGTGGCTGTTTCAAGATGCACAATAAGGAGGCTTGAAGAAAGATGGGTTGCATGGTCGAGTCGTCAGAAATAAGCCATTACTATGCAAATGCCACAAAGTATCCCGTTTACAATACGTCAAACAGCACAGACAAGCCTCAAACCTTCTGGCACAAAGTCATCTGGTGTGATGAGACCAAAATTGAGCTTTTTGGCCACAACTACGCTACATTTGGAGAGGAGTCAACAAGGCCTATGATGAAAGGTACACCATTCCTACTGTGAAACACGGAGGTGGATCGCTGATGTTTTGGGGGTGTGTGAGCTACAAAGGCACAGGAAATTTGGTCAAAATTGATGGCAAGATGAATGCATTATGTTATCAAAAAATATAAAATACTGGAGGAACATTTGCATTCATCAGTCAGGAAGCTGTGCATGGGACTTACTTGGACATTCCAACATGACAATGATCCAAAACACAAGGCCAAGTCGACCTGTCCATGGCTACAGCAGAATAAAGTGAATTCTGGAGTGGCCATCTGTCTTCTGACCTCCAATATCTTTGAGCCACTCTAGGGAGATCTCAAACGTGTGCGTCATGCCAGACAGGAACTGGAGGCTTTTTGCCAAGAGGAACAGGCAGCTTTACCATCTGAGAAGATAAAGGGCCTCATCCACAAAAGACTTCAAGCTGTCATTGATGTTAAAGGGGGCAATACACGGTGTTAAGAACTAAGGTGTTAAGAACTAAACTTTTGATCAGGGTCATTTGGGTAGTTTCTGTTTTCATTATGATTTAAAGAGTAAACACAGTTGATTGATAATAAATGGCTTCAGCAAAACGCCAACCACGAGTGAAAACAATTTGCGTTATCATTCATATTCTCTGAAAAATGGCAAGTTTGGATTGTTTTACTGATTTACCAATATAAAGACAAGTTTCTACACTGGCCACCAATGTAATGGGGATTTACACTGACCACTAATGTAATGGGGATTTACACTGACCACCAATGTAGAGGGACCTTCACACTGGGCACTAGTGTGAATGAAAGAGAATGAGAAGATTTACACTTGCCACCAATGTAACAGACATTTAGCCTGTGTTCACATTTGTGTGCCGAACGCATGCAAAATTGCTTTCCTGACACCACAGAAACATACTGCCCTTTAGCACATACACAGCAGTGATATTATTTGTTAATGAAGCCCTCCTGCATCTGCTGAGATGTGCGTATTCACATGCACCAAAATTCACGGTGCTGTGGCACCATGTTATTTTGAAAAAGGGTTCCACTTCCAATTTGCTTACCTTTGCAAAACAGGCTGATGTTAGGCCTAATGACCACAGTTGTAGGCAAAATTTTCCTGCATGCCCCTTTTCTTCCCCGGTGGGCAGCATTCAGCAGAATTGATGGTGGATATGACCTCAGGGGGTCATGATATACATATGAATGACGTCGCTATTTACATATCAATGCCGCCAGTCCACGGCTATTTACATATTAATGTCACCGCTATTTACAAATCAATGCAGGTTATTTACATGTAAACACAGGGTCTGCAGGGGAGTCATCTGTACATGGCAATAGGGGCAGAACTTCGCAGCATTAGCAACATCTCCCACTGAGATATCAGGACACAGGACTAAAACTTCAAGGAAATTTAAACTGGGATAGTTGGCAAGTATGAGGCTCCATTCACACTAGCGCGTTTTTTGATGCATTTTGCATTTTGCAGAAATGCACGGGAATTTTTTAACATGGGTTCCTATGGAACATGTTCACATCAATGCCTTTTTGTTTCTCTGCATTTTTGGAAAGGGTCGGGGACTTTTTTTCATGCAAAAAGCAGCGTTCTGCATGTAATGGATTTCAATGGACAAGCATCAAAAACGCAAGTGCACCGTTTTTGCAGCGTTTTTGATGCGTTTTTGCCGTGTTTTTTTTTTTTTTTTTTTTTTTTTTTTTAATTTTTTTTTTAGACTGTAAAAAAAAACTGAAAAAAAAAAAAACCGCAAAAACGCGGCAAAAACGCTGCTCAAAAACGTGGCAAGCATGGAAAAAAAAACCTCCAAAAACGCTCAAAAGCAACATGCATAGGTGTGAATCGAGCCTGAGGCAGCTGCTTTGGGCCCCACAACAATGATGGGGCCCAGGGCAGCTGCCCCTTTTCCCCTGCCTTAAAGATGGCCCTGGCTTTACTGCATATACAAACTGATTTTACTGTTGTGGGTTTAGCAACACTTTAAACAGTGGGTGACCTAGCTGTGTTGCCTAAATCTTATAGTTAAGAAAACTTGATATGCTATCTGGTAGTTGTGTAACTCTCCTAAATATAATTTTTTTTGACCTGGCGTATTTAGCTAGGATATAAAAATTATTAAGCAGCTGTCATGATAGTAGAATGGTATTTAACCATAACAAACACAAAAGGTATTCGTTAGACTTTATAAAATAGTACACAGATTTTGTTCTGTTACACACATTATGCAGTCACCTACTTTTAATATACGGTAGAATCAATGACCTAGTAATTTAATAACAGCACTTCATTCCTGGAAAAAAAACAATACATAGCCAATAAGTGGGCTCTTCATGACATAGTGTTCATTGTATGCTTGTGATATAAATACAAGTCCTATGGCAGTACATGTTGTAAAGAAAATCGTGTGCTCTTCTTTCTTAGTCCACTCACACAGCCCTCCTCCCTATTCTTCCTCTACTCCTGTATCCCTGTTGTGGGGATTGTTGCCTGTACTGACCTTGAACAGGCCGTAAGGAGCCAGCGACGGATGTAGAGAAATGTCAGGGATTGTCGGAGCTCTTCAGATGGAAAGCAATTCAAGCATTTAATGAGTTCAAACACCCGGCAACTGCACACTGGATCCTTGAGAGAAAGGAAAAGATTGCAGCCAGCTGACACGCAAGAAAGGCTGAATACACACAGATTCTGTGCTTGCTACTTACGGCCAAATTGCCATAGGGCAATGGGGCTGATTTACTAAAGGAAATAGCGGTTTACCTTGTAAAGTAAACGTTCACTTTACAAAGTATTTATTTACTTAACTTGGTGAATAGGTTGAAGCTGTGTTCATTTTGAATACCCACTAATATATGGGGGAAGAAATGAAAGAAAAAAAAATAGATGTTTTTACGTACGTGCACATGATTGGATGATTGAATTGAACACAACTTCATCTCTTTTTCGCTAAGCTGAACCTTCACTCTTCAAAGTGAACACACTCTAATAAATTAAACTTTCTGTGCTGTAACCTGTAGCAGCCGGAGATCATTTCACACTGATCTGACTTGAACTGAAGTCTGTTGTGAGCAATTGCAATTTATGGCATTATTTTTCTGGTTTAGATTGCCACATTACAATAGGGATGGGGGATCCCACCCGACTGTCGACTGTCACATTAGAATAGGGATGGGTCCCACTTGACTGCCACATTATAGTAGGGATGGCTCCCACCTGACTGCCACATTATAGTAGGGATGGCTCCCACCTGACTGCCACATTAGATTTAGATTAGGTATGGCTTCCACCTGACTGCCACATTGGAATAGGGATGGCTCCCACCTGACTGCCACATTATAGTAGGGATGGCTCCCACCTGACTGCCACATTAGAATAGGTATGGCTTCCACCTGACTGCCACATTAGAATAGGTATGGCTTCCACCTGACTGCCACATTGGAATAGGGATGGCTCCCACCTGACTGCCACATTATAGTAGGGATGGCTCCCACCTGACTGCCACATTAGAATAGGTATGGCTTCCACCTGACTGCCACATTAGAATAGGTATGGCTTCCACCTGACTGCCACATTAGAATAGGTATGGCTTCCACCTGACTGCCACATTAGAATAGGTATGGCTTCCACCTGACTGCCACATTAGAATAGGTATGGCTTCCACCTGACTGCCACATTGGAATAGGGATGTCTTCCACCTGACTGCCACATTAGAATAGGTATGGCTTCCACTTGACTGCCACATTGGAATAGGGATGGCTCCCACCTGACTGCCACATTATAGTAGGGATGGCTCCCACCTGACTGCCACATTAGAATAGGGATGGCTCCCATCTGACTGCCACATTAGAATAGGGAATAGGGATGGCTACCACCTGACTGCCATACAATAAAAAGGATGACTCCCACCTGATAGAGTAGAAGAAACATATTTTAGTGCTGGCTAGAAAGTGAATTGTAAAACCTAGAAAAGAGCAAAAACCTTTTGTGAAACATAAAGGACTGACAGTGGTTTGCCTTGAATTCCCTGGAAAAGATCCCCCTATCCAAAACTAGGTTCACACAGCCTGTCGAGTAATTGTTGGTGTAGAAATGAGGAAATGTATGCTGAATGCAGAAATTTCACTTCCCATACATGAATAGAAATTCATGTATAATCTATGTGCTTTGCCCAGGATGTTCTTTGTCTCCATAGATCTCTTAAGGTTCAATGTAAAAGTATTTAAGTTGCCCAGAGCAATCAGATTCAAATAAGAATGATACCTGGTTGCTATGAAGAACCGTTTTTTTGTTCCAGATTTCATAAATATGCCTCATTGTGTCATGGAGTATTATGTTCTTATATTCATTCAGCCAGTATTCCCATATTTTGAAAGGCTACAAATTTTGAAAAGCTACAGAATAGTGTATTCTAGTGTCTAAGTATGGCTAGAATCCATTATCCCTTCAGGATGCTTCATATGCAGCTAAAGTTTCATTATTCCATACCCAGCAGTATTACAAAATCTCATGAGCAGAAGATGAATTGGTGAAAATAGTAGTCATTTTTATTTTATTTTTATTTAAAATGTAAAGCAATTACATTTGTAACATAGCTCACAAAGTAGTTGTGAGTTGTGAGCTGATTGTCCTTATCTTTCCATGTCACCTAGTTCAAACTCATCATCCTTCTTCCCTTTTTTTTTTTTTTTTTTCTAATCTTCAGTTAATATGCAACAGAAATGAAACCATAAAATTATTCTGCCTAATTATTCTCGCATTCTTCTAATGCGAGCTTTTGATGGAAGGAGATTCATTTTATGAGACAGATGACACCGAAGCAGTTCCTGTAAAAGTGGTGTTTTAAAACAAGGGGAAACCGTAAAAGTTTCAAACTTATTGAAGGCTTATGTCAGAACTCCTCCTTTTAGCAACAAATGTTTACGGTGGTTTTGCATATTTTGCTAGAAGGTAATTTCCCAGATTTTACTTTAGGGCCAACTGAGCTTTCTGTTTTGAAATTACATTTCAGGTACATCCAAACAAAAGGTGTGCAAGGTCTTATGCCCCGTACACACGGTCGGACTTTAAGACGGAAAATGTGCGATCTGAGCTTGTTGTCGGAAATTCAGACCGTGTGTGGGCTCCATCGGACTTTTTCCATCGGAATTTCCGACACACAAAGTTTGAGAGCTGGCTCTAAAATTTTCAGACCACAAGCTTCGATCGCACATTTTCCAATCGTGTGTAGACCATTCCGACGCACAAAGTGCCACGCATGCTCAGAATCAAGCAGAAGAGCCACACCGGCTATAGAACTTCATTTTTCTCGGCTCGTCGTACGTGTTGTACGTCACCACGTCCTTGAAGTTTGGAATTTCCGACCAACTTTGTGTGATCTTGTGTATGCAAGACAAGTTTGAGCCAATGTCTGTCGGAAAAAATCCGATGGATTTTTTTTGTCAGAATGTGCGATCGTGTGTACAGGGCATTACAGTTCATTTTAGAAAGTTGCCACATACTGAGTAGAAAACCCTGTCTGCCAGCATACTACAGTGAAGGAACCCATCTCTCTGCAGAGGTCCAACATGCCCACCTGTGGAGTAATGGCTAGAGCTCTCCAACCAGCAAGTATTAGATTTGCTGATTGGATAGCTGCAGCACTCCTTCAGCAAGGGGCGTGTTGGACCTCTGTAGAGAATCCACTGCTTCCAAAAAGAGAGCTGAAGGTCCTTGAATGAAGAATGCTGGCGGGGACAAGCTACTTTACCTAGAATGTGGCTGCTTTTTAAAGAAAACAAACTATAACTGAAAGCTTACTTGGACTTTAAAGTTTCTGACACTACAGTGGCTATTAACAAAGGTTTAGGAGACCGTGGCTCTTTAATGGCAGATCCATATATAACTGTCTGTACTAGAGTTAATATCTATGGGTCCTTTTTGCTAACTATTAACTTCTCCTTAATCCCATTAATCAGCATGTTTTTTTTATTGCACAGACAGAAAACACATTAACAGAGTTGGTGTTCTACTTTAAAAGTTATTAAAGGCAGCTCTTAGGCAATGGGAGGGAAGGGTACAGTATGGCAGTTTTTCTTACCATATATTTTTGGACAGAAGCACTTATGGAAAACTTTCTTTCCTGTAAGAATCAATAGGTAAAACTGCACTATAAAAACGGATCTCCTGCAGCAACAGTACATACAGAAAGTATTCAGTGCTTCACTTTTTCCATGTTGCGTTGCAGCTATATTAAAAAATGGATTCGATTCATTATTTTCCTCAAAATTCTACAAACAATATCCCATAATGACAATGTGAAAGCAGTTTGTTTGAAATCTTTGCAAATTCATTATAAATAAAAAAAACAAAAAAATCCCATGTACATAAGTATTCACAGCCTTTGCCATGACACTCAAAATTGAGCTCAGGTGCAACTTGATTGGAGTCCACCTGTGGTAAAATCAGTTGATTGGACATGATTTGGAAAGGCACACACCTGTCTATATAGGGTCCCACAGTTAACAGTGCATGTCAGAGCACAAACCAAGCTATGTAGTCCAAGGAATTGTCTGTAGACCTCAGGTTATATAGAGGCACAGATATGGGGAAGGGTACAGAAATTTCTGCACCATTGAAGGTCCCAATGAGCACAGTGGCCTCCATCATCCATAAATGGAAGAAGTTGGGAACCCCCAGGACTCTTCCTAGAGTGAGCCGTCCGGTCAAACTGAGCGATCAGGGAGAAGAGGCTTAGGCTTCGTACACATGGTTTGATTGTGTCTGATTTTTGTCAAAAGCACGTGTGCAGGATTTTGTCTAGCATACTATCCGCAAATTGTCGTTTGACAAACCCGAACGGAGTGACGTACTATGAAAGTATAAAAAAAAAGTTTATTTCTCAAGCGCCACCCTTTGGGCCCCTTATACTAATTTTCATGTTAGTAGAAGTTAGTAGAATTTTGGTGAGCGTTGATTCGCGATTTTCAGATCGTACAAATCAAGTGCCTTTTTAAATACATTTTCTTAACTACATCAGTATCACCAGCAAAGCAGCTTCATTATTTCGACATTTCAACAATTGCCGCGTCACAAATGTTAATTCTAGATTGCGAGCGGTAGTTTACAAGACCAAACCCTTCCCAGTCGTTCCTTGATTCCGAGCATGTGTGTTTGTACTTTTGACTTTTGTGTGACAATTTCTGTATTGACCATCTGAAAATCAGATGTTAAGTTCACATCCAACAAAAACTTTATAGCCTGCACATCCAGCTTTTGTCTGATGTAAAAGTCAAATTGTCTGTCGAATGCACCGTACTAATGATCAGAAAATCCGCAGACAGCTTGACTTACGACTTTTCCCTTCTGATTTTCGTACCGTGTGTATGAGGCCTAAATCGGTGAGGTGACCAAGAACCCGATGGTCACTCTGACAGAGCTCCAGCGTTTCTCTGTGGAGAGAGAACCTTCCAGAAGAACAACTATCTTTGCAGCACTCCACCAATCAGGCCTGTATGACGTTGTGACCAGAAGGAAGCCACTCCTTTAGTAGAAGACACATGACAGCCCATCTGGAGTTTGCCAAAAGGCATCTGAAGGTCTTTTTAGACCATGAGAAACAAAATTCTTTGGTCTGATGAAACAAAGATTGAATTTTTTTGGCCTAAATGGCAAGTGTAGGGTTGCCGCCTCATCCCTTTAAAACCGAACTTATATTAATTACACAGGTTCTGTGGCTGATTAAGATGGTATTTAAACTCTCTTGGTGCCTTATTTGCAATAATTTGGCCTCAGAAGCTGTGTAATTAATATGTGTTCGGGTTTAAAGGGATGAGGTGGCAACCCTAGGCAAGTGTCATGTCTGGCGGAAACCAGCAATCGCTCATCACCTGGCCAATGCCATACAGTAAAGCATGGTGGTGGTAGCATCATGCTGTGAGGATGTTTTTTAGCGGGAGGAACTGGGAGACTAGTTGGGATCGAGGAGAAAGAGAAATGCAGCAATGTACAGAGACATCCTTGATGAAAACCTACTGTGGACTTCAGACTGGGGCGAAGGTTCATCTCCCAACAGGACAATGACCCTAAGCACACAGCCAAGAAAATAAAGGAGTGGCTACAAGTCAACTATGTGAATGTCCTTGAGTGGCCCAGTCAGAGCATAGAATTGAACCCGATTTGAACATCTCTGGAGAGATCAGAAAATGGCTGTGCACCGACGCTCCCCATTCAACCTGATGGAGCTTGAGAGGTCCTTCAAAGAACAATGGGAGAAACTGCCCTAAAATAGGTGTGCCGCGCTTTGTAGCATCATACTCAAAGACTTGAGGCTGTAATTGGTGCCAAAGGTGCTTCACCAAAGTCATTGAGCAAAGGCTGTGAATACTTATGTACATGGGATTATTATTTATTTTATTCTTTTCTAATAAATTTGCAAAGATTTCAAACAAACTTCTTTCACATTGTCATTATGGGGTATTGTTTGTAGAATTTTGAAAAAAATAATAAATTTTAATCAATTTTGAAATAAGGCTGTAACATAACAAAAAGTGAAGCGCTGTAAATACTTTTCAGATGTATTGTTTTAACTGCTGTGCACACCATTGGTACATATCGGACTGACCACCATGAGAACTATACCTCATGCTTGGCTAGTTGTTCTATAACCTATTCCAACACAGCGTTTTAAGACCCGCCACTTAGAATCCTGGCCTGTCTGACTTGCTTGTATCTAGTGATCCAACACTTCTGAGCTTCTTAATAGGATCCACTGTTGCCCTGTCTGGCGACCCCAGCAGTTGTGACTTTTGTGGCACTCTGAAGGGTGGTGCCTTTCACCAAATGCTTTGTACATAAACTCTGAAAGCAAACTCTGCCTTCCCTAAAGAGCAACAGATCCACCTACTGTCATGCTTTGGGATACTTCAGAGCCTGTGTGGGCATCCAGGCCAGGGATAAATGGATTACTCATGCAGGGGTCTATCTGGACCCCCCCCAAAAAAAAAAAAAAAAAATCAAGATCTCTGTTTTATAAATCCAACTGTCACAGATGGCATCAAGGGGAGATGCAATGTCAGTCTTCCAAAGCATGCTGGAAATCTCTTCCTCCCCTAAATAAACACCCTAATCCAGTGATGGTGAACCTTGGCACCTCAGATGTTTTGGAACTACATTTCCCATGATACTCATGCACTCTGCAGTGTAGCATCACGGGAAATGTAGTTCCAAAACACCAAGGTTTGCCATCACTGCCCTAATCGAAGAGGACCACCTAAGCCATTATAATGTCTAGATATGGGGGCAGATATTAATGATTTATCTGTAACAGAATAATCCAGAGAGACCAGCTGCCCAGAATGGGGCACAAAATGGAGGGTGGGGGATTGACCACCATAATAACTAAAGATTATTTAACCCTCTGTGCCCATCCAAAACCAGTTTGTTTTATGTGCAGTTGACCTTTCAACCTCCATTCCACTGTACTATGCAAAACACAGGAATCATCAACCATTACTCTCTTCTCCATTAGACTGTTCATTGCTTTTTATTGCGTTATGGAAATGTAAACCTTTTTTTGCTTGGCTTTTCTAAATGTATTTGTTTGATCGTAACATTTAAAAGCTTTTTCCCACAGTACAATACAATTCTCAGCGACATGGACAGAATCTATTCAACAGCCAAAGTGTGCCCTCCCAGCCAAACCACAGACTGCTGGTCATTGGAACCAGGTATGCATTGTTTACTTCTGAAAACCACTTAAGCTCCAGAGTCCATCTTGCACTTCACCGATGGACCTATAAATTCTGTAATTACTTTATTACTTATAACGCAGACGTTTTTTTTAATTTTAATTTTAATTTTTTTTATTTATTTATTTTAATTTTTTTTTTATTTAGTGGGGGTGTGGGGGGAGGCAGTTGTTTACAGGGCTTTCTGGTGGTATTGTCTTGCAAAATTTTAATGTCTATTTTTTTTAAAGGTAAAGTGAAAGCGCAGCAGTCCTGCAGCTCCACATGGGTCTAAATCTGCATGTAGAAATACAGATTTTACAGCCCAGCAAATTCTAGCTAGAACC
Organism: Aquarana catesbeiana; assembly: GCF_042186555.1. NCBI lineage: Eukaryota > Metazoa > Chordata > Amphibia > Anura > Ranidae > Aquarana > Aquarana catesbeiana. The sequence goes on from NC_133335.1 coordinate 45,779,318, forward strand.
TGGAAAAAACAAACATTTTGCAATAAAGATTTACGATGGTACCCAATATACCAGTATAAGAAATTGACACTCCCTGCTTTTTGGTTTCCTTTAACTTTTTAATAATTTGCAGTACAAAATTTGTAGTTGGGATAGCAGATGACTCATCTGACTTTTTTTTTTTTTTTTTTTTTTTTTTTGGGCAGAATGAGAATATGTTTCATGGGGGTCACATGCAGAAAAAAAGTTCAAATGTAGGTTTTATATCCTAGTTATGATTGGCAGCATTTTTTCACAAAGTGGAGACTGGAACATGAGCAAGATTGTAACACAAGTGATTAAAACTACCATAAAATGCCACAAGCTCCTTGGTCTTCACAACTGGCTCAGGGATTGCATTCCACCCATGTGGCTGGTTGAAAGTGTAAACCCAAAAACAAAAATGTAATATATTGCTTATCAATCCTTAGATGTGGCTGCATTTGTTTATTTTTTCAAGTTAGTTTTCTTTTCCTTTTATCTTCACCTAGTGATCAACACACTTCTGTCTTAGGCAGGCCAGAGATTATGCAATTTTCATGGTTGCAGGAAAGAAAATCACTGGAGTCAGTGTTGATGGGGGGATCCCTCGCTGTGGAGCTATTGTGTCTCCTAGTGAAGGGGCGGGGGTGGGTGCGTGCGGTGCCATTCCTACTGGGAGAACACAATGATAATTGCTAGCGGCTATAGCCACCGGCAGTAAAAATGCTAAAAATTTGACATTCTGGTTGTACCCAGGTCGGTCAATGGATCGACTTGGGTACAATTAGCCTGCTCATAAATGGATCGAATCTTGGCCGGTCCCTGCTGAACAAACTGAGATTCAGCTCAGGTTCACTTTGACGGCGGGTTAGAAATCATGCGAGTTTAGCTGAACTTGCACAATTTTCAAACCGGCAATGCAGTCTGACTTTGGGGGCGATTTGACAAACATCTGTGCAAGTTCATGCACAGATATCTATTCAAATTGCACCCGAAGTTGGCAAAAGTAGTACTGGAACTACTTTTTGGGAATCGGTGCGGAGCTGCAAAGTCGGCGTTGCACCGGTTCGGACGTTGCTGGCAATAGCCAGCGATTTGACATGTCAAATTGCATGTCAGAATGGCCTGCTGTGAACATGGGCTCAATCTGTCTATGGCCGGCTTTAGGGTAGCTCCTCTTTTTAGGGAGAAGAAGCATTTTTAGTAGCATTGTCTGCAGAAGGTAGTGTTAAGATGGCCATAGACAGTTTGTGTGTGCTCTTCTTCTTTTTTTTTTTTTTTTTTTTTTTTTCGTTTAGCGAGACATCTAAACTAAATAAAGCTAACAGTATTCTGTCAGCAGGACCCACTGTTGATCAAGGAAAGTTTTTCAACATGTCACTTCGACAGCAGTCAGTCAATTGGGATAAATGTTGACAATTGTACGCACCCCCTGTCAGTGTTTAAATGATTTCTCTCAACCCCTCTAACTTCCCCTTTTGCTGCAGTTTAGTCTGTTAAATTAATTAGAAAAATAACCGTAGGATCAGCAAGAAAAAAACTGTTACGCAAGAAACAATATAGACTGTTGTGTTTTAAGATTAGTGACCGACTGCATCATACATATATCATTATGATTTTGCCTTTTAGTACCACTTTAATCTTCACAATCTGAAAATATGGCTCCATACTGGAGTGCAAAGTTTTAACATAGGGTACACAAAAAAAAAAAATAGATTAGATAGGATGGAGAAAATATATATTATTATTATTATTATTATTATTATACAGGATTTATATAGCGCAAACAGGTTACGTAGTGCTTTACAACTTGAGGGTAGACAGTACAAATACAATACACTTTAATACAGTAGGAATCAGATGGCCCTGCTCCTTATACATATAATACATTTTTAATTTTTTTTTCTGATGAATGATTTTTACTTGTTTTAGAACTTACTGAGATCATGGCAACTTCACGCAGCTACAAGAAGCTACTGTATGCCTGGGAAGGCTGGCATGACTCTGCTGGAAAACCTTTACGAAACAAATATGAACAGTTTGTGCAGCTCAGTAACAAGGCTTACAGAATGGATGGTAAGTGATAACTGAGTGTAGTGAGTGCTATTGCACCATCTGTAATTTGGATGCTAGTGGTGACTTTTTATAGTTTTAAAGAAACTATAAACTGTTTTTAGATGAAATTATTTGTGTGCAAGTCCTATTCTTTTTCTTCTTGAGTCTTCTTGAGCACCTGGCTGTGCTCTAACTGAAGTGACCCATTCCTAGGCCATTTCTGCAGTTCTGAAAGTGACCTCACACCTGAAAAGCTGCAGGGGCTGCCTGGTAATAAATTGTAAAGGTTAGAGCCTTGGTGGAAACTAGAGAATCTGTTTGGCCGTGTATTAGTAAATAATCACACCACACAGACGGTAGTCTTTCTGGTGGAACAGCTATTCTTGTTTACTCACTCTAATGCCCCGTACACACGTTCGGATTTTCCGACGGAAAATGTGCGATCGGAGCGTGTTGTTGGAAATTCCGACCGTGTGTGGGCTCCATCGGACTTTTTCCATCGGATTTTCCGACACACAAAGTTTGAGAGCAGGATATAAAATTTTCCGACAACAAAATCCGTTGTCGGAAATTCCGATCGTGTGTACACAAATCCGACGCACAAAGTGCCACGCATGCTCAGAATAAATAAAGAGATGAAAGCTATTGGCTACTGCCCCGTTTATAGTCCCGGCGTACGTGTTTTACGTCGCCGCGTTCAGAATGATCGGATTTTCCGACAACTTTGTGTGACCGTGTGTATGCAAGACAAGTTTGAGCCAACATCCGTCGGAAAAAATCCTAGGATTTTGTTGTCGGAATGTCCGATCAACGTCCGACCGTGTGTACGGGGCATAAAACTTGAGTCCCTTCCAACAAGACATTTTCTTAAAATCTGGCTTGGGGACCTGAGATATGCATAAAATATATACTGTTATGTTTTTATTGAGATATATATATATATATATATATATATACACACATATAATAAACATTTTCCAAACTGATGCATGTCCTTGACCTCTCCTTGCTTAAATGAATAAATACAATAGAGCTGGCCACCCAATCCTTGAATTGGACAACGTTCAAGCCATGGGTGGCTTAGTTGCCACCCTCTGGCTCAACAAACTGTGACTGAAAAATTCCTGAACACTGACAGCAGCCTATCAGCTACAATCAATGTTTGGGACATTTAAGTAGCCATGGGTGCTGCGGCTGCCTGAATACATTAGCTGGCAGTGGGGTTTCCACCATCTGTGGTGTTCTTGAAGAAATCTATTAGATTTCTCTAGAAATCTATGGGTGTATGGCTAGTCTTACTGTGGTCATGTATAGCCAAGAGCTTCAATAACGGCACAATGAGCCATGGAATGCACTTGTTTACCACTCTTTAGTGATCCTTTACCCCTGATCTTGCATCATTTTATTTTTTTTATTTATTTTTTTATGTTCCATTTTATGACTTAACACCCTAACTGTACTCTTGCATTTTGTCCTTGCTACATTCCATTCTCTAACTTAGTAATAGTTTGTCAGGATTACGTGTTTATCATTTATCTGTGTGTACTTTGGTCCATTCCTATTGCACTAGCAATGATATGATGGTGTGTATGTGCTGTTGTTGGAATTACAGAATGGATGCCTCATACAAAATAACATCCTTACTGTACTAGTTTAAAACTTTCTTTTTAACAGACGAACACTGGTGCAACGAGAAGGGTATAACTATTTCACACCTTTTAGTCTATGGGTAGTGATAGAAGTTGCTAATTCTGCTAGGTCATTGGGACTGCTTTCCCAATTACTCTTTAGCCCCTCTGTTGAAAAAAAAAAATGTTTAAACCGTTGTAGTTTCCCTTTAAATGACTGGGGGAAAAAAATGTATCAGCCTTTGTTTGTTTTATATCCCACAGCTACCCTTTTCTGTGTATGTGTGTGTATGTATGTATGTATGTATGTATGTATGTATGTATGTATATATAGTGTGTGTGTGATATAGAGATATATATAATTTCAGAACTAGCAAGCTGTATATTTTGTTGTAAATAGGTTGCTACCACAAGTGCCAGTAAACGGCAGTAAAGATAAGATATTAGGTAGTATAAACTTAGTACCAAGATAATGCTATTGGGTAGTATAAAACTAGTAAAAGATAAAGCTATTGGGTAGTATAAAACTAGTAAAAGATAGGCATCTGTCCATTTTATAACACATGACCTAGAATGTCAGAATTTCTGGTTGATTGTTTCCCTCTAGTGGAGCCGATGTGCAATGCCCTGATGTTGTAAAAAAAATTGTGATTTTGGTCTGGAACCCCTTAATTGTTGTATGTTGGATTAAGTAATGTTGGCTCTTTTTTCTCTACAGGATTCGCAGACACAGGAGCATGGTGGCGTTCTTGGTACACCTCATCCACTTTTGAGAATGACCTGGAGCAGCTTTATCAGCACCTGGAGCCCCTGTACCTCAATCTCCATGCCTTTGTTCGCAGAAAACTGTATGAGAGATATGGGGAAAAATACATAAACCTACAAGGCCCAATTCCTGCACATCTCGTAGGTGAGCTTATTGACAATGATGACAAATTGATATAAGGTGACCCTATGGGTTTGTAAGTGTTTCTTAAGGTGTGTGCGTTTTTTTTGTTTTGTTTTGTTTTGTTTTTGTTTGTTTTTTGTTTTTTTTGTATTCCATAACCTAGTGCAAAATATGATACCTATAGCAACCAGATTATTGCTGTTTGTTGTATTTAGAAAACTTACCCGCATGCGTTATTAGTATGCCCCCCCCCCCCCCCCCCCAACTATAGACTGAGGGATTTGTTCTTGGTCCTGCTCCTGAGAAGTACAAGGTAGAGGTGTCAAGACACTAGGTGTGGGACAGACATCTTCTCAGATCAAGCCTAGGCCTAGAGGGGTGCGGGGCTGCACCCCCCCCCCCAAGATTTTGGTTGTACTCCCTCATGGTCTCTGCAAATGCATTCGCTGATCCATGATGCAGTCTGATAGGGACAACTGATGTAGGTGGTACTCTGAGGATCTTGATTCAAGATGGGGTTCTGATGGGAACCCTGATGTAAAGGGGGACCCTGATGAGGATTCCTGTAGGGGGGGGGGGGCTCTGAAAAGGACACTTGATATAAGCGGGCACAGGATGATCCTAATCTAATGACAGCGTAATTATTACATACTAGTGTTCCCTGTTTACTCCTCCACTCCTTCTGCTTTGCGCAATCTGAGCGTAGTATAGTAACAGATTTTTTGTGGTCAAAAGACAAATAGCAACTCACATTGTGACATGAGGAAGTGGAAAACCACAAGATAGAGGGCCCCATCTATGCTGTCATCCAGCCTGACATGGACTTTCCAGGCTGTAAGTTGTAGGAAGAGGCTCCCCATCCCATGCATGAGCTGACTGCTCATGGATTACATACAAAAAGTGCCATTTCTTCTTCCCATGTGAGTTGCTAATTTACTAGTATTTCTCAGTACTATTAATGCTGCACTTAGTTTAGCATGATTTTAACTGTCACAATGTGAGTTGCCATTTGTCTTTTCATCACCATAAATCTGTTGATGTACTACTCAGCTTGAACACTGCTGTTCTTATCAGTTTGCCTGGAGATACTTCAGTCTCTTCAGAGATGCTGCATCTGGTACATTGGGATCAGCGGAAGGTTACCCGCTGCTGTGCCACTTTTCTGACGTTGATCCCTCCTGTTAATGAATTGTGCCAAATGCATGAAGCATTTGCGACGCTTTTGGTTCTGCCAGCGACTTGTGCACCAAAGTCAGGTAGATCTAAAAACACAGATACGTAATGAAGCCAAAAGGGTGTATAAACCAATAATAAAATGCTGTTTTATGCAGACTTACCCTAGGCCAGGGTAGAGGCACCAGCCCATGGACATTTTAACCCTGGTTGGCTTTCTTGGGATAACGCGTCTGCTGGCTGGGAGGAGACTCCAACGAAGCCGGAAGCGATGTCCGGACATCACTTCTGGTTTACAGAAGCATTGAAAGGGGCGCGATTTTTAAAAAATGGCGGTATTCAAAACAGCCAAACTTGGCATTTTGAATGCCTTTAAAGGCAAAGGAGGGATTTGGGGTCTTGTAGATCTCAGATCCCTCCATAAAGACTTACTGTCACTGCTTATTACTGTCAAATGGGATGTTTATATTCCTTCTGACGGCAATAAAAGTGATAAAAAAATGTTTTTTTAAAGGGACAGTGTAAAAATAAAAAAAAATTTAATTTGAATAAAGAAAAAAAATGTTTAACCACTTGACATCCACGCTATGGCCGAATGACGGCCACAGCGCGGACCTGAATTCCCGGGAGGCTGTCATATGACAGCCTTCCCTGTGCACGCGCCCTGCGCACGCCCCGCAGGGCACGCGCCGAGCGCATTGTGATCACCGAGCCACTGAGACTCGGGTAATCACCGATCCAAGTAAGGGGACGGTCCCGGCCCCTTACCATGTGATCAGCTGATCACAAAAGATCAGTAATCATTTTTTTTTTTTTTCTACTCACGCTGACAGTGTGAGTAGAAAAAAAAGCCGATCACTGGCTCAGATGTGAGGGACATCGGTCCCGAAGTGGAAGAGGCACATCTGCCTCATCAGTGCCACCTAATAGTGCCACCTAAGAGAGCCCACAGTGCCACCTAAAAGTGCCACCTATCAATGCCCACAAGTGCCAGCTATCAATGCCCACCAGTAGTGCCACCTAGCAATGCTGCCTATCAGTGTAACTGATCAGTGCCCATCACTGCCACCCATCAGTGCCCATCACTGCCACCCATCAGTGCCCATCACTGCCACCCATCAGTGCCCATCATGGCCGCCTATCAGTGCCCATCACGGCCGCCTCATCAGCGTACATCAATGAAGGAGAAAAATTACCTGTTTTTAAATTTTTTATAACAAAATATAAAAAAATAATTTTTTTTTTTTTTTTTATTCAGTTTTTTTACATTTTTTTTAACATAAAGTAAAAACTGCAGAGGTGATCAAATACCACCAAAAGAAAGCTCTAATTGTAGTGAAAAAATGATAAAAATTTCATATGAGTACAGTGTTGTATGACCGCGCAATTGTCATTCAAAGTGCGTCAGCGCTGAAAGCTGAAAATTGGTCTGGATAGGAGGGGGGTTTAAGTGCCCAGTAAGCAAGTGGTTAAAGCGCCCCATCACTCCATGCTCGCACGCAGAAGCAAACGCATACATAAGTCACGACCGCAAATGTAAACGGTGTTCAAACCACACATTTGAGGTATTGCCACAATTGTTAGAGCAATAATTCTAGCACTAGACCTCCTCTGTAACTCTAAACTGGTAACCTGTAGAAATATTTTTAACCACTTCAATACAGGGCATTTATACACCCTTCCTTCCCAGACCAATTTTTAGTTTTCAGCACTCTCACACTTTTTGAATGCCAATTTTCATACAAATAGAGATTTTGGTGGTATTTAATCACCACTGCGTTTTTTATTTTTTGCAACATAAGTGAAAATAGAGCAAAAAGTTTGAAAAAAAAAAAAAAAATTTTTTTTAGTTTCTAAGATAACATTTTGCAAATAAGTCATTTTTGTTCATAAATTTGGGTCAAAATCTATACTGCTAGATCTCTTTGGTAAAAATAACCAAAATTAGTGGATATTATTTAGTCTCCGTGAAAGTTATAGAATCTACAAGCTATAGTGCAAATCATTGAAAATTTGATCACACCTGATGCACTGATGGCCTATCTCATTTCTTGAGGCTCTGAAATGTCAGGAAAGTACAAATACCCCCCAAATGACCCATTTTTGAAAAGTAGACAGTCAAATGTATTTAGTAAGAGGCATTGTGACTTTTTTGAAGTTGTAATTTTTTCCCACAATTCTTGGGAAAATTAAGATTTTTTTTTTTTTTTTCACAAAATTGTTATTTCTCACACACAGCATATGCATACTTCCAATTACACCCCAAAATACATTCTGCTACTCCTCCTGAGTATGGCAATACCACATGTGTGGGACTTTTACACAGCCTGGCCACGCAGAGAGGTCCAACATGCAGGGAGCACCAGGACAGTGGAATTGCCCACAAAATGACCCCATTTTGGAAAACAACCCAACGTCTATTCTATGAGGCATAATAAGTCTTTTGAATGGTTCATTTTTTTCCACAGGTCTTCGGAAAATGTGGAAGGAAAATTAAAACTTTTTTTTTACCATAAAGTGGTCAGTTTTTAAGATATTTCGAACTCAAAGCATGCATATAGCAAAAATGACACCCCAAAATACATTCTGCTACTCCTCCTGAGTATGGCAATACCACATGTGTGTGACTTTTACATAGCCGGGTCACATACAGAGGCCCAACATGCAGGGAGCACCGTCAGGCGTTCTAGGAGCATAAATTATACCTCTAATTTCCTAACGACCTATTACACTTTTTTGAAGGCCCTGGAGCACCAGGACAATGGAATTGCCCACAAAACACCCACAAACACCCAGACGTATATTCTACGAAGCATTATGAGTCTTTTGAATGGTTAATTTTTTTACACAAGTCTTCAGAAAACGTGGAAAGAAAATGAAAATCTTTTTACTTTTACACAAAATTGTCAATTTATAAGATATTTCTAACACATAGCATGTATATAGCAAATATTACACCCCAAAACGCATTCTGCTACTCCTCCTGAATATGGCGATACCACATGTGAGACTTTTACACAGCCTGGCCACATACAGAGGCCCAACATTGAAGTAGTACCTTCAGGCGTTCTAGGAGCATAAATTACACATCTTATTTCATTCCTACCTATCACACTTTTGAAGGTCCTTGAGCACCAGGACAGTGGAATTACCCACAAAATGACCCCATTTTGGAAAGCTAACACCACAACGTACATTCTATCAGGCATGGGCTGCAGATGGGTACTCAGGTACTCTGATGGGCTGCAGATAGGTACTCTGATGGCCTGGTGACAGGTACTTGGGTACTCTGATGGGCTACAGATAGGTACTCGGGTACTCTGATGGGCGGTGACGGGTACTCTGATGGGCGGTGACGGGTACTCTGATGGGCGGTGACGGGTACTCTGATGGGCTGTGACGGGTACTCTGATGGGCTGTGACAGGTACTCTGATGGGCTGTGACAGGTACTGGGGTACTGGGGTACTCAGATGGGCTGCGACAGGTCCTCAGGTATCGGTGAATGAGGAGGAGAACACAGTAACATCTTGTTACCGTGGTTTGTTGACATTCTGTGACCGGCTGTGATTGGACACAGCCGGTCACGTGGTAAAGAGCCAATTTCATTGGCTCTTTACTGCGATCGGGGTTGGGCTGTGTCAGGGTGACAAGCCTCGTCCCCGATCGCCACTCTGCGCGTGCCCTAGGGGCGTGCACGAGCGCCGTGCTTGTGGACAGTACATGTGACCGGCTGTGATTGGACACAGCCGGTCACATGGTAAAGAGCCATTTTTTATTGGCTCTTTACACGGATCTGGGATGGGCTGTGTCCGAGGGACACACCTCATCGCCGCGCTGCGGGCCCCCGGGGGTCCGCAGGAGTGACGAGAAACCGAGGATGTCATAGGACGCCCACCCAGGATGGGAGCTCCTATCTGACATCATATGACTATAGCCCGGTATTGAAGTGGTTAAAGCGTCGCCTAGGGAGATTTTTAAGTATCGTAGTTTGTCGCTATTCCATGAGTGTGTGCAATTTTAAATCCTAACATGGGTGGGGGGGGGGGCTGTGTAATATGTGGGGGGGGGGGGCTGTGGAATGTAAAAGGGCCAGATTATTATCTTAATTTATTAGCAGGTGAATGCGGCCCTCCATGTATTAATACATTGAATCTGGCCCTTAAGTGGAAAAAGGTTGCTGACCCCTGCCCTAGGCTGCTTCATGTATTAACTGATTGGTGTCAATTTCTACAGGTAACATGTGGTCACAAACGTGGAATAATATCTATGACATGATGATTCCCTTCCCTGACAAGACCAATGTGGATGTAACCAACACTATGAGGGAAAAGGTAAACAAGCTTAAGCGGTGTATTAATAAGGGGATTTCAAGTAAAGTAGATCTTTAAGCAGACTTAGTTAAGTGTGTGTGTGTGTGTGTGTGTGTGTGTGTGTGTGTGTGTGTGTGTGTAATGTTCTACATGCCACAGGGTTTGTAATTCTGTTGAGCTAGTTTTTGTGATTCACACAGCTGTGCCACAGTGTCGCCACTATTTCCTGTTTTAAGCGTTATAGATCTCTCCTGTCAGCTCTGTGTCATCAGGTTTCTCACTGGACATCCGATTAGTATCATACTGGATGAGCATCCTTCTGATTTTATATATAGAAATATATGGCAAAGTGCACTCCTGATGCAGAAACCAAAAATGTCTGCCCATAGCAGAGCCCTGGCTATCTCAGCTGTGGTAGTGGAGATCATGCTGATCACAGAAGCAATAAACTCAGCAGAGGATCAAACCCTGCCTTTATTCCAATATGGAACATGTAAAATACTGAATGAACATTTGCTGTTGTTTGCAGATAGAAATATGCAGTGATTTTTTTCACACTCTATGTAGGGCTGGAACGCCACCCACATGTTTAGGGTCTCAGAAGAATTCTTCACTTCTCTGGGTCTGTTGGAGATGCCACCAGAGTTCTGGGAGAAGTCTATGCTGGAGAAGCCCGCAGATGGTCGGGAAGTGGTGTGTCATGCCTCTGCATGGGACTTCTACAACAGAAAAGACTTCAGGTAAGTCAACACCTATAGGAGTGATTGTATATCCCAGGCACTGCACTATGTTCCCTGCACTTGTTTTATATTAGACCATTGTGAGGTAGGAGTCTTCAATAAATTATGATTTACTAAAGCTAAGATCTCTATAAATCTCTTTCCAAGAATCTAGTTGGCTGCCAGGAGTAGTGCTTTTTTGAGTCCCTTACTAAAAACTTCTTGCACTGCATCTAGCCTGACCACATACAATTGGCAGGCAACGAGAAAGCCTATTCCCCTGGTGTTTGGAGGATCACGTAATCTTAAGCAGTTTACCGTAAAATTAAATAATATATATATATATCTCAGTTTGTCCAATTTTGCTGTGTGTACGCTTTGCTTGGCATCATGTAGTATAATGGGAGGCCGCAAATCTTAACGTTATTGATCAGTATATGGTGCTAAATTTGTGATCAGTGGCTCTCCTGTTGCAACCATTGTAGGTAAATGTTGGTTGGCTAAATATGGTGATTGTGGCAGTATCTGCATTTTCTTCATTTGACTAGTTACTACAGCATAGAACACCTGGGTATACTTTACTTGTATACAGCAGTGATTTGTAAGGCTCTCCAAGTACCTAATAGTATGTGGGGGCTTGAATTTTTTTTTTTTGGACTCCAGGTGCAACTAAGCATAATGAAGATTTACAACAGAGAACATTTTAAGATTCCTAGGCTTGTATTAATCTAAATCACTGCAACAAACTTTTCTTCTGTTCATAGGATCAAGCAGTGTACCACGGTTACCATGGAGCAACTGTTCACTGTCCACCATGAGATGGGACATGTGGAGTATTACCTGCAATATAAAGACCAGCCAGTCTCGTTCCGCCGAGGAGCTAATCCAGGTTTCCATGAGGCTATAGGAGATGTGCTGTCTCTCTCCGTGTCCACCCCAGGACATCTAAAGACTATTGGCTTGCTCACTGAAATCACAGAAGATCCAGGTGAGTTGTTTTATCATAACCTCCTAATGAAATATGATTTCCACATTTAGGCTCGGTTCACACTGGGGCGACTTGGGATCCGACTTGTACGCCCTCAAGTCGCCCCAAGTCGCCCCAAGTCGCTTTGCATTTAGATTACAATTGTAGTGAATTGAACCGTCTTAACTGACACTACTGAAGTTGCTCCGACTTCAAAAAAGGTTCCTGTACTACTTCTATCCGACTTGTAGGCGACTTGTACCCATTCAACTCAATGTAAGTCGCCTGCAAGTCGGATCTCTCAAGCGACTTTGCAGAGAAAACCCCTCCCTCCCCCCTCCCTCCCAGAGAGGTGATTGGCCACAGGCGAAGTCGCCTGTCATGGAGGCGACTTCAAGTCGCCTCGTAATTTGCCGAAGTCGCGCTAAAGTCGCGCTGAAGTCGCGGTACAAAGTCGCGCTAAAGTCGTGTTGCCCATGTGTGAACCGACCCTTACAGAGTTTAAGGGAAAAAATAAAGATACTTTTTTTGCTGATGTGGTGTAGCTGATGTGGTGTAGCCTGGACTGTATCTACAAGGTGTGCATGGGGGGTCATTGTTTCCTGTGCCCCTGGGGTCTGGGGTGCCAGCAAAGCTACTGTCATCTTTTTTTTTTTTTGTATGTATCCAGGATGTTCTATGTCAACAGCTACATGTCCTTTCAGTTATTTTCTTTAAGTTATGTTCACTTCATTGATATAAAAGATATTAGACACCGCTGTGTCAAAAAAAAAAAAAAAAAAAACGTCCAAAGAGGAGCTCCAGTCCATTTTAATGTTTTTTAAAAGCCAGCAGCTACAAAAACTGTAGCTGCTGACTTTTTTTAATACTCGCCTGTCCCAGGATCCAGTGATGTGCAAGACGGAGAGCTGGCCATTCTCTCCATCTTGTGTCCCCGGCGTTGGCATCTCACTTTTGGCACCTGGCTGTGATGGCTTGCGAATTCACAGCCAGGTGTCCCCTGCGTCAGGGGCACTGCTCATTGTGAATGCTCTCGCAGTCTTCTGGGACCTGTGAAGTGTCCCAGATGACTGCGGGGAGAAGGGAGGGAAGGTCAAAACCAGGTACCCGCTTCCTCCCCTCCTCCCCTAATCCCCTCCTCCCCCCCATAAAAAAAGTGAAATTTGGGGAAGAGGGGGGAGGAGGCCTTAAAACGGAACTTCCCCTTTTGGGTGGAGTTCTTCTTTAATGTGTTTGAAAGAAAACTTGATGCAGCAACACATGACACAATCATGCAAAGACCAGTCAGCTGCATACATTTCCTTCAGTGTTCCTGCCTGATCTGCCCCTAAAATGCTATACAAATATAGACACTCCACAAGTTTATCAGAAATTGATTTTGTGTGTGTGTGTGTGTGTGTGTGTGTGTGTGTGTGTGTGTGTGTGTGTGTGTGTGTGTGTGTGTGTGTGTAATGATCTATATACATTTATAACAAACGCACTTTTATGTGTTTTTTCTTAGAGAGTGATATTAATTACCTCCTGAAGATGGCTTTGGAGAAGATTGCCTTCTTGCCCTTTGGCTACTTGATTGACCAGTGGAGGTGGAATGTTTTTAATGGGCGAACTCCTCCCAGCCGATACAACTATGACTGGTGGAATCTCAGGTAGGGTTTAGAAGGCAACACAAGAAAAGTGGGCACAATCACACGGTCTGTGTTCGGGGGCATACTCCGGGACAGATGTCATATTGGGAGCCGTGGCTGTGTCCGTGCAATGTTTGTGTTCCAGTAGACATCAATGGGAGAGGCCTGCAAGTTGATGCTGGGAAGACCTGTACATCTCTGTGCGGGTAAACATGACCCTCTCGCAGGGTACATGTTGATATGCAGTGTGAAAGTTCAAAATTAAAAACCTTAATCCCTCTACAGATTATAATGACAACTTTTTTTTCCGATAGAACATCATGTTCTTAGATGCCCCCTCCACTACTTTGTCTCATAGTTTTTTTTCACATTTAGTAGGGGCATGAATAGTTTGCTAATTAAATTGTGGAACTGCAGTTGTAAACTGATCTTTTATAAAATTGCACTTTTTTTTAATTCATTCTTGTTTGGAACATATGAATACACGTTTCAGTGGCTACAGTAGAAGGTTCCCATTGGATTTTTCACTTGCTCATGGCTAAAATTATTATTATTATTGTACAGCATTTATTTAGTGCCAGTTGTTGGCACAGCACTTTTTTAAATTAAAGGGAACCAGTTCAATTTTAATACAGAAGAATTAAGAGGGCCCTGCTCATGGAGCTTATAATCTAGTAGGAAAGGTGGTACAAAAGGTGATAGCTGTGGGGGATGATCTGATGTGGATGACCGAAGAACAATTTTTAGGTGGCGTTGGGTTCACATCTTACAATCTGTACATAATTATTCTAAGAATTACGTATTGTTGAGTAACAAATAGTTTATTACATTTGTTAATATGCCAAAATATTTTTTATAATGGTAAAATGGATCCCTATTGCAGATGTGATTTAATAATATGAAACCAATCCTTAAATTGTTTATAGATTTTAATAGTTAATGCTGTTGTGGCCTCTGTCTAAACAAATACCATAACTGCATATTGGGTATAAATGTATTCAATAGGCATTTGTTTAAATTAACCACTTCAGCCCCGGAAGGCTTCACCCCCTTAATGACCAGGCCATTTTTTGCGATACAGCGCTGCATTACTTTAACTGACAATTGTGCGGATGGACCTGTCACCCGCCAGCTCAGCGGAGATCAACGGAGCGATCTCCCGATGAGCTGGCGGACTCCACTGAGGGGATCCGGCCCGTGTGAAAAGGGCCTATAATAGAATTCTGTGCATCCAGGATCTGATTAGACAACCCAAATGCAGCTAAACGCATGTAAGTGTGGCGAAAAGCAGGAATATCTAGTAATTTGGAAAATGTAAAAGTTGTTTATACATTCCACAACTTTTGGAAAAGCTAAACACAGGAGTACCAGTGTAAACCCTTTTGTGTGTTTTATCTTATTATGTTGTTATTGTGTATTTAGGACTAAGTATCAAGGTATCTGCCCTCCAGTGCCCAGAAACGATGTTGAATTTGATCCTGGTGCAAAATACCACATTCCAGGCAACACCCCATACATCAGGTAACAACATGTTTCAGTGCTGGCACATATCATGCATGAAATAACCTGCACTGCCACCTCTACATTTCCTATGTGCAGATCTGTTCCCACTCTAAGCAAAAGGGACAATTTTATATTGAAGCAAAATACATTCTTAATATATTTGAAGATGCGCAGTTTAAGTTTTTACAAAATGTTATAGACTTTTTTTTCTTTTCTACATTAGTATCTAGAGACATTACTTTAAACGTGCTACTCTAGAAATCAAAAGAACACACATTCCTGTACCTATTTGTGAATATATCTGAATGATGGCATTGTTTTTTGTATTTTAGATACTTTGTAAGTTTTGTACTGCAGTTCCAGTTTCACAAGGCACTATGCAAAGCAGCCAACCACACAGGCCCCCTGCACAGATGTGATATTTACAAATCCAAAGAGGCAGGAGCACTCCTTGGGTGAGTATAGGAGGTTGTCATGAAAACCGTCATGACTCTACTAGTTTAGCCTCGATCCTAGAACTACTGTTTTTCTATGCTGGGCAGATAAGAACGTGAATATCTTGGCTCACCCGTAGAAAGCAATTGTGCTTTTTGCATTTAAAGGTATACTGCAGTTAAACCTGACAATCTGGCATTTAAAATAAGACCTGGCCTAGGTGCTTGCTGCCTGCTCATATTTACCTTGGTATTAATGCACCAGCAACTCCTACTTTAAAAGTCCCTCTGGCAACCAATAAACTCTTCTGGTTTGCTATGTTCCTAAGCCTGCAGATATGCAGACCAGAGAATCTTCAGTTCCCTCCATCAAAAAACATTAGGGAAGCTGGAAAGTTATTATGAGGCATGCAATTATACACACCCCTGATAATAGTTTCACACTTCTGATGCACCTCAACTGCAAGGCTCCTAAATGGAGGCAGGTTGCACAAAAAAGGTAAGAATCTCCAGTCCAACAGAGAGGCACGCTTGGGGCTCCATTCAAGTTAACTGCAAGGCATCAGAGATAAAATACATAAAACTTAATTGATAAAGTGTATGAAAACCCCAAAAAATTCTCATATTTAAAAGTCTGGTGTGTTTTATACTGGAGCGGAAAAACTGCAGTTTAAAGTAGATACCTGTTCTCACTGTTCTTTCAAAACTTGAAAAACACTTGATATTTGGTGAATATAAGCATATGTATAAGAGTATTGGCAGCAAATGAGAGCTATGTACAAACACGTGAAATAAGCGCACACTACAAGATGATACATTGATTATGTTAAAGGCTGTTTGAAACCCTTAGTATTTTACTGTTTTGAATCCCTCTCTGTGCTTCTCTCCCTCTCTGTCTTGTACATTATTCTGATGCTTCTGATAAGTATGGTATTGCTTAGTGCTAATGAGGAATGGTTTCTTCTCCTCCTAGCAATGCCCTTCGTACAGGTTCTTCTAAGACTTGGCAGGAGGTTCTAAAAGACATGACTGGATCAGACAAAATGGACGTTGGGCCTCTGATGGAATACTTTGAGCCGGTCACAAACTGGTTGAAAGAGCAGAATGCTAAAAAAAATGAAACTCTGGGTTGGCCAGATTTTGCTTGGAGACCCCCCTTGCCTGATGGATATCCTGGGGATATTGGTAAGCTGGTATAGCCATTCCTTTTCCAATAAAAACAACTGTATTGTGTGAATGTACTGATCTGGGGGGCTATGCATCATTTACAAACTTTGATGTGTGCACACATAAGTTATCCCGTGTAATGTAGTAAAAAACAGTCCTGCAGTAAGCTTGATTAAAAATGGACCACCAAGCACGAAGCTGAATTACACTATGGAGACTTTCTTGGCTACTAAACAAAGCCATTTCTCCATTTTGTTTTTCTGGTTTAGCTACATAACTTCTGTGTCACCTGCATGGACAATAGAGCGTAAATCTGCAATGTGATGATGCTGACTAAAGAGTAGGCAGTTGACACAGAAATCTACAACGCTGACATAGAAAATGAATTTTGTAATGGTTAGCTATGCATTGTCGCTTGGTTATGCGGTGTAGCTAAAGCTTTTGAATTGTAAAGAGTCTTGCAATACAGCCTGTGTGTGTATGAGCTGAGCCCATGCCCTCTCCACCAATCCAGCATATTTGTCAGCTCACTCCCAGTGACAGAATGAGGTTCCGCCGTGCAATAGTGCAGGCCTTATGCGTGCACATAGTTAACTCCTGTACCATGCGGTAGGCACCTGGGGTCTCCATACAATGGGTTCAGTCCCAGATACTTTTGAGAGAACCGATCACTAGGGATGAAGCTAGAGCACAGAGTCCCTCTCTACCAGAGGACCTGTTGCCTACGCCAGGTACTTAGCCTTGTGATAACTTTAATGTTGTATTAAAAACAGATATATAGAGAGAAGAAAGGGAAAAAAAAATACGTGTGTATGTATGTATGTATGTATGTGTATATATATGTATATATATATTACTCTCACAAACGTGTAGATGCAGGAAGACCATCAAAATGGCTGACGCATTTTGAGGGGAGATAGTCTTCCTGTGTCTTGCTTGTGTTATTAGGTCGTCAGGACACTATGGATACAGATATGCTTTACTGTTGATGCTGTTTTGTGAGTATATATCTGCTTTTATTACAACATTAAAGTTATCGCAAAAAGATTGCACAAGGCTGGTGCTCCCTCTGTTCTTTGTTTTCCAGTGTGACCTTTAGGTTCCCCCAACCCCTTGAGGGCAGCAACGTTTTGCTTATATTGGAGTAGCTGACGATCGGTAGACCTTCTTTGCCAGTACATTCCTCTTGAGCACAGGAGATTGTTCTTTTGGTCTACCTCTTTTAATGATTTCAGACAAGGCTTGAAAGGGTTAACAAAATTTGACTAAAAAATTTGGAAACGGAGCAGTATAAAGTGCAACACAGTCCTTCTGACAACACTGTGGCTGTCCAGATGTGAGTTCATAATTGGCAAAGTCCATTCCTGTTGTATGCCCTAAGGGTGGCCGACGAAGGTTGCTTTTGGCTACATCCATCATGGTGGGTTGGGCCTTCCTGCTTTCCATGCAGTCCTGTCCAGAGGCCCCCTTGAGCCTGGCCTTCCCCTTATTTATACAAATGGGGAAGGCTGGACCCTAAAAACCCAATGCAGAGCTTAACTCTTCCCTATCCAGGACAGTCTTATCTTGCTAGCCTAAAACAATGTACCTTTAGTGGGCACCTGTCTAAAGTGTATATAAAAGCCAATTACTATATATTTTGAACTGAAAACTGAAAAATCTCAAAGAAACCCACTAGTACACAAAGTAAATCTATAAACTTAATGCAGATATGCTGTTGTTTTTGGGAAATGAACCAGGGCTAATGTTGTGAAGTGACATTCTTACTCATTTATTAGGTTTAGATCCCTATATAATTGTGAGGCGAGGTCTACAATATTTTACATTATGATATATGTTGTATTTTGATTTCTAGAAAAAAATGCTAATGAAAAGCAGGCAGAGGATTTCTTAAGTGAGTACAACAGTACAGCAGAACAGGTGTGGAATGATTATACAGAGGCATCATGGACCTATAACACCAACATCACAGAACACAACAACCAAGTCATGGTAAGAAAGAAAAACCAATTCTTGTTTTTATTTTAAATTGTACGTTCTATTCCCTTTATAAGGTGGATTATCCATGGCTATGCCAGAAACCCTTGCAGCTGACCAAGGGGGGACGTTGGGCTGGGCAAGTGAAAACCTTGTTTAATAACGAATACTTCCACCTGAGTTAAATTTTGGTACTGAGAACTGTCTGTCTACTCCATCTCCTCCAGACAGTTGGCAAATGGTATGTACGTTTTAGAGAATGTCCAAAGGAAGATGAAAAATGGCTACAATTACACTTTTACCTTATCTTACCTTGCAAAGGGGCAGCAGCTAACATGGAGACTAGTGTCTGATGCAGTCTGTTCTGTTCATACCCCATCCACTATTTCTTTTTGATTAAATTATAACTAAAGGCAAAACTTGGATAGAGCATAACGTGTTAGAACAGCTGTCAGGTTTTCCATGTCTGTGCCCACATTAGGGAAATTCAACATCCTCTGTTTGTCCTGTTTACTGTTCTCACCAAAAGTGAAATAAAATCCCTATTTTTGGGTTTGCCTCCTGAAGAAGAATAGAGGGGGGAATGTTGCAATGTGGGGACAACCAGGGATTCCTTCATTTTGGAGGGATTTCCTTTCACTTCCTGTTTTGGCCATGTGTCAGGACGTAAAGGGAAATCCTCCTAATTTGGAATACAAATGGCAGTAAAAAAACACAGGAGTTATAACTTTCCCTTTAGTCTATCTTTAACTGCCTTCATTCCACTTAAACTGTCCAACGTATCCAAATAAGAATAACAAAATATCTCGCTATGCCTTTTTTTGCTTGCTGGATTGGAGCTATGGCAATCTGAGTAGGAGAAAAATTGGCTGCACCCAAAACAAACTGCCCGCAGATTGCATTAAAAAGGCCAAACGGAAATGGGTAGGTTGCTGGACAGTACCTTGAGATAGGTCGGGGTCATGAATGGCAGAAAAATGTATTTAGCTGCTGGAATACAATAGAATAGTTCCACTTTGAAGGAATATGCTGCCACAAACTGGTATCTCTAGTTGAAGCACATCTTATGTGGCCAGATAGAAAAGGTCACCAGGTCCAGAGTGGACAAAATTTGAGCAGAGTTTGTTTCCATGCTACGGATGTAACAAGTACATTTCTGGTTTGTAATTAACATTATGTTGTCACTACCTCATACAATAAGATATATGCTTCATTATGGGTGTTTAGCACGTTTTCAATTAAAAAAATAAATAAAATATCATCTTTATGGCCTGCGTCTGACCGTGATTTCTGGTTCCTAAATGGCTAGGACCTGGGCACCAGGCTGCCTTTTAGCAATGTACATATATTTATTTTCTTCAAGGTACTAAAGAAATCAAAGGGGAAAACAACTACTTCCTTTCTTTTCTTTTTTTGTAAGGGTGGGGGGGCTCTAATAGGTTGTGTAGATTTGACCCTGGTAACTTAAGTCCTAGTTTGGTAGTAAGTATGTCTTTGAACTAAGCATTGTAGTAGATGGTCCCTGTATAATGTATCATCTCATTATGTTTTACAGCTGGAAAAGAACCTAGCTATGTCCAGCCACACTCTTCAGTATGGACGACAGGCCAGAAACTTTGACTACAGCGATTTCCAGAATGTAGAGCTACAGCGACTGTTTAAGAAGCTCAGTGATATTGATAAAGCCGCTTTGTCAGAGGCAGAGCAGAAAGAGGTAATTGTGCATAGGAAAAAACAATATGGCCTTCCCATTCTTGTCAACCAGTGTGATTACTGGACAAAGCATTGAGCAGTGTTTTTTTTTTCCACTAGCAATTGATAAGATTACTTAAAGTGGTTGTAAAGGCAGAAGGCTTTTTATCCTAATGCATTAACATAAAAATCCTTCTGTGTGCAGCAGCCCCCCTAACACTGACCTGAGGTCCCTCTCTGTCCAGCAATGTCTCAGCCATCTGAGATTCCCCCACCTGATTGGCTGAGACACAGCGGCAGCACCGTTGGCTGTCAATCAAAGTCATCTAGCCAATCAGTTGAGAGAGGGGGCGGGGCCAGGTCAGGGCTCCGTGTCTGAATGGACAGAGGGAGCTGTGACTCGACTCAGGTGCCCCCATAGCAAGCTGCTTGTTGTGGGGGCACTAAACAGGAGGAAGGGGCCAGGATCACAGAAGAGGAACAAGAGAAGAGGAGGATCAGGGCTGCTCTGTGCAAATCCTCTGCATAGAGCAGGTAAGTATAAACTGTTTGTTATTTTTAAAGGAAAAAAAACAAGACTTTACAGTCACTTTAAAGTGATTTGTAAAGGATCACCTTGTAAAACAACCCATTCAATTTAAAATGGTAATGAAAGACAAAGTATTTGTGTATAGATATAAAAGAAAAAGATTATAAATACCTTTTTTACCCTTACATTTCCTCTGTTCTCAGCTGCTTAAGAGCTGGGGTAGGAGAAGCAGCAGCACACTGATCTCAGTGAATGGCTGTGCAGTGGAGACGTGTCAGGACAAGTCTGATCATTGGAGGAGAGCTGGCTGAGTTCCTAGCACAGCTAGAGAACTGACCATGGTGTGATCTCCTGCTTAGTGTGGTCAGTTTTTAAGGGGAAAGCAGAGGGACTGGCAGAAAAAACAGGGATTTCGCACAAAGGAAGCAATACATAGAGAACAGGATACATTTTCATACAAGTACATGATACAGCAGGCGCACATAGGCGTGCACACAGGGTGTGTGCCGGGTGTGCCCAGGCACACCCTAATCACCCAATGCGCATTAGTATTATCGCTCTGTGTAGCAGCAGGAACATGTGAAAGATCTACCTCTTGCTGGCTCTGCCATAAGAGAAGTGTCTACGCTCTTCTCTTTCACTGTGGCAGCAGAGACATCAATTTGCCGGGGTCATATATATGTAGACACATGCATGTGTCTTTGAGCTTTAGGGTGCACACCCTAATGCAATAGGCTGCGCACACCTATGCAGGCGCATATCAGGAATATGAAGTGTTGGGGTATCTTTAAGGAAACATGATATGATATATATTTTTTTTTTTTTTGTACTCCAGTACAATCAAATTGTTTCTGACATGGAAACCATCTACAGCAAGGCCACAGTATGCAATGGTACTAAGTGCATACCTCTGGATCCAGGTAAGACTGCTTGTATTTTCAGATGGAACACTCTTTAACAGAACCCCTCATGTGCAGTACAGATCAGTGATGTTCATTTATGTTAAGGAGTATAGATGGCTGCAGCTGTACATTTTTCAAAGCAGAAATGTATATTGCGCTGTTCAAATGAGGTGTCAGGAAGAATGCAGTTTTGTTTTTGTGTTTTTTTTGTGTGTTTTTTTTTTTTTTTTTTGTGATTTGATCTACCAATAAAGGGTCTGTTTATAAAGAGGATGTGTCACCAAATATTCTCTGGAGAATCTACCAGATTTTCGTGTTTTTTTTTTTTTAAATGGCAATAATTGTGCACAAAATGATGTTTGGTGAAAGTCACATTCTCTGCTTTCTAATTGGACCCCTGAGTGTCAGTATAATGTTCAGAATGCTTGTGGGCTCTTCAGGAACCTCCAGGGAGGGAGGACCTTTTATGGATGGCCTTGTGTCAAGTTATCTTAAAGAACAGCAAACACAGAATGATCTGAAATTTAGACTGATCCTTCTCCTTGTACCCCATTGGCTAACCTCTGTGTCACTCATTTTACCCTATTGACTGATTTCTGCGTTGCATATTTTTCCCCATTGCTGTTGCAGTATTATATAATTGTAGGCAGCAGAGTTGGCAAGAAACAATAATATGACAGGTTTGGAAAGAAACAGAATATTTTCAGCTATACAGCACCTTGATCTATCATGGGGATTTTTTTTTTTTTTTCATTCATTGTTCTAGCTAGTACCTGCCATCAAGAAATTGTGACATGCCTTCCTAGGTTTACTAATAAGGAACTAGTGTTATGCCCTGTACACACGGTCGGACTTTGTTCGGACATTCCGACAACAAAATCCATGGATTTTTTCCGACGGATGTTGGCTCAAACTTGTCTTGCATACACACGGTCACACAAAGTTGTCGGAAAATCCGATCGTTCTGAACGCGGTGAGGTAAAACACGTACGTCGGGACTATAAACGGGGCAGTAGCCAATAGCTTTCGTCTATTAATTTATTCTGAGCATGCGTGGCACTTTGTACGTTGGATTTGTGTACACACGATCAGAATTTCCGACAACGGATTTTGTTGTCGGAAAATGTTATAGCCTGCTCTCAAACTTTGTGTGTCGGGAAATCTGATGGAAAATGTGTGATGGAGCCTACACATGGTCGGAATTTCCGACAACAAGGTCCTATCACACATTTCCCGTCGGAAAATCTGACCGTGTGTACAGGGCATTACTGTTTTGTCACATTGTGTTTCACATACAATAATTCTGACACTCATGTGCAAACATTAATTTTTACAATTTAATTTTACAATTTAAATATAATTTAACATAAAATTCATTATCTATTTTTTTTCTGTCTGTTTCAAGATATAACTGCACTCCTTGCCCAGTCACGTGACTATGACGAACTGTTATGGGCATGGAAAGGTTGGCGAGATTCTTCTGGCAAAAAAATGCGCAGCCATTACAAGAGATATGTAGAGCTGGGTAACAAGGCAGCAACTCTCAATGGTAAGACAGATTCCCATCTTTGAATTTCTATTGTACTGTCATGCTTAGTTTCTCTGACAGGTAAACTGCTTAATCCTCTTGCAATTCCTCCTTGGTTTGCCATTGTGGAACCACACTGTTTCCTGATCCTGGACTGCCGACCTTGGGAATCTTGTTTTTTGGCCATTTTAACATCTCAATATGGGACCTTTTAGGATCAAGCTGGTTTGACTTAAAGGATATTCCAACCCACAGGGCCCATATTTTCTATGTCATCCAAGGCAATTTATATGTGGCAGTCTCTGGACGTGGACACCTGGTATCCACTTGGGGTAGGCCTTCAGTGGCCATGATATGGCACCCATGATTTTTTGGAGGAATGCTTCTGCTAAATATACACATTTTCTAAGTGGTACTATTCCCTGAAGAAGATTTATAACAATAATTTTGAAACGCGTTGGATATCACTTCTGCAGTATTCCTTGTCAGCAACCATGATTCAGGGGAACAGCAAGTAGATGGGGATTACCAAATGTGCAATGTTTACAAATTTCATTTATACAATGTGCAATGTTGATAGTACTATTCAAAATTTTGTATTATTAATATGAGACCTTTTTAATACAATTTTATCTACAATAAATTTAATTTTCTAAAAGTGAAGTTTTCTATATATATTTTTTAATTGCCCATAAAATCCCACTTTTTGAGGTTTATTCCATGCAATCCTCTACATATTTCCCTTTTAGTTCTTACTTTATGCCTCATTACATCATTTTGAAATGTAATTTCGTAACATTTTGCAGCACATGGCAGGGAAAATCCAACTGCTTATTTGCCTACATACGTATCAATGTTATACTTAGTTCCTTATCTCTTCTACCAGGTCATGCAGACAATGGTGCATACTGGAGGTCATGGTATGAGACGCCAACTTTGGAAAGTGATGTTGAGAGGCTTTATCATGAGCTGCAGCCACTTTATCTTAACCTGCATGCTTTTGTACGCCGAGCCCTCTACAAGAAATATGGAGACCAGAAAATCAACCTTAAAGGACCCATCCCGGCCCATCTACTTGGTGAGATCCCTGTTGATTTTAATTGGATTTCTGTATTTGTATAATAATTTATTATACAGGATTTATATAGTGCCAACAGTTTTCGCGGCTCTTTACAACATGGGGCAGACAGTATAGTTACAATACAATTCCATACAGGAGCAATCAGAGTGCCCTGCTTGTTTAGAGCTTACAATCTAGGACTGTGGGGGAGATTTACTAAAGCTGGAGAGTGCAAAATCTGCTGCAGCTCTGCATAGAAACCAGCTTCCAGGTTTTTTGTCAAAAGTCAATTGAACAAACTGAAGTTAGAAGCTGATTGGCTTTCATGATCTGGAGCCTGAGTTTATTTCCAATCCTACGGAGGTCCAAAGGGAGGCTTGGCTGTCAGAGCAGGATGCTTTCTGTTTCACTTCCGCTACGGCGGAACGGAAACTATTTTTTTAGCAAACTACCATTCTATGAGGAGGGAGAGCATACCGGTCGCCTTTTAGCAAAAATTGCCCACTCACAGCAGACATCCCCATCCATTGGAGCGCTACGGACTTCCACTGGTGTAGTCACGAACTCACCTGATGAAATTATGCCAGCGCTTGTGTCCTACTACTCAGATTTTTCCCTAACTCTGCAAACTTACACAGAAGATTCTTTACACACATATCTTGGGAAAGTGGAACTATCGACTTTGTTGGATAGTGCAAGGCAACAACTAGATGCCCCTCTGACTTTGGAGGAGCTTCAAGTGGCGACCGGGATGTTCCCTAACGCCAAAGCACCGGGGGAGGATGGTGTTCCTGCAGGGGTGTAAAAGCAACACGACCAGACCGTACTGCCTAAATTGTTAGAGGTGTTCAAAGAAGCCCAAAAAAATGGGTGCCTTCCACCCTCTGACTAAAGCCATTATAGTCTTACTCCTAAAGCCCGGTAAGGACCCCCTGGGCCCTGGCTCCTATAGACTGATATCCCTTCTTCAGACAGATGTGAAAATACTGGCAAAGGTGTTGGCCATAAGATTGAACAAGGTAATATCCACCGTAATTCCTTCCGATCAAGCATATGCCTCAGAACTCCACGGCTATAAATTTATGCAGGCTGTTTATCAATATACAGTCAAGGTCTGATAACATGGGGGATAGAGCTTTGCAGAGGGCCTGGAAGCATTGCAGTTTGCTAAGTCAAATAAGCTGTACCCCACTTATAATTTGATGCAGAAAGTATGGAATAAAGTCAGGGCAGTGCAACAAGTTGAGGGATACACCAGGCTCAGCCCAATTTGGGTGAATAAGCGGTACGTGGAGTTGGAGAAGCTACAATATAGCGCAAAATGAAAACAATATGGGATCACTCATATGACAATATGAAATATTTGGGGATGGCAAGCTACGCCCCTTCCATGCTTTACAACTAGAATTTGCACTCTCCTCATCCATGCAATTTTATTATCAGCTTCAGCATTCAGTTAAGGCCCAAATGGTAATTGACGAGTGGACGCAGATTCCCACACCAATTTTCATGTATGAGGTGACCTCTTACAAGGGGTTTATCTCATGCAGCTACTCCATGTCTTCCTGACAGCAACGCAGCGGTGACATCCAGGTGGGAAAGAGATGTCAGAGCATTTGAAGAAGACCAATGGGAGTATGCTCTTGCAGCGGTTCCCCTGTGTTCTTTGAATGTGGCCCAAAGGTTATCCCAATTGTGTGTGCTTTTACGTGTCCACTATACACCAGCTAAACTGGTGAGAATGGGTGTGCGTGATGATTCATCTTGTACTAGATGCATGAGGAATCATGGCAACTTAATCCATACAGTATGTTGTGGAGGTGCCCCAAACTACTCATATATTGGAAGGAGGTGATGGGGATTATTAATCATGTATTTCAGATTCATCTTGTAGAATACCCTAAACTATGCCTGTTGTGAATTATAGATAAAGTCCCGGTGGAGGAGACCTCTAGACTAGCTATAGCTAGGGCCCTTTTCCAGGCCAGGAAATACATTTAGAGGAACTGGAAATCGACAGATACCCCCCCCACAGTGAAGGAGTGGTTGATGCAAATGGGCGACACTATAAGGCTGGAAAAGTATATCTACCAACACAGGAGTAGTGCAACAAAATTCAGAAAAATTTGGGCATCATGGATAGCTGCTCCTGGTTTAGCCCCTGTAGACCTGAATATGGACCGCTTACTTATGTAACTTGGCTGCGGTGACAGTCTTGGTTATTTCAACTACTCTGTGACCGAATGTATTCCATTGTTGCAACTGAATCGTATGCGGTTGAAATGTGATTATGTGCCAAGGGTGCTATATACTAAATTCAAGGTGTTTCAGCATAATGTGTATCGATATGGAATTCTGCATTGTTTCTCTGTTTTATTGATTTCTCAATAAAGTTCCTTTTGATTTAAAAAAAGAAGCTGATTGGCTACCATGCATAGCTGCACCAGATTTTGCACTCTCCAGTTTCAGTAAATCAACCCGTGTATGAGTACAAACAATTAAGTTAGGCCTCTAAATACATTACATTCTTCCCTTACTACCCTTCAACACACTGTAGCACCAGGCTGAGGTGCTAAACAATCTGCTGTTACATTTGTTGGTTGTGGGACAAAGGCACCTGGAGGAAAACATGCAACTATGGGAAGGACAGAGTGTGTCCTTAGAGGGACACAAACCAAACAGAGCTGCAAGATGAGTTCCAACTAAGAAGCCATTAGGCACCCACTGAGATCTGATTTCTGCAGGGATAGGTGCTCATTCCAGGCACATACTCTATGAAAGTGTAAATATCATTTCATAAGCTGTAATTTTGGTCACAAGTATGCTGCTGGCATTCAGTAAAAAAAAAAAATGGCAACTCCTAGATTACTGATTCCTAAGGAATGGGAAGTTGTAGTTATAGCAGGCCCAGCTATTAAAACAGTTACCTAAATTAAAACCATAGACTGCAATGTAGCATGAGAAAAATCATTTCTGTTCTACTTTTCTTCAGGTTTTAGTAAATTTTGGCGAGGATGATGTTAAGCCCTATCCCTATAAAGTACACTATAACGGGACTTTACCCCCTGTAAAATGATTGATTCTTGAGATGAGGAACACCTAAACCAATAATTTGTCTGTCTCTTACAACCTATTCAACCTAGCTGGCATGGTAGAAGCCAAACAAGGTTTCCTCAAAGATCTCGAGTAGGTGCCCAACTGCATTAAATGAACAATTTAACAAACCATTTCATTTTTTTGCTATAGGGTTTGCATTGCTGATCTACTTATTTTTACAAATGGTAGATATGCACACAACTAATGATTTTCTTTCTCTTTTGTCTCGTTTTCTCTTTCGCTTTTTCTCTTTCACTCCTTTTTTTTTTTTATTTTTTTATTTTTTTTTAGGTAACATGTGGGCCCAGTCATGGTCAAATATATATGATCTTGTTTCTCCATTTCCGAATGCAGCACAAGTGGATGCTACACCTGCGATGGTGGCTCAGGTTAGTGACTGGCATACCTACAACAGGACCATTTAAACCACTTAATTCTGCCCAGGACTGCAGTAAATGCCAATTATTACACCTAGGTCACATTATTGGGGTCAGTGGCTTGTAAGACCTATCATATCGCCATGGCTGTTATCTGAAATTATGTAGTCAAGTTGTGGTTCCTGACTTTGCACACGGTAATGTCATTGGTCCCCTTTTCACTGCAAGCCTGTGGATCAACTCTGCCCCAACTGAACACAGGGAACACTCTAGCTTCTTTTTTTCTTTTTTTTTAAACTTCCTGAAATACAGATGAGGTTTATATAGAAGAGAAGCACTACAGATGGTAGCCTATGTGACAAAGAAGCTGTAGCTTTCACTGGTCTATTTGTTTCCCCAGAAATGGACCGCCAAAAGAATGTTTGAAGAATCGGACAACTTCTTTACCTCTCTTGGACTTCTTCCTATGCCTCCAGAATTCTGGGCAAAATCCATGATTGAGAAACCTGTTGGCAGAGATGTGGTTTGTCATGCTTCCGCATGGGACTTCTACAACAGAAAAGATTTTAGGTATGGAAATCTAAAATTAGGTTAACTTATCTGGCTTACTGTGTGAATGGAATTCCTATTTATTTTTATTAATAGGTGGTGCATATTCAGTTTATTGTGACATACCTATATACAGGCTGTAGCATTTCACACCATCTACCAGTATTGTACTGTCCACCTATAAAGACCAATAGCATTTTTTAAAAAGAAATCCTCTTAAAATCCTTTTTCGTGGGGTTATGTTGTGTTTATTTGCTTAAAAAATGTTTTTTTTATCTGCTTTTTTTTTTTTTTTTTTTTTTTCATTCTTTTTAACTGCCCCTATACAAGCTTATATGTTTGTAGTGGGAGCAGCATGTGACAATGCTTAATAATTATTTCAGGGGGCAGAGCACAAGGAAGTTGATCACACGCACTACAAAACGAAACATTAAAAATTCAGATTTTTTTTTTTTTTTTTTAATTATTATTAAGAAATGTTTACCCATTCAATTTGTTTTGAGGTAAATAATTTTTACCCTTCTTCTTCTATTGATTACATTATTGTAAATGAACAAAATACCATAAAAACATGGGGCTCAAAACTGCAACATGCCACAGCTCTAAAAGAGGTAACAGAACTTTTAGTATTAAAAAAAAAAAGGAAAATAATGGAGTGAAAACAATACTACATGCCCTTTATCTATTTGGTTTTTACTGTGCAGAATTTTATTTTTTTATTTTTTGTCCTATCCTTTCATTGACCTGGTATATTTAGGTCTTTTAATCTTCAGCTACTCACCTAGAAATTAATGCCAGCTAAATTCAGTGGAATAAAATGGTTCTGATATCTGAAGAGCAGAACAAGTCACAGTCCTAATTCTTTTGTACCTTTCTGGGTGATTAAAAATCTAGTGAGCGTTAACTTTTTTTAATTTTTTTTCCCCAATGTGTTGTCCTAGGGCAAATTGCCCGTAAAAAGGTGCTACCAAGCTGATTTCAATTTTTATGGCGGTTTGATGAACTGTACAGGGATAATTTTGTTTCATTGTCTTGTGATCATGGCCTTTACACTAATTGGACCATCACGCTTTATGATGTGCTCATTAGTAATTAGGATTATTGCTTTATGAGACATCTGATGCTTATGGCCATATAAAATTAGCACTATTGATAAATGAGGACTTCTGCAATGAGTTCCGGGATATGAGATTCATCTCATATTATCTGGGGAGCTTTTTCCTCTCTCTTTGTTTTGGAGACCATTCTTACTAGAGCAGAAAATGATGGGCAATCCAAAGGTTTACAGCTGTCACCCAAACAGGGATAAAAAGGGAAGTCTTCCAATGACGAAACCGGTTTAAGTGCCAACTAACGCCTTTCCTGTTGTGTCTCCAGGACAGGAAATGGAGAAAAGTCTCCCCAAAGGGACACTGCAAATAACAAACAAACATCAGGTCTTTTAACTATTCCCTACTCCATAACTAATACAATTTTGGCTTTAGATGTACTTGTTTAAAATAGTTGACAGGTTCTTTATTATCTCTTAGCGTCAATCAGAATTGGCATAGCACAATCAACGCTGTGGGAAAAAAAAGAAAAACAAATATACTGGGTTCACAAGTAAATATCACTGATCTGTTTCACTTTCGTAATTAACCAAAGTACATTTTGAAGCCAAACTCCAGCCAGAATTGCATTTTTAAATTTTGGATGGAATGTAGTACAGTAAAAAATAGTTTTTTTTTCTGTCTGCGACCATGCCTGTGGGAGATTTTTTGCATCACTTCCTGTCCCTGGGATAAGAAAGGGGTGGAGTGGTTGTTACTGGGATGGGGAGGCACAGAAAGCAATACAACCCAGTCAGAAGATCAAATCCTTTTTGCTTTCTGCAAAAATGTTCTTTGAGTTTTTTCTTTTACGGTCATTGGGGGTTAAGGGGGCACACTTTTTACATCTGGAGGAAAAGAGATTTAGTCTCCAAATACAGAAATGTTTCTTCAAAGTAAGAGCTGTGAAACTGGAATAAACTCCCTCGAGGGAGTTCGGTCCAGCTCAGTAGATTGCTTTAAAAAAGGCCTGGATTGTTTCCTCAAGGCAATTAATATCACTGGATACTAATATTTTATAGGTAAAGTTGATCCAAAGAATATCCGATTGCCTCTTGGTGGATCGGGAAGGAATTTTTTTTCCCTGCTGGAGCAAATTGAATCGTGCTTTGCTGAGGTTTTTTTGCCTTCCTCTGGATTAACTGTAGGTATAGGATTGTGTACATTTGTATCATTTCTCTCTCCCTTTTTATAGGTTGAACTGGATGGACTTGTGTGGTTTTTTTTTTTTTTTTGTTTGTTTGTTTTTGGTTTTTAACCAGACTAACTATGTGACTGTCTGTGTCCCGATTGGAGAGTGATCCTATAACTTCTGTCCTGCTGGGTAGTAAGAAGTATCCCACTGGTAACACAAATGGTAACAGAAACCTGACAGAGGCCCTAAGCTTTCCTGCTCTATCCAAAATCAAATAACGATTTGTCTGAAATTGGGCTTTATTGTGTTTTTATCCACATGTTAATGTTTGCTAAACATGTGGTCACCATTGAGAATGATGAATAACCTTTTTAATAACAGGCTAAGTTATGGACAAAAACATGGATTTGTGAACCAGTAAAGGTGTGCTTGTGGGCAGTATAAATAAATGCTAAATATTCTGATTGTCTTCTTTCAGAATCAAGCAATGCACAGTAGTCACCATGGATGACCTTATCACAGTCCACCATGAAATGGGCCATGTTCAATACTTCCTGCAGTACAAGGATCAACCAGTTTCATTTAGAGAAGGAGCCAACCCTGGCTTTCATGAGGCTATTGGAGATGTATTGGCCTTGTCTGTGTCCACTCCAAAGCATCTCCACAGCATTGGGCTCTTGGACAAAGTTGAGGACAATACAGGTATGACTATTGGAACCTACAAAAAGCATATTTCTATTAAAAAAAAAAAAAAAAATCTAAAAGGGATATTGCATTTACAATTTCAGAATTTAGTTGTGTGTATCAGAATATACGATGCTTCTTACTTTGTATTTCTCATACTAGAGAGTGATATCAACTATCTTATGAGTATTGCACTGGATAAAATAGCCTTCCTACCCTTTGGATACTTGATGGACCAGTGGCGTTGGAAAGTGTTTGATGGAAGAATTCCTGACTCTGAATATAACCAGCAGTGGTGGAATCTCAGGTATAACGTTTTCCCTTTGTGTTGTTTTTAGCCTTTTCAAATAGCAATATTTTACAGATCAACATCAATGTTGTGCTTTGTTTAAACGTGTGTTTTTTTTTTTTTTTTTGTTTTTTTTGTTTTTTTTTTTTTAATCATGGATAGATTTTGCTGTCTCTAATCCTTCTCAGTGGGATAGATAGATGAAGGGGAAATCTAAAGGTTGTCATAGTGGAGTAATCTCACAAATGAGACACTATTACAAGTGGCAACCTCCAAAACTGATATTTCACCTCACTTTAATAAAATTTCTTGTCATGTCAGCAGGAGAGGAAGTGTGGAAAAATCTCCTAAACGGACAAAAAAAAAAACAAAAAAAAAAAAACTGGAGGTTCTAACACTTTAATGCTCTGCCCAAATAAAATTTAAATTGATTGTCAACGATCACCTTGTAAAACAACCTATTCAGATTAAAAATGGAAAGAAAAGTTAAAACAGGTGTATAGATTAAAAAAAAAAGAAAAAGATAAATACTTTTTTTTTCTATTTTCCCCTTTTTTATCAGTGATCACATGCCCTCTGTCCTCAACTGCATAAGAGCTGGGGAGGAGAAACAGCAGCACAATGAATGGCTTTGGCGGCGGGGGGGGGGGTGTGTCAGGACAAACCTAATCTTTGGAGAGCAGTCTGAGTTTCAAGCACAGCTAGAGAACTGACTACGCTATGCTCTCCTGCTTAGTGTGGTCAGTTTTTAATAGGAAATCCAAGGGACTGGGAGGAATACCAGAGATTTCACATAAAGGAAACAATACAAAGAGAACAGGACACTTTTTCAGTGCATGGTACAGCAGGCACATATCAGGAATATGAAATGTTGGGTATACATTACCTTTTATTACTTATTATTAATTACTCGATGGCACTGAATCTAGCACCCCGCTTGATTTTTTTTTTTTATTTATTTCGCACTTAACACTTTTAAAAGACGGGAAGATATGCTTTTTCCTTTTGCCACAGTCCTAAATAAAAATAATAAAGAAAGATATCTGAAACTGACACAAATAAAAGCCCAGTAGGGGGTCTGGCCTTCCCCCTACAAAAAAAGTTTTGCCTCGTAAAATATTGTGAGCAGGATGGGAAATTGCAGAAATTCTTTCTAATGGGTGACCTGGTTAGCAAAAAAAAGTTTTCTAACCATTCCTCACTTAAAATGCAAAATAAAAAGTAGCAAAGCCTACTAACAGACCTCAAATAAATGCAGACCGAATGCAGGCTGTACTGCCCTGGCAAGTGCCAGGCCAGACACTATTCTGCTTAACAGTAGCATGCAGGCAGTGCATTTGGCTTAAAAAGATGAATGCAAGATCTAACAGGTCTTGAATTCATCTCCATGAGTCCTGAACTGTGTTTACAGTAAAAGGGAAAAAAAAAAATCTCCATTGAGGATAAAAAATTGCTAAGTATGGCCTAGGCCTATAAAGTGCAGTGCAGGCCCAGACTTGATCTGAAGTCTGTATAAATTTTTGTCATTTTTTTTTTTCTGTACTTTTTACACACAAAAAAACTAAAAGATTGCAAAAATCTTTTAGTTCTTTTTTTTTTTCTGTAAAAGTACAGTGACTTTGAAGCTAAAGCCCCGGAAAGCCGCTAAATACTAAGTAAATATACTGTACACCTATATGTAAACTGGCTTCTATACCAAAGGGTTTGTAATTCTGTTCAACCAGCAGCCTTGTAAATCTACAGTAGTTCTCTAGATCAGCCTGGATTTCAGGCTTACATTTTAACTATTCTTTTCTGATTTTTAAAGCTGTTTTACCAAGTATGACCATTTTTGTTATCCTAGATTGAAATATCAGGGATTGTGTCCTCCAGTCTTGAGGTCGGAAGATGATTTTGACCCTGGCGCTAAATTCCACATTCCTGCTAATGTCCCATACATCAGGTAACAGACGTAGCTGGTGTGGTTTTGCGTTAAAGAGCATCTCCTTCTTTAGTTCTTAAATCCATATTTTATTTGACGTTAAAGTGTTATGGTTTCTTTTTAAGATACCCTTTTAGAGTTTAAGGATTAGTATTCAGATTAATGGAGTACTGAAGGGTGGATTACAAAAACCAAGTTGGCCAGCCAGGTTTCATACAGCACAATGGTTAACCGTTTTCTGTATTAAATGGCCAACATAAAAAGATGGCTAGGTTTTTTTTTTTCTGTGATCTGACATGCAAAAAACTGCAGCAGGACCTACTGAGTGGTAATTTACAATAAGCTCTATAGATTATTACATACATGTAATTCTTGTCAAAACTTTACATGATGTATCATACTTTTACTTAAGGGGAATCTGTCCCCAAGAAAAACAATACATGGTTATGCAGCACTTTACTAATTCGACACAGGAGCATTATTTGTAGAGTCTGACATTGCTAAACTGGATCATTATTTCAGACAATAATACAGAATAAGTTTTGCATGGCGTATACCAGTATGAGCTCCCAACTCAATGAAGTTTTTCAGTTCTAGATTTGGAGATTTTACAAAGAAGGTACAAAAACGTCAGACTGGTGTGCAATAGCAGCACGCCTTTACAAAGGAAATATTGATAGTTCCATTACAAAAAGAAGTTTTTGGAGCTAAAGTCTGGATTATACAGAACTGGTCTACAAGAAATAAACACCACTGTTTCCATATATTGCTGTTCTTCATAGAGTAATATTGCTGTCTTTTCTGGTTTTAAGGTATTTCATCAGCTTCGTCATTCAGTTCCAGTTCCATGAGGCTTTGTGTAATGCAGCCAAACAGACTGGACCCCTTCACACCTGTGATATTTATCAGTCCAAGGAGGCCGGAAAATTGCTTGGGTAAGATAAGCCACGAGTGAAACCTTGTGTTGGTTCCTATTAGAAGTACTTTATGAAGGTCCCACCTCATACCATTCGCTGCCACTTTTTCTATGGGGGGGAAAAAACAAAATGAAGGTTTGAAGCCAATTATTGTGCTCTTTATGCAGGAGGAACTGGGAGTTGAGACCTTAGTAAAGCTGGCCTATCTATATCTATAGATATAGATATATAGATAGCCAGTGGGCTAATGGGGGGGGGGGGGGGAATCAACATTGCACAGCTCTTTCTATTTGTTGCCTGCAAGTACTCACATTCCTGGTGCTTGCTAATTGCTACCAAACACATACCTGAAGTCTACATTTGAGTTTTGGGTAAACGGGGATGGAGTGGGTTTCAGGGAATGTGGAGTTGTGTTTCTGAAGTGTTTTGACAATGTTGAGACATTGTATTCTGATAGCAGGACTCTCCTCTGTCAGAATACACACTGATCAGCAGCTGCAGCCCATTTGCTGCAAGCTCTGATGGAGAGTAATTTTCTAACATTCCTGTTTGACGGAGGTCGATAGTTTGATCAACTTCTGTCGAGCGGGAGCAGCTGCACGTGGATTGAAATTCAGCAGGGACCATCTATGGCCAGCTTAACACCAGGACTCTTCCAGCCCAAATTGTCTGAGTTCTAAGCACAGCTTGTAAAGTCATTTCACATGAAACCTTGAATTTCCTATTAATCTGGGACACCACATGAACACATTTATGATTAGTGTTCACCAACGGTTTGAAGAGATACCTTTTTTGTTTTATGGGCTGGGTTTTATATAAAAATTCAGTCTTCCTATTAACTGAGAAGGTCTTGCAAAAATGATAATTAACTTGTTGGGTTTCCCAGGCACTGAATCTTCCCTAGAAGCCCATACCTTGCAACTTTTATGAATATGTCTTCATAGTCTTTAGTATTCCAGGCAACTTACGTTTATTTCTGGTTTTGACTGTAAATTGGAAAACTGGTTTCCACTTGCAGAGCTTTCGATCACCTCCTCGAATGGAGCTTGTCCAGTTATAGAATGCAAAACCACCAGTGATGAATGACAGGGCTTGGCTTCTTAAAGCCCTGTCTATGAGATTTTTTTCTGTAACAGAAAAAGGAATTTCAATGCTCCTGAAATAATATATGGAACTGCTAATCATTTTTTTTTTTTTTTTTTGTATATCTGGTTTGACTGAATAGTTTCCCAGCGTAAGTAGAAATTATTTTTTTGTCTCGGGAGTTTAGGAAGACACGGAGGCCACATAATGAGATTGGAGGAGAAGCGGTCTAACCTTAAGCTGAGTTGGGTTTTTTTCCACTGTCGGCGATAAGGATGTGGAACTCTCTTCCACAATCGGTGTCAGGAGAAAGAATTGATAGATTTAATAAACTCTTAAACGTGCATCTTAGCGAACACAATATACAGGGATATGGGAAATGATTATTGACACAAATGTACACACACCCACATGGGTTGAAGATACTTTGGACTAGTGTCTGTCTTACGATGAAACTATGGTTTTAAAAACCCACAGAAAACAGGCTTTTAAAGCTTTTTCTAAAGACTTTTAATGGTTACCCTGCACGGACCATAAAAGCAGGTTAGCATGTATTAGAATCTGTGAGGACAGATGTTAAGAAGTTTTTAAATATACCCTTAAAGTTGATTTGTTATAACTGTTCAATAAGGGCAAACCTTTATTACATTTGTGTTCTTGGGTTTAAATGATCACTTTACCCATCATCCTCTGCTTTGTGAGTCACTGGCCTGGAACACTGTGGCACACCTGGTGAGCACATTTGTTTTGGGCCAATGACACATTATACAGAGAAGCAAGGGTAATAACAGTCCTGGAGCATGTATATTCAAAAACAAGTTAACTACTGCTCCCCAATTTCTGTGCTGACAGATTTTCTTTGTTGACCTGTGGTCTAAAAATCGCCGGTTGACTGCCTATGGTTTATCATGGTTTTCTACATATATATAAATGTTCTTACATCTGCAGAGATGCCATGAAGTTGGGTTACAGCAAGCCTTGGCCTGATGTGATGGAAGTTATTACTGGACAGAGAAACATGTCAGCTCATGCCCTCCTGAAATACTTTGAGCCTTTGACCAACTGGCTAATTGAGCAAAATACCAAAAATAAGGAAATCATTGGCTGGCCAGAATACAACTGGAGTCCAGGTAGGTACCAGCCTTAGTGTTAGTGTGAAGCACCTGGATTTCCCTTTTTAACTGGGTTTCCAGGCAAAATAATATTAGAATTATATTTGAAAGTGACTAAATGGAGCCATCTCTAACTATCGCAGTTCCACGTCAACAACATTTGGACCTTTGCTGCGTTGTTGATATGCTTGGGTGACTAAGGTTTTATAACCTAGATAAGTTGATTATCAGAGAAGAGCTGTTACATTTTATTATCACTCAGATACAAGAGTTCATAAACAAGTGGAATTTTATAAACAACGCATATTTTGTTGTTCCAGCTCCTGGTCTTTCTGATGATTTGGGGTATTTTAACTCATTGGTAGCACCAAACGGTGTGTCCACCCCACTCCACAAAGTCTGTTTTTTAGGGCTTTTTCTGCCTACTTCTATTGAAAAGAAAGTAAAGAATCACAGCAAAATAGTATCCCGTGCATGGGTTCTCACCATCAATGTGTCAAAACAAAATATTCCACCTTGTGGCTCTTCTTTGCAGTATCTCTGCTTAGACCTCCTGCCTTAGTCCTCTTGACCACTTAACACAGTCCCCTTGCTCATGCACAAAACACTGAACCTTCCTCAGCTCTGACTGTTTTTCTCCTGAAGCTCCCTGCTGCTACATCCTTACAGGCTCAGCCTCTCACTGTTCCCTCATGGACAGTATGGAGCAATGTGCTGCTAACATTTTGCTCCCTTGCACAAACCAACCCCTCAGGAGGGTGAAGCCACTAACCTCTAATCCCAGCTCTAACATAAGCCCAGCCATACCTGGCTCATTAGTGTGTGTTACCCCTTTAAAAACTGTATTTGGAGAAATATGTAGGCTGTCATTGTTGACCTCTCATTTTAAAAATGGCAGTTGCCTGGTTGTTATGCTCAATACTTGAGTCACCAAACTGGAATGTATTTGCATATGAGAAGTCCTAAATGAACTAATGTAGACTAAGGTGGGATATTTTATAGGTGTATACTATGCATGTGTGTGTATATCAGTGTGGATAAAAATCAACAATTAAAAAATAAATAAAAAGATTTTTTTTTTTTTGTTTTATCAATTTTTTTTTTTAATAAAATGCTCTTTGGAGTAAAAATCTATCTAAAGATAATTTTCTATTTAAGATACTTTAATAATTTAGTTTATTCAGCATGAAATGGAGCTTAGTTATGTAGCTTGAGGCTGTATGTTCTGCAATATTTACCTTTTTGGTAAACTCATTCAATGAATCCAAGCTCTGCAAGCGGAGATGACGTTCACTGCATTGATGAATTCACACAATTTCACAGTAACCATGAGAAACAAAGTTCAGGAATATTTCTTTATCCCATTGTTTTGCAAATCTATGTACACTACAAACTGTATGATTGAACTAGTTCTGATATCGCTGTTTTACTAACCTGAGCGCTTATTATTCTAAATAGGAAACGTTAATTTTGTTTGCAAATATTAGATTCTAACTACCAGCAAGTATATTCCCTTACATTTTAAAGAGCACCTGTCATTTCAGATCCATTATGGCAGCGCCTGTTAGCGGGCATCCACTCACTTGCTGCCGCCACGTCCCCCACCTTGTTGTGTCACTGTCACATCACCAGCCATCCCATTAAAGTGAATGGGACTGTCTGTTAGTCAACAGCGGGTCAGAGGAGGAACCGCTGCGGGACAGATGACAGTTGCTCTTTAACTGTTATAATTTTAAATTGAGTTGATTTAAAGAGGAAGTAAACCCTGATGGGTGTTACTTCCTCTTTGTTTCCCTGCAAAGGTAAAGCCTGCGATGTCCCCGTCTTCCTCGCTAGTAGCGAGCGTCCATTCTTCACCCCTCTTCCTTCCGGGGCCACGAACTTCGGCTCTGTGACTGGCCGGAGTCACGTGACGCCTTTAACAGCATGCCCCAGCTTTGGCGCATGCGCAGAAGAAATCACCCTACGGCGATTTGCAAATTTTTCATAGACCTTGCAGGTCTGGGAGATATTTCAAGCACCTACAGATAAGCCTTAAAGGGGTTGTAAAGGTTCACGTTTTTTCACCTTAATGCATCCTATGCATTAAGGTGAAAAAACATCCGACAATGCCGCCCCCCCCCCCCCCCCCCGTTTTGCTTACCTGACCCCTCGAAAGTCCCGCTCTCGCTCCCGACATCCTCTTCGCTGCTCAGCCTGGCTGTTGATTGGCTAGAGTGGATGGATTAAAAGCAGCGCAGCCATTGGCTCGCGCTGCTGTCAATCACGTCCAATGACGTGGTGCGCTGGGGGGCGGGGCCGAGTGATACAGTCAGCGGCTATTACCGCCAACTGTTTCACGAGAGCGCGCCTGCAAGAACTAAACACCATGCGAGAAAGCTCGCATGAAGGTATTTAGTTCTTGCGGGGAGGAGCTGACACAGGGACCCCAGAAGACCGGGTTCAGGACCACTCTTTGCAAAACGAGCTGCAGAGTGGAGGTGAGTATAACATGTTTGTTATTTAAAAAAAAAATACCTTTACAACCCCTTTAATCTAGGCTTACCTGTAGGCTAAAGTGGTTGTAAAGGGTTTCAAGCCTTTTACTAGCGATTTAAATTGTGATTTAAATCGACTTGATTTAAATCAAATCTACCCTGATGTATATACAATGTAATATTTTCTGACAATTTGCATTTAAAAATTAGTAGTAAGTCAGAGACATCCATGCAACTACCATTTTCAGAATAGGAATAGTAGCCCACATATTTGACCTAATACAGGTTTCTTATAAGGCTTTAAATACTGTGAAGATGATTGATATAATTGATATGAAGGAATTCAGTGGCATTCATGTATACAATTTTCTCCTTTTAGTTACTAATGACGTCTCAGCAGAACCAATACCACCACCCTCAAAGGTCGACTTCCTGGGAATGAAATTGAACAGCGGGCAAGCATCAGCAGGAGCCTGGGTCCTCTTGGCTCTTGGAATAATTCTGGTCATCACCACCATTGTCTTAGGTGTCAAATTCTCAAAAGTAAAACGTAGGGCAAAGAAATCCACTTCTGAACTGGAGTTGAAATAACGAAGCACCACCGTCATCCAGCAAGGGGTCCTCTGTAAGACGATTTCCTGCATTCCAAGACTTGGGGACACTAAGTGTGCAAGTAACATCACAAATCTTGTTGACTATGCAAAGAAACTTCATCCTTAGAAGAACAATCCACTAGCTCCTTCAAAGTCAAAAAAGGATGAACTTTTACATCGGTGCTTAAGGGAAGGGAGGTTTGGGGCAAATGGGAAAGATTTAAATTGTTATTGGAATAATTGTGTCCGATTTTTCTCCAGCAATGGGAGCAATAAATATTGTAAGTGAAAACTTTAAAGCATTTCCAGTCTCCATTATGTGGACAAACAATAGCCCAAACAATTGTCCAATATGTGCACACACCATTCCCTTTTCAAGATGGATTCTGAAGTAGCATTACAAGCAACCATGTTATTATTATGTTTTGTTTTCTTTCGAAAGGGTTATCGAACAGGCAGTTTACATATGTGTAGGAAAATCTCACCCTCACAAAATATACTTTACGTTTAAGTGAATCAGATATATTGGAAAAAAAACACGAAAGCACGAAACCTTTGCTTATTATCTCTGTCTCATTGTGGAGATCTTCCTTGCTTTGTGTGGCCAGCACGACAGGAGAACATTTCTTAATAAGGGCTCAGTAATAAATTCCATCTAATTGAAATTCTCATATCTCTTGGAAGTGAGCATAAAAAACAGAATGGGAAAATGGCAAAGAGACAGGTCAAAACTGTTTGACCAATTTTCACTAAAACAGAAATATTTGGTAGTCCTTCACATCCACACAGTCTCAACTGTTGCAACTGATGTCTGAAACGGTTACAGTGCTAGGAAATATCGAGTTGTGTATGGCCACAGTCTCAAACATCTGCTAAGTTTTTCAGTTAATCGCATCATTCCTTTGATAAACTTTTTGTACATGAGCCTAGCCTGAGGGAAATGGAAGCCCATCTGTCCTGACAGCTGTAATGGTGCAAACTTTGGAAATGATGGAGTGCCTTGTCTGTTGTTGGGCCGTTCAAGACCGTTCTTACTGTAATAAAAGAAATGTCACTGGCAACTAATTGGGTCAGGGGTAACTGTTCGGTGCCAAGCCTTATTATGAACACAGTAGGAGCAAGTAGCCAACAATCCCAACGATCTGTAATGATGAGCAGACAGCTGCTAGCTCTGACACTAAATCCCAGGCTGCCGTATAAAACACATGCTCTTGCTAAATGAGCAAATCAATTATTCACACAACATGCCAAAACTGTGTTGCTGTCCTAACTTTCTTTACTTTTCACATAATCTGAACAATTTGCAAAGCTCTGGTGAGGATTGACTGAACGTACTCCTAGATAGAAGAGGACAT
Organism: Aquarana catesbeiana; assembly: GCF_042186555.1. Taxonomy (NCBI): domain Eukaryota; kingdom Metazoa; phylum Chordata; class Amphibia; order Anura; family Ranidae; genus Aquarana; species Aquarana catesbeiana. Next base: position 45,820,153 of record NC_133335.1, read on the forward strand.
CTCTAACCTGCTCAATTAAGGACAGCTCACAAAACAATTGGTCTATGGCCAGCCAGAGAAAGAGGTATCCTTAACCTGGACTGAATTTTCCAGGTGGAATTACTGTTATTTCCATGTGAGAAGGCTCAGCCAAGCAATGCACTCTTGGTCAAAATGAGCATGCATATTTATGTCGTCATGGACTATAGAGTTATTTTGTTTTGGCAGGATTTTTTTACATCCATACCTGAACCTGCACAAGGGACTAGACATGTGCACACTGAAATATTTTGTTTCGGAATTTCGTTTTCGTCTGAAAAATACATTTTCTTTCTCGAACATCACGGGACACAGAGCCACAGTAATTACTGATGGGTTATATAGGTATCACTGGTGATTGGACACTGGCACACCCTATCAGGAAGTTCAACCCCCTATATAATCCCTCCCCCTTGCAGGGATACCTCAGTTTTTACGCCAGTGTCTTAGGTGATGGACGTGTAAAGATGTCCTGTGCTGAGCTCCAAAGGGAATATCCTAAGATCCTATACTGGGGCAAGCCAGGCGAACCGGATCCATTCAAAGTGTCTTTTCATGGCCGAATTGAATGGTACCCGGGCCTCGTGTCCGAAGAAACGAGGTTTTACCCGTAATGCTTCTCTTTTTAGAGAGCTGGACCCCGCAGATCAGAAAATGGCTTTAAACTTCCTAATTTCTGGCGAGGTGCTTTACGGTCCCAGAACTGTTGGATCCCCCTACTGATGGGGGCCCCAGTCTCTGACGGTTTTTTCAAACGGAGCCCACCGTGAGAGGTGAAGATTGGGTCTGTGTAAACAGCACCCTGCGGCTGGATAAGGTAAGAGGAGATTCCACAGAATTTTTGAGTTCTAGTGGCTTTTCTCCTTTAAGGTAAATGCATGCTATGCCTATTGTGACCACCGGGGGCTGCCAAGAGCACAAACCTACACATGCTGAATGTCTGTCTCAGGTGTTGTAATCGCTGTGTATGTCCCAGCGTATCAAGCAGGCTGCAAGCAGGTAAGGTGGATGGGGGGATTTCTCATGTTTGAATGTTCCCCCCCAGGCTAGAGAGGGGCCACAGGGGTCTAGAAAGTGGTTATACCACCCGGGCTCTGTGGCCTAATGGCCACCATCTCTGAAGATAGCCGTTCAGGCAAATCTTGTTACCAGTCTCCCTCCTTCCCCCCCCCCCCCCCCCCATCCCCAGCCTTTTCTCCAGAGCATGACAGGAGAGTCGGCAGTGCGGGAAGCGCTCGTTTTTTTCAAAACTCGAGGGGGGGGGGGCGGTAGAGGAGGGGGCGGGATGTCAGCACAGAGTGTTTAGACTCCCACTCAGGCCAGCTGCAGGCTATTAAAGGCACTCTGTACAGGTGCACTCAGCCTTCTGAGAGACACAGAGCTGACGATCGCATGTAAGGTGGGACACAGGCATTCTCCTAGGCAGCATTTACTGAAGTAACACCAGACTGAGCATTGGGTAGCAAGGCTTTTAGCCAGACTACATCGCTCAGCGGACAGTGTTCATTTGTATACCTCACACCTTGTTGCTTTGCACTATGGGTAGAAGAGGTTCAAGCACCCCAGGAACCAGAGACACTAGGGGATCTCGTTCAGGTTCTGAGGGCCCCCTGTCGGCAGCATCCTTCCCCCCTAAAGATGGACCAGGGACGGCTAGCCAGGGAGAGCCATCGGGGTCAGGGGCTACACCTGCTTCTGGCACTTCAGCCCCTGTATATATTACCCAAGAGGTTTTTTCCTCAACCATTAATGGTCTAGAGGAAAGATTAATGGCCGTGATTACGTCTTCACTCAGTGGAAGAAAACGCACTAGGCTTTCCTCTGTTCCCCAAGACCCTCAGACAGAGGAGCTCTGGGATAAAGGAGATGAATCCCTTTCAGAGGATCGGGATGGGATGGATGATTCCTCTTCGGAGGATTCAGGTGGAGAGGGACCCTCTGCGACTTCCCAAGAGGAGAAAGTCTTAGTGCAGATCCTCACTGGATTGGTCCGCTCCACATTTAAGTTGCCCATACCTGAAACTGCTAAAGAATCCTCTTCTGCTTTGGGGTCACTGAAACCTTTCCAAGCAGCACATGCTTTTCCTGTTCATACTTTACTTGAAAAGCTTATTTATTCTGAGTGGGATCACCCAGACAAACGTTTTTTTCCGCCGAGAAAGTTTTCAACACTTTATCCGATGGAAGAAAAGTTTATTTAAATGTGGGGAATTCCGGCTATTGATGCCGCCATTTCCTCAATAAATAATAGCCTGACTTGTCCTGTAGACAATGCTCAGATGCTCAGGGATCCTGTAGATAAAAGGATGGAATCCCTATTGAAGGATGTTTTCTCCTTAGCAGGATTAGTGGCCCAACCTGCAATAGCAGCGATTGGAGTCTGTCAATACTTAAGAGACCATGTTAAGCAGGTCATCAAAGTATTACCTGAACAGCAGGCCCAGGGGTTTGCTAACCTTCCAGCGGCCTTATGCTTTGTGGTTGACGCCATTAGAGATTCTATCGTGCAAACCTCCCGTCTTTCACTGGGGTTGGTGCATATACGTAGAATCCTATGGTTGAAAAATTGGTCAGCCGAAGCACCATGTAAGAAGCTACTGGCTGGGTTTCCATTTCGTGGTGCAAGGTTGTTTGGAGAGGACTTGGATAACTATATCAAGAGAACCTCTTGTGGGAAAAGCACTCTCTTACCTGTCAAGAAGAAGAGTAAGCGTCCCTCTTTCAAACGGACTCTTTCCCCAGCGCCGGGGGCTTCAGCCTCCAGGCAGTCTCGACGGCCGCCTCCATCGGGGTCCAGAGACAAGAGTCAACCCCAGGGACAAAAGAAGTCCTGGGGAAAGAAGCCTACTAGGCAAAACACTAAGACCTCTGCATGAGGGGGCGCCCCCGCTCACTCGAGTGGGGGGAAGACTGCGACAATTCTCAGAGCTCTGGCAGGAGGACTTCCAGGACAGATGGGTAGTCTCCACGGTAACCTTAGGGTACAAGCTGGAGTTTCAGGAATTCCCTTCTCCTCGGTTCCTCAGATCAAATGTTCCCAGAGACCCAGAGAAGAAGCAGTCGCTCCTTCTAGCGTTAGAGCGACTTTTGTCGCAGGAGGTCATTATGATAGTTCCCGCAAAGGACCAGGGATTGGGCTTCTATTCCAACCTTTTTACGGTCCAAAAGCCAAATGGGGATGTCAGGCCCATTTTGGACTTAAGGGATCTGAACCGATTCCTAAGGATTCAATCCTTCCGCATGGAATCAATTCGAACAGTAGTTCCCACCCTGCAGGGAGGAGAATTTCTGGCATCAATAGACATCAGAGATGCATATCTGCATGTGCCCATTTTTCCTGCTCATCAGAAGTTTCTGCGCTTCGAGGTAGGAGGGCGCCATTTCCAGTTTATGGCTCTGCCCTTTGGGATAGCCACTGCACCTCGAGTGTTCACAAAGATCTTGGCTCCTCCTCTGACCAGATTAAGGGCTCAGGGTATAGCTGTCATAGCATACCTAGACGACCTGCTCTTGATAGACCGGTCGGTAGCCTCTTTGAATGGAAACTTGAGGACCACGGTCAGGTATCTAGAACACCTGGGTTGGATCCTCAACTTAGAAAAGTCTTTCCTAAAACCAGTAAGAAGACTGGAATATTTAGGTCTGATTATACATACAAGCCAGGAGAAAATATTTCTACCCCAGGCAAAGATCACTGCTTTGAGAGAGCTGATTCTGACAGTAAGGACCAAGAAGGGTCCCTCAGTCCGCCTTTGTATGAGGCTACTAGGGAAGATGGTGTCTTCATTCGAAGCAGTTCCCTATGCTCAGTTTCACCCAAGAATGCTGCAACACAGTATTCTGTCGACCTGGAACAAGAAGGTTCAGGCATTAGACTTTCCGATGCACCTGTCGCATGCGGTGCGTCAGAGCCTCAATTGGTGGCTCATACCCGAAAACCTGCAGAAGGGGAAATCCTTTCTACCGGTTACCTGGACGGTGGTAACAACAGATGCCAGTCTGTCAGGTTGGGGAGCAGTTCTGGAACAGGCTGCGGTCCAAGGAGTATGGTCCAAGACAGAGAGGACCTTACCCATCAACATTCTGGAGATCCGGGTGATACATCTAGCTCTAAAAGCCTGGACTATCAGGCTACAGGGTTGTCCGGTCAGGATCCAGTCCCACAGCAGTGGCTTATGTCAATCATCAGTGAGGCACCCGGAGCCGAGCTGCTCAAAAAGAGGAGAACCAGATCTTAGTCTGGGCAGAGATGCATGTGCCATGCATATCGGCAGTTTTCATCCCGAGAATAGAGAATTGGCAGGCGGACTATCTAAGTCGCCAGCAGTTACTTCCAGGGGAATGGTCTCTGCATCCCGACGTCTTTTGGGCCATATGCCAAAGATGGGGGGTTCCAGATGTAGATCTCTTTGCATCCCGATTCAACAAAAAGATAGACAGATTTGTGGCAAGGACAAAAGATCCTCTTGCATGCGGGACGGATGCGTTGGTGATTCCGTGGCATCGGTTCTCACTGATTTACGCATTCCCGCCTATTCTGCTACTACCACGACTCCTTCGCAGGATCAGGCAGGAAAGGAAGTCGGTACTTCTGGTGGCCCCCGCTTGGCCCAGAAGGACTTGGTATGCAGAAATAGTAAGGATGACGGTAGGTTCCCCGTGGACACTACCGGAACGCCCAGACCTGTTATCTCAAGGTCCAGTGTTCCATCCTGCCTTACAAACGATAAATTTGACGGTTTGGCTATTGAGACCCACGTTCTGAAGAGTCGTGGGCTCTCAGGTCCTGTCATATCTACCTTGATTAATGCAAGGAAGCCAGCTTCCAGGATGATTTATCATAGAGTCTGGAAAGCTTATATAACCTGGTGTGAATCCAGAGGTTGGCATCCCAGGAAATATGTCATAGGTAGAATCCTTGATTTTCTACAGATGGGATTAGAGATGAAGCTGGCCTTGAGTACCATCAAGGGCCAGGTCTCTGCTTTATCAGTATTATTTCAGCGGCCACTTGCTTCGCATTCTTTGGTCCGAAACTTTATGCAGGGGGTGATGCGTCTTAATCCTCCGGTTAAAGCGCCCCTAAACCCCTGGGACTTGAATTTGGTCCTGGCTGTGTTACAGAAACGGCCTTTTGAACCAATAAGTCAGATTCCTTTGGTCTTGTTGACAAGGAAATTAATTTTTCTGGTGGCCATCTCTTCTGCTAGAAGAGTATCAGAATTATCAGCTCTTTCCTGTAAGGAGCCTTATTTGATTATACACAAGGATAGAGTGGTACTACGCCCTCATCCTAGTTTTTTACCGAAGGTGGTTTCTGATTTTCATTTAAACCAAGACATTGTCCTACCTTCCTTTTTTCCAGATCCCTGTTCTCCGGAAGAGAGATCTCTACATTCGTTGGATGTAGTAAGAGCAGTTAAGGCCTATCTAGGGGCAACTACTCAGATCCGCAAGACGGATGTTTTGTTTGTGCTGCCAGAGGGTCCCAATAGAGGACAGGCAGCGTCAAAAGCTACCATTTCTAAATGGATTCGACAGTTGATCATTCAAGCTTACGGTTTGAAACAGAAGATTCCTCCGTTTCAGATCAGGGCACATTCCACAAGGGCTATTGGTGCTTCTTGGGCAGTGCATCACCGGGCCTCTATGGCTCAAATCTGCAAGGCCGCAACCTGGTCTTCAGTTCATACATTCACCAGATTCTATCAGGTGGATGTGAGAAGGCATGAGGATATCGCCTTTGGGCGTAGTGTGCTGCAGGCAGCAGTACAGGGTCCTCAGGTCTGATTGCACCCTACTTGGTCGTGGTTCCCCCCCCTCAGGTAGCATTGCTCTGGGACATCCCATCAGTAATTACTGTGGCTCTGTGTCCCGTGATGTTCGAGAAAGAAAATAGGATTTTTTAAAACAGCTTACCTGTAAAATCCTTTTCTTTCGAAGGACATCACGGGACACAGAGGTCCCACCCCTCTTCTAATACACTATATTGCTTGGCTACAAAACTGAGGTATCCCTGCAAGGGGGAGGGATTATATAGGGGGTTGAACTTCCTGATAGGGTGTGCCAGTGTCCAATCACCAGTGATACCTATATAACCCATCAGTAATTACTGTGGCTCTGTGTCCCGTGATGTCCTTCGAAAGAAAAGGATTTTACAGGTAAGCTGTTTTAAAAAATCCTATTTTTTTTTAGCTACTCCTGAAATTAGTTTTTATTTAAAAATGATTATTATTATACAGGATTTATATAGCGCCAACATTTTACGTAGCGCCTTACAACTTGAGGGTAGACAGTACAAATACAATACACTTTAATACAGTAGGAATCAGAGGGCCCTGCTCCTTAGAGCTTACAATCTAAGAGGGAAGGTCAAGAGATACAAGAGGTAATAACTGTGGGTGATGTGCTGATTGAGAAGATAAATGTACAGTTGTTAGGTGGGGGCCAGATAGGCTTCTCTGAAGAGATGAGTTTTCAGGGATCGTCTGAAAGTGGATAAAGTAGGAGAAAAATGCACTCATCCGAAATAATTAAGGTCGAATCTGTCATTGAAGGCTTATGGTGTCTGTGGAATGTTCTAAGAAGATTCAACGAAGCAGCTAAACTGTACGGCGCTGCAATCACACATTTCCGGTTGAATGTTCCGCCTACAAGCTATAATAGAATTCTAATGTTGTATGACACTAGTAATAATTATATTTATTAATTATTACTGGTCAACCAACATTAGAATTCTTCTATAGCCTATGGGTGGAGCATTTGACCATAAATGTCCGCTCGCGGCGACTGCTTCGTCAAATCTTTATGTCGAATCTTTTCTCTCTATGTTGAATAATCTTGGACTAATAGAGTTAGTTTAGGCACGTTCGACCTTTTTTTGCTATTGTCTTTATAATGTTGAATATTTTCTCTCTGTTAAATCTTTTTTTCTCTCTATGTAGAATAATCTTGGACTAATAGAGCTAAGGTTAGGCACATTCGACCACAGGTTCGATGGACACAGATTGCTATTGTCAGCGTCATGTCGAATCTCCTATCTTTATCGAACTGTTGTCGCAACGAAAACAAAAATTAAGCATTTGTTTATGTCGGATCTTTTGGTACCTGCGCGTTCGTTATCGTTTGTTAAAACGATAACGAAAATACCCGAAATGCGGACGAAAATGCATTCGGAAGAAAAGGAATGCACATGTCTACAAGGGACTACTGAGATCAATTTATATTAGACCTAGGTCAGATGGGTACTGGAACCCTCTCCCATTGTTGCTTAAATCTGGACTTCGCCTATCTAAATGCAAATTGTTACACAGAAAATAAATGTTTTCACTTTGCCAGCAGTTGAATATGTGGGTGGGGGATTGGGGGTCAAAAATTAGTATTGTGCAGGAGCCCTTTGTTAACTCTGTCACCACTGCCATCATGTCTATGGTTATCCTTACTAGCTAGACATCTCCATATCTTTGGGTAGTCTTACCAGAGAACACTTTTTTACCAGTTCAAATTTTGGGAAAACCTAATTTCCTAAAATTAGAAATGTTTTTACAAATAAAGCATATGAGCCAGGAGCTTATGGATACATATCAACCCACATTCCTTTTTCCCCATGTTCATTTATGGTGAACGATTTAGCAATATCGTTTTCTTTGTTGAGGAAAAGTTTATAGTAATTCTTAAAATTCTGTCACAAAGAAGAGCAATAAAACCAACCTGTTAAATTACACATAGATCTAATGGGGCTCAAGCTGAAATGCTAAGGATACAAAGGATCTTTTTACCAGTTCATAATATTGGGGAGTGTATTGTTGCAAAGCTGTCAATCCAATACACTTGAAAAGGGTGATTTAAGGAAAAAAAAAAAAATAGTTAAACGTTGCTAAAAATTCACTGTGATGGTCTTGTCTTTGCTAACTTCTAATTGGCTCCAAAAACTATAGTCCAACTTTAAATTTAGCACACCGTAGCTTCATAAATACAGCTCCCAACAAAGAGGATTTTATATAATTTATAGTAATTTTAAGTACAGAGGACCTTCAGCAGGTGGCACTGTCACCCTTTCTGTTTTAAGTGATTCTCAGCAAGAATACTGCAAAGAACAGACTTTATTCAAAATGATGTAAGACATGTCTTCATGTATGGCCAGTCATGTTCTCCCTTTTGGATTTCTAGATTAGAAAATTAAAGCAACCATATAGATGCTAGGGGCAATAACATTTTTAGTTCACTTTCTTTCATAATCTAATAGTTGCCACTGAGCACACATCAGAGAAAATGGGCCTGGTGTGCAGCGAATCCTGTAGTACATATAGTCCAATAAAGAGAGCGGCACTCATCGGTCTTGAGAGGTGAATGCACAGTGAAGATTTTGTTTCGACGAGGAAGACCAGCTCATGCCTCATCAAAAGAAAAATTTTCACTGTGCGTTCACCTCTCAAGACCCGTAAGTGCTGCTTTCTCTTATATTTATAAAAATTTTTTATATATATATATATATATAAATAAATTTGTGTATGTATATATATATATATATATATATATATATATATGTATATGTGTGTGTGTGTGTGTGTGTGTGTGTGTGTGTGTGTATATATGTATATGTGTGTATATATATATATATATATATATATATATATATAATATATATATAATTTTATTAAGCTTGCACTATTATCATAAGTATTGGGATGCCTGCCTTTGCACGCACATGAACTTCAATGGCAATCCCAGCCTTGAGCCGCGTACACATGATCTGATTTTCCGACGGGAAATGTGTGATGACAGGCTGTTGGCGGAAAAACAGACCATTTGTACGCTCCTTCGGACAATTGTTGTAGGGTTTTCCGCAGACAAATGTTGGATGGCAGACTTTAAAATTTTCCCCATACAAATGTCTGTTGTCGGATTTTCCGAGCGTGTGTACACAAGTCCGTCGGACAAAAGTCCAAAGTACAAACACGCATGCTCGGAAGCAAGGACGAGCCAGAAGCAGTCAGTCTTGTAAACTAGCGCTCGTAATGGAAAATTAACATTCGTGACGTGGCAAATTATGAAATCTCGAAATTCAGCGCACAATTCTCTTCTTCTTTAATGGGATAATAATGAAGCTGCTTTGCTGGTGATACTTTTTTTTTTTTTTTGTGATATCAAGAATAATATTATGCTTTTTTGGGGGGGGGGGGGGGGCAAGTTACCACACCACCATTATCCTGTAGTTTGTAAGATCAAAGATACAACTATGTTGGTGTCCCTTGTCAATTTTACATTGTATTTTTTTGAAGGTAACTGCCTACTCCCAAAATGTCATTTGAAGTAAAATACATAGCCAAGTATTATTCTCCACAATGTTTTTATTGTGCATGAAAAAAAAAACAAATAAAATTAGACGTGCTATCTGCCAATAGAACTTAACCAAAAATTGCATTCTATGCATCCAAAAATATAGAGAATATACCAAATCAAATCATTATTCAACCAAAAAATAAAATAAAAGCCTCATGCATGTGTCCTGCTTCTTACTATAGGGGGTCAGCAATGCCAAGAGTTGGTGAAAGCAGGGGTCTGCCATTCGGAAATTATCCAGATTATTCGCCTGGAGCTCCTGCAGCAAAGGCATATGATATAATTGGTCACAATTAATAAAGCAACCAATTTTTGGTCCAAGAAATCCTCCTCCTGTACCTGGACTGGACTTGGGTCAAAGCAATAACTCCAAGACCATTAATAAATAACACGTTATCTCTCCGATTCTGCATCATGGCTGGTTGACGAACGGCCATTCAGAAACTAAGTGAAAAGCGCAAACTGAAAAGCGTGAATCAACACTCACCAAACTTCTACTAACACGAGATTAGCAGAAGGAGCCCAATGGGTGGCTCTAAAGAGCTGAAAAAACATGTAGTACGTCACTATGTTCGTGTTTGTTGGCCGACAATTCCTTGCCGTTTGTATGCAAGACAAAATCCAGGCACACGCCTTTTGGACAAAAGGCTCAGGTTTTGTCTGTGGAAAATCCGATCGTGTGTATGAGGCTTTTGTCTGTAGGCTACAATATTAAGTTGGCCCACCTTTTGCAGCTATAACAGCTTCAACTCTTCTGGGAAGGCTGTCCACAAGATTTAGGAGAGTGTCTATGGAAATGTTTGACCATTCTTCCAGAAGCGCATTTTGTGAGGTCAGGCACTGATGTGGACGAGAAGGCCTGGCTCACAGTCTCTGCTGTACTTCATCCCAAAGGTGTTCTTCTCAGGTTGAGGTCAGGACTCTGTGCAGGCCAGTCAAGTTCCTCCACCCCAAACTTGCTCATCCATGTCTTTATAGACCTTGTTTTGTGCACTGGTGCGCAGTCATGTTGGAACAGAAAGGGGCCATCCCCAAACTGTTCCCACAAAGTTGGGAGCATGAAATTGTCCAAAATGTCTTGGTATGATGACTCCTTAAGAGTTCCCTTTATTGAAACTAAGGGGCCAAGCCCAACACCTGAAAAACAACACCACATCATAATCCCCAGCAAATGATTTGAACCAGTGCTCAAAGCAAGGTCTATAAAGGCATGGATGAGCGAGTTTGTGGTGGAGGAACTTGATTGGCCTGCACAGAGTCCTGAACTCAACCCGATAAAACACCTTTGTGATGAATTAGAGCGGAGACTGCGAGACAAGCCTTCCCATCCAACATTCTGGAAGAATGGTCAAACATTCCCATAGACACACTCCTAAACCTTGTGGACAGCCTTCCCAAAAGAGTTGAAACTGTTATAGCTGCAAAGGATGGGCCAACTCAATATTGAGCCCTACAGACTAATGCCCCGTACACACGGTCGGATTTTCCGATGGAAAATGTCCGATCGGAGCGTGTTGTCGGACATTCCGATCGTGTGTAGGCTCCATCGGATTTTCCGACACACACAAAGTTTGAGAGCAGGATATAAAATTTTCCGACAACAAAATCCGTTGTCGGAAATTCCGATCGTGTGTACACAAATCCGACGGACAAAGTGCCACGCATGCTCAGAATAAATAAAGAGATGAAAGCTATTGGCCACTGCCCCGTTTATATTCCCGACGTACGTGTTTTACGTCACCCCGTTTAGAACGATCGGATTTTCCGACAACTTTGTGTGACCGTGTGTATGCAAGACAAGGTTGAGCCAACATCCATCGGAAAAAAATCCTAGGATTTTGTTGTCGGAATGTCCGAACAAAGTCCGACCGTGTGTACGGGGCATAAGACTGGGATGCCATTAAAGTTCATGTGCATCCTAAAACTTTTGACAATATAGTGTCTGTCTATCCTATCTATTCGCAGAGCCCTAGATTCTGCAGCTGAATATATGGTTTAAGAAAAAAAGGTAATCTTAATATCCAATTCTGTGCAATTTCAGTGTGGTACATGTATAGACAGGGCCAAAGGTGTAATAGGGCATTCAGCAGCCGGCACATTGGGTCACTACTGTATTTAGGGAAGATGTGTCCTAGGCATAGGTGAATAATGCAATGCTACCATTAGATTGATCAGTCTGCCGGTTTAAATACACCTCATTTCCTGACAGTTACTAAACTGATAGCATGGATAAAATGCAACTCAGGTGGTGTTCAAGAGACCAAAATTAGGATAATGGATTTATGTAAAATCTGACTTCTGATAAAGGACAAATTTGTCTTCCTTTTTCCCACTTACCTACTCTGACGGGTGGCTTCACTAACCAGTGGTGAGGTGTAGGAGGAGGCTGGCCAGTACATGACTTTACCAGGGGGTCCCAGGTTAAATATAAGGTTATATTTTGTGCAGACACTTCTAGGGACCTTCAGCTTGTTCCCAATTTAGTATTTATTTGGGGGCTAAATTACATGGTCATACTTTACTCTAAAAATGCTACCTAAAGATTTACCCATTGTTTGCAGTTCTCATTAGGCTAGAATTACTTTAGACCTTTAGTAGCTCAAACATGCTATTTTGTTAGGAGTAGAAGTTTCTGAACCGACAGCACAAATGACTCCCAATGGAGTGTGCTACACAAGTAAGAATCTCACACAACTGCACAATCCTCCCAGATGCTATTGCAAACTACTTATGTGACATGGTCCATAGGAAGCACTTTGTTCTACTTGTTTAGTGATACATTTTCAGCCCTAATAGGTTCCATTCAAAATAATCAGAATACCCAAAATATGGGTGCTTTGAAGGTGTATACTTGGCGTCTGTCTTGCTTTACTACTCCTTCACGGCCTGGTGTACCACTGACCTGGAACAAATATGCAGGTGGTGGTGTCAGGATATCATATATACATTTCATATATATATTCCAGGTCACTGCATAAGTAGTGAAAATAAAGAAGAAAGCCACACTTCTAGAGAATGTATGTACAAAATGGAAAATGGGCCCAAATGCATGTTGCCATGTATGCACTAGGAAAGCTTAAATGGGCCTATTACTTAGGGCACTTTCACACTTGCCGGCGGTAAAGAGCTGCTATTTTTAGTGGTGCTTTACCATCGTTTTAGCGGTGCTTTTCAGCCGCTAGCGGGGCGCTTTTAACCCCCGCTAGCGGCCAAATAAAGGGTTAAAGGTGCCCACAAAGCACCGCTTCGGCGGCGCAGCCTATTGATTTCAATAGGCAGGGGCGCCTCAAAGATGCTGCTTGCAGGACTTTTTTTTAACGTCCTGCCAGCACACCGCTCCAGTGTGAAAGCACTAGGGCTGGAGTGATGGGAGAGATGCTATTTTTAGCACTATAGCGCCTGTAAAGCGCCTCCAGTGTGAAAGTAGCCTTATGCCGCGTACACACGAGCGGACTTTACGGCGGACTTTGCCCGGCGGACTGGATTTCGTCGGACAATTCGATGTGTGTGAGCTCCAGCGGACTTTGTTTTCTCAAAAGTTGGACGGACTTAGATTTGAAACTTGTTTAAAATTTATCCGTTGAAATCGAGTCCGGTCGAAAAGTCCGCCGTCTGTATGCTAGTTCGACGGACAAAAAGCCACGCTAGGGCAGCTATTGGCTACTGGCTATGAACTTCCTTGTTTTAGTCCGGTCGTACGTCATCACGTACGAATTCGACGGACTTTGGTGGATTGTGTGTAGGCAAGTCCGTTCATTCACAAAGTCCGTCGGAAAGTACGTCGAAAAGTCCGCCGGGCAAAGTCCGCCGTAAAGTCCGCTCGTGTGTACGCGGCATTAGGCTTTACAGCAAATTCCTGTGTCAATTGCCTGCAACTCCAGAACTCCTACAAACATAATGGGGGTCATTTATTAAAGGTAAATCCAATTTGCACTACTGAGGGGGACATGCAAGGAAAATAAAAGACAGCATTTTTGCTTGCACATGATTGGATGATAAAATCAGCAGATCTTCCCCTCAGATCTGCAGCGATCTACAGCGACTGCACTTTCAATGCACTTGTAGTGAAAAGTGGATTTGCCTTTAGTAAATCAACCCCAATGCACCTTCACTGCTGCTAGTGCATTCACCTGCCAGTGGCCAGATCAGGAAAATAAATCCAAAACAAAATGATAAAAGTGAACAAACAAAACACAAATATTTCCACGCTCGCCCTCAAAAATGAATTTAATAAATATGTGAAATGGTGCAGCTCAATCACTATATTTCAACCGCTATGATAAATTCATCGACAAAGTGCAGCACAACCACATATAAATGATATACATAAGACTACTAATCCTTATCTGCATTATCCTGAGGATATCAGTGGATCAGATTACCCAGTGTGCTGGGACACGCG